>NC_135787.1:166870961-167172596 GCF_051106095.1 Pogona vitticeps | reverse complement strand
GGAAGCTAAGCATCCTGACTGGAGGAAGCCTGTGTACAGAGGCAAGCTATGGGCCGTTTTGTTCTCTCTTCAGCTTACTTCCATGTATAATATGGCCCTCAATTTTTAGTGTAGATTTTAGACAAAAGTATTGTCTAATACACGGAAAAATACGGTAGCTCCATGGGGGCCGAGGATCCAATGTTTGCCTAAACAGACATGGTATATTTACCTCTCCTTTTGCTTGGCACTTTTAGGCAGCGTCTGCAGGTTGAACTGCAGTATGTTGCGGCGGTCCTTGTCTCTCCGAAGGTTCCTCTGGAAAGAAACATCCATGTAAATAAGAAAACATGTTACAATCCATTGGAACATTACTCTAGGGACCACAGGAGGCAGGCCTACAAGGCATTATATTCCTATTACTTGTTACAAGGCATGGAGCATATAGACAAAAACATCATTAAGCATTGGCAGGAGCCATAATGAACTGCTAATGCAGAAAACAAAAGATGAATGGAAATCTAATACTGTTCAGCAGCTAAAGATCAACCATCCTTACAACTGACACCACAGAGAGTCCTGCAGGAAGCTGTCTGAAAGGCAATTTGTATTTCCAGTTGGTACATATCCAAGCAAAACTGCCAATCAATGACAGGGAGTTCCTACTTATTTTCTCTGAGAGTTTTAAGTAGAGATAGCTAACTCACTCAGTACAGAATTCAAATCTAAGCTTTCAATACCTGTGCAAACCTCATGCGATTCCTCTGGTATGCAGTTTTTTGTGTCCGTGCTGTGTCCACCAGTTGGAAACTAGTTTCATCTTCCTCATGGAAGTAAGCATACTGGCTTCCACCACCAAACTGGGATGAATATTTATCTGGAAATACAATTATCTTTATCACCTTAGTGTTCAAGGCTGGGACTCCCTTGAAAGGCAGGTCTAGGACTGGAATGGTTCCTTAATTTAAGACAGGAAGTCTAAAAACAGCATTTGTATTATTTGTATTCATATGAAGAGCTATGTGAACATTATGGCTTATTACAAAAGGAAGATGGGGATTCCTTCTTTTCAAGCTCAAGGAAGGAAACAAAACCCCACTTATTTTGTAATCAGCACAGAGATTATCATGTGCTTTGGGCTCCTTCATATTTGAAGCATAATTAAATGATGACATCAATATTTGTACAATCAAACCTCAGCAGTACTGTTTGCTTCAGATACCAGACATATGCTTAAGTACTAATTATTGTTAGGCAAAAGAAAGGATTGTGGGGAAAAATTTATTTAATGCCAGTGTCTCAAAATGATGAAGCAGGAGCTATAATATGCCTTCCCAGAAAATCTCAGAGGGACAACAAAATACTTATTCCACAAATGGTGACCGTAAGACAGTAATCTGCCCTAAAACACTTAAGAAATCCCTTTATCTCAACAGAAACTCATGGCACATCTGCTTGTCATTTCAGACACACCATCACATGATATTCATGTTTATGGTGTGTGTCAAACAGGAACACTCATACCTTACTTACTTGTGTATCTCTTATCCTGATAAGTAGCTCCAGTCCAATCTGCAACCTAGCCAAAATAAATATAACGAATAATCAATAAGATTCTGAGATTTGGGACAGAGTTGATTTTCAATAACTTCGATAAAAATGACTTTTAGAGCTCTCTCAGTTGGAATGTTCATATCAAACTCTTTCTCTGCTGGTAGTGAGAACCAGTTCACGTTTCAATACTCTCAGTATGTGACTATCCTGAGAGTCACAGAGATGGTGCCCAAGATGACATTCCTGTGTCAGTTCCTACGAGTTAACTGTAACATGGAAGATAATGTTCAATGACCCTCCCCCTGACTCAAGTCTATGAACTGCACCATCCCTATAGTAGTAGAAGACAAAAAGGCAGTATTAACCAAAGTCTTCCATAGTCTATCTCAAAACGTAATCCTATACTGTCATCCTGTATAACTAACTCCTATTTTCTGTTCCAATTAAGTTTAACTAGGCCATGCAACATTCCAGTAAATTGATCAGCAGACAGGTAAGATGAGCTGCCCATCTCTGTGGCAACTTCAACAAAGCTTTATATCAAACAAAACTATTTGAAAATAGCATTTTGTGTGTTCAGTTTCGCCTGCAAAAGCAGTTACAGTGGTGCCCCGTATAGCGAGGTTAATCCGTTCCGGATTAACCTTTGCTATGCGAAAACATCGCTGTACGGGGCAGGAAAAGCCTATTGGAACGCATTAAACTTAGTTTAATGCGTTCCAATAGGCGCCCAAACTTACCCCTCCAGCGATGTTTTCGCGGTCCGGCGGCCATTTTGGAGCTGCCAATCAGCTGATCGGCGGCTCCAAAATGGCCGCCGGACGCCCCAATCGTCGCAAAGCGAGTGCGGCGATTGGGGCAGCTCCGTATAGTGATCCCCCAAAAGGGATCGCTATATGGATTCTTCGTTGTATGGTGCGCTCGTTAAGCGAGGCACCACTGTATATGCATGACATATATCCATTTCAGTTCGTTTTTGCCCTATGAAAATTGGCACAGGAACTGGGACACTGAAGCACATGGTAAGAGAACTGTGAAAAGCAGGATTCTGAGACATAAAACTGCAGATAAATAATGTGATAAAACAGTTATAGGAGCTTTTGTGCAAAGGCCACATGAAGAAGCACCTTTCCAAGCCGATCTCCTTTGCTGAAGGGCTGATATGGCATATCTTTGAACTGCTCAGGGACAGCACATGGACCCCATCCTGAGGGATTATCCTGGATCACAGGTGTCACAAACTTTGCCATTTTCTATAATTCTAAAGAGAAAAAAGATAGCACAAAACAGAGTCTATGAAAACCAGGCATCTATCAATAATATTTATTCAAGTAGGATTAGCCAGCGTTTCACATACTTTAGTACAAAGTCATTTAAGAAAACGGTCAGATCTTAAATTTTTCTTTTTCAGAAATCTATATGATCGACTCAAGCACCAGAAAAGAAGAAAACAAGAGTATAATTTTTATTATTAATTTTCTATTATTTTTCTCTGCTGATCTATACTTCGTATATCATGGAAAAAGTGATTTCAGACATACAGCAGTATAAATACAAAAATTAGTTTCCAAGGCTCACGACTTAATAAAATCTGAGGGGAATATACAATGATTGAGTGACACCCCCCCCAAAATAAAAGAAAATTATAAATTACAAATACATGATTTGACAATATGACTTTTAATGATTCTAATCATTAATTCTAATGATTGATACTATCACTGAAAGAGATTAAAATATGTAAACTAAGAGCAAATGCACCTTTTAATTTCTCTATTTTGCAGTTTGCAACAAATGAATGCATAGAAGTTACTCTAAAGGCTGTGGCTAAACATGTGGGAAGAAACCAAATTCCTACAAAAATCCACAAGGAAAGCTCCTGGTGCCACCAATCTTGTCTTTAACTTTATGAGACAGAAGTCAGAGAAGTATTTATTGGCTATAGCTAGGTTTGCTATGTCTCAGGGAACTGATGCGCTTCCCTGAATCTTCAAGTAGCATGAGAAATTTATTTATTTATTTATTTATTTGATTTATACCCCACCTATCTGGTCTACTAGACCACTCTAGGCGGTTTTGTGGTGCCTCATAAGATGAGCGCTTCGTTTAACAAAGAAATCGCATAATGAAGAAGTTTTTGCGATCGCAAAACGATGTTTCCTATGGTGTTTTTTTTTGCTTTGCGATGATCGGTTACCTGCTTCACTAACCGATTATCGCAAAACGAAGATTTTCACACAGCTGATCGGCGGTTTCAAAATGGCCACCGGGTAAAAAAAATGGCCGCCCGCTGTTTTCTGGGACGGATTCCTCGCTGCACGGGCAGCGAAAATGGCCACGCTATGGAGGATCTTTGCTGGACGGTGAGTTTCAAGCCCATAGGAACCCATTAAAACCGGCCGGTTATGGATTAATCATTTTTCAATGCATTGTAAATCAATGGAGACTTGACCTGCAGCCACCGTTCCAAAACGAATTCCATAAGTAGAGGGTCCACTGTACAATGAGGTATCGGTTTTTCATTTTTTAGTATAACAACAGTGAGTTTAAAATTTGGTGCAATTATCTATGATAACGTGGTGTAGGGGATAGTGAGAGACTAAGGAGAGCTAGGTTCAAATTCCAGCTCAGCCCTGAAAGCTCGTGGGGGTGGGTGGGGTGGTGCTGGTAAAACCACCTCTTAAATATCTCACAAGTTAGATACAACTTGATGGCACATGACAACAACCAGTTAACAATACTTTGTCAATACGAATTCATTTTGAAGCTCTACCATTGTAGTGAGTTTCAGAGTCAGAACTTTATGAGTAAAAAGGATGTTACTTGTACACCACCCTATAGCGCTTAAAGCACTCTCTAGGTGGTTTACAACATAATTATTCAGGCTGTGCATTGTTGTCCCCCCTCCCAGCAAGTTGGGTACCCAGTTTACTCAGGAGGGAAGGCTGAGTCAGCCACCTGAATCTGCTGGGAGTGAACTCAGGTAATGAGAGGCTGGCCACTCTCTAAGTTGTAATAAAAAATCTGTATGCTTCTAATACACACCTCCTTTATGAAAACCACCATCATCCCACATTCTTGTTTGCAATGTTAAATTACAAGGTTGCTGTCAATGATATTAATATTAATAACAACCACCACCGCCACCTTTGAACTGCAGAGCTGGAAGGGACCCTATGGATCATCAAGCCCAGCCCCTGTCAAGAAGGCACAATGAGGAACTGAATTCCTGCCTTAAACCACTAAGCTATTCAGATGAAGCTATGACAGCCATTGGGGACCAGAACTTACATGTAAGCTTGTGCTTGGAAATCTACACTGAAGAGTAAACTGGTTGACAGAACAGCAAATGTTTTTTGCAGGCAACTTTTGTGGCTTATTTATGAGACTGGCTGACAAATGAAACTTACCTAATCTCATCTTCTATTGCTATAAAGTACTTAATGTATTTTAAGTCAGGGACGTGGTGGCGCTGTGGGTTAAACCGCAGAAGCCTCTGTGCTGCAAGGTCAGAAGACCAGCAGTCGCAAGATGCGACAGAGTGAGCTCCCATCGCTTGTCCCAGCTCCTGCCAACCTAGCAGTTCGAAAGCATGTAAATGCAAGTAGATACCACCATGGTGGGAAGGTAGCAACATAGTTGTGCTGGTCACGTGACCACGGAAACTGTCTTCAGACAAATTCTGGCTCTATGGCTTGGAGACGGGGATGAGCACTGCACCCTAGAGTCGGACACGACTGGATTAAATGTCAAGGGGAACCTTTACCTACTTAATGTATTAATAAACGTCTGTACAACATTTTAGATCTCTCTACGGATCAAATGTAGTAAAAAAAAGGTGACTGTTAAAAGAAAATCAGCCCTAAAAGTTTGATGTTGAAGCTTCTCCCCTCTCTATTCCTGCTAGTTTTTTTATACAAGTAATGATGTAATCTGCTGACTGGGCAGCTCAGTGGTTTAGGTATCTAGCTGTGCAGCCAAAAATTGGGAGTTTACTGTGCCTCAATGTGAGCAGATCCAGCCTGTGTGGCCTTGGACAAGCTGCACATGCACGGCCCCAGGGCACCCACAGAAGGGAATCGTAAACTACCTGTCTGTCTTCTCTACCTGAAAAGGGTCGCCATCAGTCTGATTTGACTTGACAGCACATTATTACTGATGATGCAGTCAGCCCGAGGGGTAGAGAGGAAAAGACCAACGACCATCAACCACCATACCGATCCCTGATCATGCACTCTGGTGACAACTCATAAAAAACCATCTGCGAGGACTACGGCTTCAGACCACAGGATTTGACCAACAAGGAGCATGACGTTGGCAGGCGGATTCCGTATTATGCCAGCAGGCCTCCGTTGCCGGCACTTTCATTTGCAAGAAGCACAGGACCCGCGGGCGGGCGGGCGAGCGCAGGAGCCAGGCAAGGAGTCCCTGTCTTGGGTCCGGCCCAAGAGCACAAGGGCCATGTTCCGAAGAGGCCGCGTCTTCCCTTTCACGGAGAGGCAGCTAGGCCCAGCCAGGCCCGCCCTGCATCCGGACGCGGCCAGGCGAAGGGAAAACCAGCCGATGTTTCGTCCCATGAACTATCCCCGGCCCCACATTTGGGCCTCTTTCTCACCTGCACGGCCCCAGAGAGCCCCGATGTCGACGGATTCGAGCCACGAAGTGCAGCCAAAGAAGCAACACCTCCACGACCACATCTGACCCGCCCGACTCCTCTTTCCGGCGCGGCTCCACTGCGATGACATCATCACGCCGCGACGCTAGAACTGTCGCAAAACCAGCTTGAAGGGCCGAAAGTGAAGGAGGAGGTGGCGGTTGGGGTTTTAGTTCTGTGTACCGACGTTAAATACCAGGAAGAGGAGAGTGTTTTTTTTTTTAAATTGCGGAGGGAGAGTTATTTATTTCTGTATTTATTTAACATATTTTTACGTCGGTTTAAAGCTCAGTTTCTTCTAATAGCGCGCTCTTAAAAGTATCTACCCAGGAGTAGATTCTATTTCGTTCAATGGAATTTATTTTCAGGTAATTTCCTGACGTTCCCAAGTAACCTTAGCCTTTCTTGAGGCTTTATAAGAAAAACAGTGTTGTGGCATTGTTTTAAATGTTATTCTGATAAATTACAGTATATTTGCTTTTTTTAAAATTTGTTTTTTAAAAGCCATCTAAATCTATTAGGCAGAAAGGTGCAACAATACGTTTTCTTTTCTTATTATACATTCTCAGTTTAACCATTTGTATAGGATTAAGCTGATAATACTAGTAGTCATGTATGTAATTGCACCATGTTTAGTGACAGCAGCAAACATAGATATAGGCTATGAATTTGGTATTTGATCCTATATTTCATTTTATTCTTTATATCCAAAGAAGTGGATGTGATCCACAAAAGCTCACGTTAAAATAAAATAGTCCTTAAGGTAAGATGTACTGTTGTCTTTTTTTTCTTTTTCTTTTCTTTTTCTCCTTCAGATTTTGTCTGATTTGCTTGCACACACAAACAGAGCTAGTTCTTCCAAAACTATAGATAACACTGTCATAGTAGTGTGAATTTCCAGTTTAAATACAGCTTTTTAATGTTTACCTCTTTCTTAATGGGCAGGGGAAAAATTAACAGTCTTACAAATCAGTGAAAAACAAGAAGGATACAGGACATGCAAATGCGTTTTGGATTTGGCCATGAGGAATTATTTTAGTTCCAGTTTGAACCCATCCCACGTCTGCATTATGATGATAGTTTACTGGATTTGTGTTGACATTAACAGGACAGTTCTTTTTTAAAAAGAGGGAAATCAGAAGGAATCTTCATTGTGTTGGAGGAGTTGGTGCTGAATGAGGACTCAGAAGACATGTTTAGATCCCTAAGGGTGATTGCTACATAGCATCTCAGCTGTGACTGTTCTGCCTTGGGTGCCCCTGCTGGGGGTTCAGCTCATAAGTCTGGCCTCTTCAAGGCATTGCTTGCAGCATCACTGACACACTCAAAGCCCTTCACCACATTAAGGTGCGCATCCAAGAAGGGGACTTAGTTCTTTACAAACCTTGAAATTTTAATGATCATGCTATTCAAAGTTTAGATGTTTCACACGCTCTGCACCACACCAAGTAATACATTCCAGGAGAGGATCCTCTATGAAATGACATTTCTTCTGTCATGAGTATGAAGCTAAGAAGCATATTGTGTTTGCTGGCAGGACTTGTTTTTTTCTTCTTCTTGTATTTTGCTTTATCTGTCTTGCTTTTGGCTTATGTGATGGCCTTTATTGCCTTTGGGGCAGTTATTAAGCATGTCCTGATGACATCGTTAATGATGTGTAGAGCTCATCAGTGATGTTCCTACCTGTTGCCTGAGCTTCCATGTGCCGCGCCTGCAGCAGAACAGACCTGTAGCCTGGGGGCAGGGCAAGGGCCTCCCCCTGTGGCCGATACCCTGCCACCACTCAAGTCCTCTGGCTGCCACCAGTGGGCTGTGAGCGAGAGGTAGCCGTGCTGATCCCTGCTCCACAGGTCCACTGTGAAGCACCCCTTGCGCCGCTGTAACCGTGAAAAATGGTCATGGACCACCTCCCTCACAGAGTCATAGAGTGAAGGCAGCACTCTAGAACTGAGAGTTCTCCATGAGGGGAGGTCATACCAGGGGCAAAAAAAAAAAAAAAAAAAAGAAAAAAAGAAAAAAAGAAAAGAGAGAGCAACCAGCAGAACGCTTGAGATTCCAAGATGGACAGCGGAAGTTTGAGCAGGGTGATTGTCTCGGGGATGAGACGAGTGGCTGCCTGCTGGGCCTTTGCCTTCAACCGCTGGCTGAGGGGCATGGCGGACCCAATGGGTGCCACTTCGTGGAGTGTGGCCTGCCTCACGCTCCCAGCCCCAGAAACCCCTGTGGCTGCCCTTTTGAAAGGAGGCACCTCCTCCTGCCTCCCTTCTGCCTCCCCTGGAGTTGCTTTTCTCCCTCTCCCAGATGGCACAAAGTGCCTTCCCTGGACAGGAGCCTTGGGTGGTGCCTCTCCAGATGTTGGCGGAGGGCGGTGGAGGACAGATGCCTGGTCTCTGACCCTCTCTGGACCACCCAAGGCAGGTATTGCAGTGTGCCAGCCATGGGTCATTGCTGAGTTCCGTGAAATGATCTCTCTTTGAAATCAGTGGCAGAGGAGTACAATCGGTTAACTTAATGGCCACGGGATTGGTTTGGGAGCAGCAGCAGGAATAGCTGTTTTTTCTGTTGGTGCATCTGAGAATATTACTAATTCCCAGAAAGGGAAAAAGGCACAAGAGCTGATAAAGAAACGTGAGGGGAAAAAAAAAGCTTAGACTGCAACTCTGGATCGCAGTCACACTGTAAAGTTGTTGATGACATCATCCAGCATTTTGATTTTATTTGCAAGGGATTGTCCACATGTTATCTCACTACCTATATGCCCTCCTAGGGGAAATGGAAATGGCTTTGGAGTTGGTGTTGAGAACTTCCAGGATGTTAGTCCTGGGGATCACCAAAAATCTACGCCGAGGCTCAGGTCTGTTATCTGCTGCTGCTGACATTGATGGGTAAATGCCTGGATCCCATGGGACTGATGGCAGCTGGCACCCCTGGCATTTCTTTGTCTCTTAACATTTTTATAAGGGGCAACAGTGGACACATTAGGAACTAAAGGACTTCAGTAATATACAGTATAATATTATTATGTAGTCACATCTTTTAGTAATATATAATAGTAGTAAAGGTGTGACTACATGGCAAAATACCATGTAGTGTCAGAGTTGATGTGGTCAGAATCAAATTTCCAGTGACTATGTGATGTAAAATGTATTTAAAATTATTTTAATTTTTTTTTATTATAGCTATGATATGTGCAGGGACAATAGAGATCCCTATTATACAATTTATCCTGGTGCACTAGACCCCTCCACCTCCAGGCTCAGCAGAAAGGATTTTTTATAATTGATGAAGGGGAAATAAGCACATAAATAATGGCCAGAAAAGATAGCTAGTGCAAGGAGCAAAGGATGCCAGGAGAGCACCATCAGAGGGGAGTGTAAGACTTTATTTTTTCTATATGCTGATGAGATTTTATGATGGCTTATGCTCTCATCTACTAATTACACAATCTGTTTAGATATTTTACATAGATGTAACTTAATTAAGAATAATTTTTAATAACTTAGAGTGTGTCTCTTTCTAACACCTTTAGTTAGGTAGTTGTAACACTTTAGTCTTATTATTTCACTCTTAAGCACCATATTCTTTTTTCTCAGAGCATTTTTTGGTTTTGTTAGAGTATTTACTTATATTTTCCATTGAGTTCATTACACTTTCGTACTTAACTTCCTCAAACTTTGTATTAAGTTTTTACCCTTACGTTTTTGGTATATTCAATTCGTTTCGTTTAGTCGTTTAGTCGTGTCCGACTCTTCGTGACCCCATGGACCAGAGCACGCCAGGCCCTCCTATCTTCTACTGCCTCCCGGAGTTGTGTCAAATTCATGCTGGTTGCTTCGCAGACACTGTCCAGCCATCTCATCCTTGGTCGTCCCCTTCTCCTCTTGCCATCACACTTTCCCAACATCAGGGTCTTTTCCAGGGAGTCTTTTCTTCTCATTAGATGGCCAAAGTACTGGAGTCTCAGCTTCAGGATCTGTCCTTCCAGTGAGCACTCAGGGTTGATTTCCTTTAGAATTGATAGGTTTGTTCTCCTTGCAGTCCAGGGGATTCTCAAGAGTCTCCTCCAGCACCACAATTCAAAGGCATCAATTCGTCGGCAGTCTGCTTTCTTTATGGTCCAGCTCTCACTTCCATATATTCAATAGATAATTCAATACATAAAAAACAATATAACACATTTATATCTGCTTGCAAGTGTCTGTTCAATAAAAAGAAGAAAAGCAGAACTTTTCTTTGACATTCAGTTTATTTGTCTTGCATGAGGCAAATAAGTTAAGGCAGGAGTAAATTGCACAAGGTGCAAAATATTCCTCTCGGTCATACTGGACTTAATCCTGTTGGGACAGATGCCAGCTGTGACAAACACCAGACTTCTCCCTGGAGATCTACAAAGTTCTGCAGAGCTCTTGGAGCAATGATCAGACATCAGATTCCCTTGCCTAAAATATAGATATAATATGGTGTACATTCTCTGTTGTGCTATAGTATTGGAATAAGGTTTATGTGGAGATAGCAAACATCCCATGTCCAGTAGAGATAGGTATGAACCACTGATTCAAGAATTTGTGCTGGTTCATTTTTCATCTGAACAAGTGTTTGGCACTTCCCAGCTCCACCTTCTCTGGTGGGTCATCGCCTGGAGGTGATGGGGCAGAGAAGCTGGGGTGCTGCCTTTGCATCGGTGCCCACCAGAGGAAGCAGGGTTGGGAGGCACCAAATACCTGTTCAGCCAAAAAACAAACCAGCATGAACTGCCAAACTGGTACTTTGTGCCCATCTCTAATGTCCAGCTATAGAACTGCTGCTGTTAACAATTTAGGAGAAGCAAAGATGGCATCAAAGGATTTAACGGTGTTCATGCTGATGCAGGGTTCATGCAAGGTTTAACTATTCCGGAGCAATAGTTGAACCCTGGAAAACTGCAAAATGTCCAGTGCTGAATTCTGATATGAAGACCCATGTCAAATAGTCATGGCAGAAGAATTGAAACTTGAAGATAAAGTAGCTGAAGGTAAGAACAGGATGTTTACACCATATGGCATGCTTTATTCTGTAATAGAGATCAGAGACATACAGAGCAGTGTCTATCACAGATGTTCTCAGATTAGTGATAGAAAAAAGAAGACAGGTTGTCATTATAAATGACCACACAGAAGACCACCAAACCGTTTTTACTTATAATTTGCACTCTCAGTGTAAAAACACAAAATATGTAAAAGAAACCATCATCTGTCAATATTCATAATGCAAGTATTCTTAGTCTATAAAGACTAACATATTGATTTCAATGTGAACTTTTGTAGATCAAAATCCACTTCTTCTCATGCCTTTGGGGGATTGTACCTGAAGAAGTGCTACAGTATTTTGCTTTCTCCCTGTCTTTCCTTCCCCCCCTTTATTTTTGCCAACACAATGAGAGAAATGGAGCTACATCTTTGGAAAAACACACAAAATTATATACTGCCCCAAGAGAAGAATGTGTAGACCACTCAGACCTTGAAAATATTACATCTTTTGGATTACAGCTCACAGAATCTCCCAGTTGATGTAGTCGAAAAGATGTTTCCAGATAACTAGTTGTGATGAATTTGCATGACATTTTGCTGATCAAATTAACTCAGATTAGTGCTGACTTGTGTGCCTCAGTTGATACAGGTGCAGCGAGTCCAATATTGGCATCTGTTTGCCAAGTTGCTATTGATGCTTTCCCATCCGTACACCCTGAAGAAATGATCAGGATCTTGGAGGGGTGAGACGTACCATATGATCCTTGCCTTTTCTGGCTTGTAAAAGCAGCCAGGAAATGACTGCCAAAATGAGTAAGGCTGGAGGACTCACTTTTTATATGATGGCCTCTGTCCTGTGATGTTTGCCAGGGTTCCTGTTTGTCCTCATGAACATCTGGGAAAAATCACATCCAGGCTTTTTGGTCCTGTTTATCCAATATACTGATGACATTATTCTTTCCAACGTAGTCCAGATAAGCTGTTCTGGATTTAAATTGGTGTATGATGTTAGCAATGGAGTGGATGGAGGCAAACAAACTGAAGTTTAATCTAGACGTGTCAGATGTACACCCGAACAGTCAAAAGGCAGATTGAAAAAGAGAAATTCAGCCTCTACTACATAAAGTCACATTTTCCTTGAATATTTCAGTTCACATAGCATGGATTAGGGATTATCCTTGGGGAGAACCTGCAAAACTGATCAAACCAGAGGTATTTGTCCCTTTTTTTAAAAAAATCTATAACAGGACAGAGCACAATGCCCATTGTTGACAGGTTGTCTGTTAGTTGTTGGGAAATGGTTGCCTTGTTAAGTGTCTTAAAAGTATGTGTCAAGGAAAGAGAAGATTTCCAGACAAACATGGGACATTTTACATGTTCAGATTGCCACAGTATGACATGAGAAGCTACTGTAAAATGCCAGAAAGGATGAAGCTTGTCAGTTCCTGAGAGGGGAGTCAAACTGCTGCATAATTGTCCTGATTTGCCGGACAGTTCAAATGGTTGTGTTGTGTGTTGGCTGAGTGAAACGCTATTGACTTACCTCAAAGATGACCAGACTTCAGGCTCATAGGATCTATTTTGATGAGAACCTCAAGATCCAGCAACAGGACCCTGGTACAAAACAAAGATCCTCTGACACTGTTCACTTGTGTGGCGCTCCAACAGTGGAACCTGCCACAGCCATCTGATGAAGGGCTAGTTGGACGTAACCAGGTGTGCTCCTCGCTGTGAGGGATCCTGCAGCTGGAATTCTGTTCATGAAAATACTGAACAGGATGCTGGCTTTAGAACTGAAAGGGTCCCCTGACCCCAATAATATCCTATGAATGCCAGAACTAAACGGAGTTCACAGTCTTTCCATACAAAAATCTATTCTAACTACTATAAGATTTCTTAATTTTAGCAACCTCATTTGTGTGTAGGCATGTGTGATTGTGTTGGCACGGCTGTTAAACAATTCTGAGTCAGCTATTGCTGATCTGTCTCAAGTCATGCAGGAAACAAGTTGTAGATCAAGGTCAACCTTCTGTCCCTGGCATTTGACTACACTGTTATTCCAGTTGTTTCTCTGCAGCACAGCAATTTGGTTGAATGGTGTCAAAACCCTGACATCATTCTATGTTTCAGGTAGCTTAATCTTTACACCCTTTTTCAAGAGGTGAAGATTAAAAAACACGCCACAGTGCAGTATTTGCCCTGAAGACTTGAACAGCTGGAGAGGTAGCTGGTGGGCATACGCAGCACACAAGCTGAAATGCAGAACAGTATTCTGAATAAACACATAGCAACTACTTCTTCATCCCACACTCAGTTTCAAGAGACAGAGAAGAAAGAACCAAAACAGGCTATCATGTTAGATTTCATATTTTGAATTTCACCTAATTTTTAGAACAACAGTATGTTTAAGGAGATGTTAGTGTTGTGCTCCTGTACCCCAATAGGCATGCTATGCAATTTCTTTTCTTGACATATTCTTATCTATCTTTATACTTCAAGAGAACAATGGAAAGCTTTCTATTTTGGGAGGCTTTTGTGATATTTGTAACAGCATGCCTTTTTTTTTTCCAGGCCAGAACTTTTCATTCTGAATTTTAGCGATAAGTGTTCAGTATTTTGTAGCACTTGACATTTTGAGAGGTTGTGTTTTAATTGGGGAAAGGGCAGAGCTCATGGGTAGTTACACACTTTTTGCATACAGATGATTCCCAGCCTTAGCGCTTTCTCTCTCCCCCTGCATTTTCTAGCTAGGGCTGGGAAAGGCTCCTATGCCTTAGTGACTGATTGCCTAGGAGACAATAAATGGGATGGTTTATATTTTGTTGCTTCTAAATCTGTTGTTTTCTAATGTTTTTACCTAACATTTTTAATATAAAGTGATTCATTCTTCTTTAATATTTGAACATTTTACTGTTTCCAGTTTTTATATTATGTTTTTACTGATGAAAGCTGCCTTGAGTCCTTTTTTAAAGAGACAGGGGGGTAGAAATATTTTAAATACATAAAAAAGTCTAGATAGCTGCTGCTAGCCAATGCCAGCAATACTGAGTGAGGCGAACCAGTCATCTGTCTTGGTATAAGACTGCTTCTTGACATTCCAAAGTTTTAACATGGTCTTTATGCTGGAATGACTTAACCTCAACTGCCATGAAAACTGCTTTGATGTTCCCTATTCTAAAAACGCACGCCTAGCACTGCAGCCTTAATCAATCTGTTATGTACTCTGCTCACACAGCCATGGAACCTTTTAAAAATCCCTTTTATCCAAGAGCTGTCTTGCCACTGTTCAGATCTTTTTTTGCATGTTTTCGATTGCTGCTGAGAAACTGGAAAGCGGTGGTTTCCCTGTCTTTGCTCCAATGTCCCAAGCCTCTCGAGAATTGGGGATGCCACACGGGGAAATGTCTAGTTCTGGAGGTTGCCTGTACACTAGTTTGTTACAAGGGACCCGAAACGTTCCCTTAAAATCCTTCATCATTAGTGTTTCAGACAAATATATTTAAATTGGTCCCATGGGCATACATGGCATTAGAACACACTGTGCTGTGATGCTGCAGCCAGCGCACAGGTTGTACGTTATCAGCCCAAGCTGCACTGCACCATGCTGGCGCCAACCCTACAGAAGCAAAGCAGAATGACTGGCAACAGGGCTGGGATGGAAGATCAAAGATCGTCCTCTATTTAGCTGGCTTTATGTGAGGAAGCTGACAGGAAGACAAGACCTGCAAGGCTGAAGGAGCTCCACCAGAGGGCACTGTGCCCCAAGAAATTAAAGCCGCTGCACAGGAGTGCTGGGCATCTTGATGGAAATTAATAGGAGGCAAATTGTTTTGATTGACAGGCCCCTAAAGAGCTCTTTCCTTTTATTTATAGCTTCTCACATGTCTTGCTCCTGCCAATAAGGTTAGCAAGTCTCAGAGTGGCAGGGGAGAAAAAAAAATCTGAGGGCGAATGGCCCTAGGAGAGGAGAAAATTTGATTTGTCCCCCCCCCCCCCCCGCACCGAGAGGTGGCTTTCAAGCTTGGGAATGCATCCCCCACCCTCATTCCCAGCTGGAACCAGTCCAGGACCAACTGGCTGAGCTGCAAGATGGCCCGGACCCCTGCGCTGGGCCTCGGTCACATTGCAAGGGCCTGCCTTTGATTTCTGAAACCTCAGGGAATAAATGGGTTTTTGTTGATCTGGGCGTCCTACCTGTAGCTCCTCACTTATGGCATTCATCATCATCATCATCATCATCACCACCACCACCACCACCACCACCACCATCATCATCATCATCATCATCATCATCATCATCATCATCATCATCATCATCATCATCATCATCATCATCACATGCTGTCAAGTCTGTTCTGACTTATGGTGACCCTTTCCAGGGATTTCCTGATGGAGAATACTCAGAGGTTGTTTATCAGTCCCTTTTTCTGGGCGCCCTGGGACAGTGCAGCTTGGCCAAGGTCACAGAGGCTGGCTCTTCCAGGCCCTGAAAGCCTGTTTAAAAAAGGGGAGGAGCTTTTCCCACACCCTTTTAATCCTCACTGGCAACGTTTTCTTGAATTTTGAGTCCCACTGAGTGGGAGCCTCACCCCATCCATGCAGGGGGACAGAGCTTCATCTGAAACAGGAAGTAAATAGGCTGCCCGCTGGCTGCCCCAGCACAGCTGTGATGGAGTTCTGGGCACATGAGCACGCAACTTAGAGGCAACGTTGCTCACTGGCTATTCTGTCTGGGGGTTTCTCTGGCTACTGGTAGTCCAGAAGGTCACTTTTCTGAGGTGCGACCAACCGGCAGCCACCCGGTTTGAATGAACACATGATGACTCTCATGCAGGTACATGTAAAGAACTGCTGGATCGCTGAGTAGTTTAGGTATCTGGTTGCAGAGCCAGAGGTTAGGAGTTTAATTCCCCTCTGTGCCTCCTTGACAGGGGCTGGACTAGATGATCCATAGGGTCCCTTCCAGCTGTTCAGTTCCAAGATGATGACAACGATGACAATAAGTAAGACCTCTGGCTTTGCTGGAAGGGATGGTGAAAATGTGGTGATGTAAATATGTTTTCTATCCCAGTCACCCTCTCATCAGTCCAGCCTTCCCCAGCTGCTTCTTTTGAAGATGATGGGTAGAGAGGTGGATCTCTGGACGCCCAGAGTCAAATCTAATCAGGGATCACTGGATAACCTTGGACTACTATTTCTTTCAACCTATCCTACCTCACAAACCTGTTGTGAGAATAAAATGGTACCTTATACACTGTCTCAGTCTTCTGTGCCAGAAGGTGTTAATACAAATACAATACCTTGAACATTGTGGATGCCTCACACTAGTCACAGTTTTTCAAGCCAATTTGGCGCTTTCAATGCCAAACTCTGCTGATGAGCCTCTCTGTAACTTAGTTAAGCTGGTTGTCAGTTGGTGGGCATGTGGCCTGTTACTGGGCCAAAGCATGAAGCCTATGACCTTGGTAGTACCTGCACAGCTTATATCATGCTGGCACAGCCTTCAAATGCCCAGTCACACCTTCCATGCCAGAATGAGGTGGCTGAGTAGGCCTTGATGGGAGATATGTGTAGTAAAATAAAATAAACCAGAAAGTATCAATGTCTTCTTTATGGCACGGAGCATGTTCTCGCCAATCAAACACAATCTCCAATTTGTGAAATGAGCTCTTGCTTTCAGACCAATAGAGCAGCTTGAAGGCTGCACACAGAACCACTGATTCAATTCCTCGGTCTTTGAAGGCGCTCCCTGAGTCAACATCACAGCAGGATCCGGCAGTTATTGCCGCAGCTGTCAAAGGATTTGTTCTAGATTGCTCACCGTTTTAACTTAATATTTCCTCCTTCATTCGGTGATTTTAGGACAGACAACACTCCGGCACAGTTCTGCATAGTGCCCTGGGGATAGCTCGGCATCTTCATAGTAAACCGAAGTCCCACCCAAAGAGCTTTTGAGCATTTATCATCAAGGCGACAAATGCTGCTTCAGAGCTTTAAGGCCATTGAGTAAATGCAGTGAAGAAGGTCTGATTATTTTCTTTTTATGTACAGACTATTTTGTATTTCTTGTCCCCTTGTTGCTTAACTCCCCAACACTATACAGAACCGTTTTGATTATCCTGTTTGAGGGGAAGGTATGGGGCTTAGTGCAAGCCAGGACTCAGGAGACATCTGGCCCATATCCTATTCTTGATGGCATGAGAAACAATAGAGCATATGCCAAGGTCTTTTGTCCTCACAACAGAGTAATCCCATATAAAAAGAACATAAGAAGGGACCCTCTGTCTGGTCCGTCTAAACCAGAATTCTTTACTCTGTCAGTGGTTGTCTAAGGGGAGGGATGGTCAGAGTTCAGGCTTGGGTGGGGGTGGTAGTTTTGCTGCTGCTGTTGTGCTGAATTCCCAGAGCCTCAAACTGGCTTCTGAAGGAAAAATAAAAATATTTCAAATGTGAAGAATCCTGAGCCATTATTTTATCTTGAGTACCAGAGCTGAACAGAGGCTCCGGCCTCACTCTTGTGAACCCCAAGCTCTCTTAATTTCAGCAGAATAATTTGGGGGTGAAGCAGAGAGGACATCTAATGGGTACCATGGTTACACCATTGGAGCTTGTTAGCTCTCAGGATTGCTGTCAAGTCAGAAGAGATTTGACAGACCAGAACAGTATCGGCAGTTAAACAACATGGAGTCAGCAGTCTTTACCAGTGGACTGCAAATCACGCAGAAAGCTATCTGCAAAATTCAGATCTACTTTCTGCCCTGTGCGGGAAAAGTTACTTTTTTGGACCACAATCCCCAAGTACTGTAATTTAGCGAGCCAATACAATTTGCCCGCTTAGCCCACTGGGAGCTTCTACTTGCAAAAAAAAAAAAAACAAAAAACAGCTGAGCTGTTATGTGATTCCTCTTCTCCCAAGCAAGTGGTAGAAGATTTAGTAGCTATCTATTGCTTGTGATGAAAAGTGTTACTTTGGCATGGTTCCTTCTCCGTCCCACACAGAGTTTGCATTGTATGAAGATGCAGATAATTGTAGTAGGCAGAGAAAAAAAAAGGTGAGATATCTAATAATCTCCCCATCAGCCTTTCTTTCATCCTAAATCAACTTGTTTTGATGCACTTTTCCACTTAAAACTTGATTTGTGTTCAGAGGTGCTGCTGAACACATCTGGGGACAGAGCCATGGGAGATAAACATGAAATGCTAATTTATAGCTATATTGCAAATCAGTTTAGAAAGTGATCAGTAGGATCACTTACAGTTTGTTTCTTGTTCAAATTCACTTCAAATAAAGCAAATTCATCCACTGATTTGTTTGTTGCAGTTATATCCTGATCTACTGCTAATGAGCTCAAGCCATATGATCTAACAACAACCTTGTGAGGTAGAACAGGCAGAATGGTAGTAAATGACCCAAAATCACTCAGAGTGCTTCATGGTCAATTCATTCATTCATTCATTCATTCATTCATTCATTCATTCATTCATTCATTCATTCATTTATTTATTTATTTATTTATTTATTTATTTATTTATTTATTTATTTATTTATTTATTTATTTATTTATAACTTTCCTTTCTCTTTAAAAGTTGACTTACATCATTAAAAGACAGTACAGTGGTGCCTTGAGTTGCAAACTTAATTCATTCCGGGATGATGGTTGTAACTCAAGTTGGTTGTAACTCAAAGCAGCATTTTCTATAGCAGTGATCCCCAGCCTTGGGCCTCCAGATGTTCTTTGGACTTCAACTCCCAGAAATCCTGGCCAGCAGAGGGGGTGGTGAAGGCTTCTGGGAGTTGTAGTCCAAGAACATCTGGAGGTAGAAGGTTGGGGACCACTGTTCTATAGGAATACATTGAAACACAATTAATCTGTTCCAGCCGTGTTTTGGTCATGTCTCAAGGCGCTGATTGTATCTCAAAGTATTAGTTCCCATAGGAACTAATGCAAAAGCGGTTAATCCGTCCACTAGGGGGGAGACTTTTTTTATACTAAGATGACCTCTAAGGTTAAAAAAAAGACAGGGAAGGAGGGAAGAATGGGGAAAAGCAGCCTCTTCACTGACCAATGGTTAACTGTAGGACAAAAGGAGGGAAAGCAGTTCAAATTCTCCACCTTTTTTCCGATCATATCTCAAAGTGCCTGTTGCAAGTCAAAGCAAAATTTCGCAACCGGAGCTGGTTGTAACTCGAATTGGTCACAAGTCCAGATGTTCGTAAGTCGAGGCACCACTGTATTTATACCTAAAAGCAGTCAATATACAAATACTAGAAATGACCAAACAAATGCCACCAATATGCAAAAGCACAACTAAACCAATATGCAAAAGCACCACCAAAAGCGCATCCAAAGCTGTAAAGGCACAGCCATCCATTCAAAAACTCCACTCCGGCAGCCAGTCATTCAGAGAAAACTTGTCAGAAGAGGAAGGCCTTTGCCTGCTTGCAGAAGGACAGCAAAGATGGGGCCAGTCTGGTCTCCTGTGGGAGGGAGTTTCAAAGTCTGGAAGCAGCAACAGAGAAGGCCCTGTCTCTCAGATGTATTTTAATATGGGACAGTGCAGATTTCAACAAGCAGAGAGAAAAGGAGAAATCAGCAGCTCTAAGACAGACTGATGCTGTACTTCTACAGACCTCCATGATTTGAGTGCCCTTCCTCCTTGGCACCCCCCAAATAACTAGGAATAAGAATCTGTGAAACAGAAATCTATCAGACAAGTTTAGGTACTGTGTCAGTGCCAGCCTTAGATATTGTAGCCGGAGGGGTGGGGGGGACGCCTCTGAAATTTACTGGAAAATTTGGAAACAGAAAGTGGAAGTTCTACCTGTTTCCACCATCCTCCAATCCAGATCTTATTTTCCCTTCTATACAACATTACAGAAAGAGATATTGTTCAGAATTGATGCCCACTTCTAAGTGTCTGCTGTTTGAAGCTGTTGCTTCAAATTGTTTCATGTTAAAGCCAACCTTGCTTGTTCTAATATGTTCAAATCAGTTACCCTGGTGCTTAAACATAAGCATTAGAAAAACTGAGAGGGCAGGAGAACCATTGAATCACATTCCCTTTTGTTCAGGGCTAAGACCAAACAGTTATGATTTTCTGTGAAGCTACAATGGGAAGTCATTTGACCTACATTTTTTAGCACTCTGTACTGTACTTTCTGATCATCAGCTCTGATCATCAGCTTCTTATAGCAAAATTCAAGCTTAAACTGAAGAAAGTAGGAAAAACCACTGGGCCAGTCAGGTACAATCTAAACCAAATCCCTTATGAACACACAGTGGAAGTGAAGAATATATTTGAGGAACTAGATTTGGTGGACAGAGTGCCTGAAGAACTATGGATGGAGGCTTGTAACATTGTACAGGAGGCAGCAATGAAAATCATCCCAAAGAAAAGGAAATACAAGAAGGCAAAGTGGCTGTCCAACGAGGCCTTACAAAGAGTGGAGAAGAGAAGGGAAACAAAATGCAAGGGAGATAGGGAAAGATACAGAAAATGGAATGCAGACTTCCAAAGAATAGCAAGGAGAGACAAGAGGGCCTTCTTAAATGAACAGTGCAAAGAAAATAATAGAAAGGGAAAAACCAGAGATTTGTTCAAGAAAACAGGAGATATTAAAGGAACCTTTTGTGGAAAGATGGATATGATGAAGGACAAAAATGGTAGGAACCTCAAAGAAACAGAAGATATCAAGAAGAGATGGCAAAGAATACATAGAAGAATTATACCAGAAAGATCTGGACATCCCAGACAACCCAGATAGTGTGGCTGCTGACCTTGAGCCAGACATCCTGGAGAGTGAAGTCAAATGGGCCTTAGAAAGCTTGTCTAACAACAAGGCCAGTGGAGGTGATGGCATTCCAGTGGAACTATTTAAAATCTTAAAAGATGACTCTGTTAAGGTGCTACACTCAATATGCCAGCAAGTTTGGAAAACTTGGCAGTGGCCAGAGGATTGGAAAAGATCAGTCTACATCCCAATCCCAAAGAAGGGCAGTGCCAAAGAATGCTCCAACTACCATACAATTACACTCATTTCACACGCTAGCAAGGTTATGCTCAAAATCCTCAAAGGTAGGCTTCAGCAATATGTGGACCAAGAATTCCCAGAAGTACAAGCTGGATTTCAAAGGGACAGAGGAACTAGAGACCAAATTGCTAACAAGCAGAAACATCACCTTGTCGACAAAGGTCCGAATAGTCAAAGGTATGGTTTTTCCAGTAGCGATGTACGGAAGTGAGAGCTGGACCATAAAGAATGCTGACCGCCAAAGAACTGATGCTTTTGAATTGTGGTGCTGGAGGAGACTCTTGAGAGTCCTCTGGACTGCAATGAGATCAAACCTATCCATTCTGAAGGAAATCAACCCTGAGTGCTCACTGGAAGGACAGATCCTGAATCTGAGGCTCCAATACTTTGACCATCTCATGAGAAGAGAAAACTCCTTGGAAAAACCCCTGATGTTGGGAAAGTGTGAAGGCAAGAGGAGAAGGGTATGACGGAGGACGAGATGCCTGGACAGTGTAATCGAAGCTACCAACATGAGTTTGACCAAAGCCTGGGAGGCAGTAGAAGACAGGAGGGCCTGATGTGCTCTGGTCCATGGGGTCATGATGAGTCAGACATGACTTAATGACTAAACAACAAGAACAACAAGAACAACAGCTGTACTTGCGGATGGCCAGGTTCTGATAAAGACTTGTCTACTGTGGCTGTTAGAAAATTCCATCTGCTCTCCTGAGTTTTGTATCCAGAGGAGGGGATGTCACTCACAACATTGCCTACGAAATCTCAGGATGGGCAAGGAGGACTGAAAGAGAGAGAGGGAACAAGGGCCCAGTTAATGGAAAATATAAATGGGGGAGGAGGAAAGCAAATGCTGATGGAACCAGACCTGTCAGAAAATCTTTGATCTTGTGACATTGACAACTATGTATCCAAGTCTACACAGTATAATAATCATGTGGTTATTAACAGATACATGCTTATTATCTGAAGTGGGTGACAACAGGGAGTGGAGAAATCCTAAGTGATGCTATGAGTCAGTGGAGTTAATGTTCAACACAGCAGCTTATGCAGAGGAGACCACCACCAGTCTGGAGTTGAATGAGACTCATGTAAGGGTGTGCTCAGATAGGCATTTGTCCCACAGTTTGTTCAAGGTTGTGGGATGGATTGGCTTATTCCTTTTTCTAGTGACCATATGACATATGCACCATTCTGTATCGGTCTGCCTCAGTGGGCCCCTGTCAGGGGTACTGTTTTTGGTTTGTAGGTAGAATTGCTCTGTTTTGGTTCAGTTCCAGTATGTGTGATCATAGGGATCATACCAAAGCAGCCAACTTTTTGGTGAAGCTGCTTAATAAGCTTGAAGAATGGGAAGCTTCCATTCCGCTTGCCTTTGGACAGGCAAGCAGATTTCCTTTTCATTATTGCTAACTGACACAATACACCAGTGATGCTTTGACAGGTCTTTCAAAAAACCTTTCAAAGCATTGCTGATACATTGGCAACAATTAAAAAGAAACGGAAATGTTTGTCTCCCTTCTTCTCTAAAAGCAAATAGAATAGAAGCTTCTCATTCCTGAAGATTGTTAAGCAGCTTCACCAAAGGGACAGCAAGCCAATCACTTAACGATCTTGAGATAGCTTTCCTTTTAGATATCTGTAGATATATTTGATACAGCTTTGCCTTTTAAACGGGAAGAATATATTTACTATGCTAAACAGGGTTGCTTGGGGTGTGGTGTAGTCAATTGTTGCATGTAGATGCAAGGATTGGTGCAAATGACATATCACACCTTGAAGCGATTCTGTTTAGCACAATCAATGCCAATCCAGGGCAGGATAATTTGGCCAGTTAGTTGCACCGTAAATTGACCGTTACATGCATCCCATATATATATTAGACCTACTTTAGCTGGGACTAGCAGATGGGTTTAACACTGTAAGTGTATGGTCATTCCTCTCTGCTGGCTTTTATACAGTGGTCTTCATGGTGATCCCTGCTCTATGCACTCCATCAGAAGAAATACACAAGGTCGGGGACATAGGGCAGGGTTTTCACATTAGTGGAATGACCCAGATTGTGGAATTCATCAGCTCTTGAGATTCACTTTCCTTTCAGCTGTGAATGAACTACCTATTCCCACTATGAATCATTGCTGGCTAGGATTAATATATTGTTTCCCAATCTGGTACATTCCAGATGTAGTTGTAATCCAGATGTATTGCAATATATTGGGAGGAGTGTAATCCAGAATATTTGTGGTAATTTAACATATCTAGAGGCCCACGAGTTGGGGATGGTCTTATCTGTATTTACATGGTAGCTTCAAGCCACTATTTTAAAATGCATGTTTTAAGAGCATTCTTTCTTAGTTCCTATACTTTGTAGCCTCACTTTGGTTGCTGTTCATTGTTGTGTGCCACTGGGGCTTTGTTGTGCCTGTGTTCTCAAACTGACTTTTATTGTTTGTTCTTATCGATTTTATGCTGGTTATGATTTTAATGAAGGTCCCCAGTGAGATGAAAGGTTACAGGACAGACGTCCTTTTGGAGATATTTTGTCAAACAAACCTTTGATCACTTTGGTTGCCTCCTTCTGAACCCTTTCCAGCTCTGTGACATTCCTTTTGGAAACAGGCTGACTAGAACAGCACATGGTATTTTTCAAATGCAGCTGTACTATAGATTTATATAAAAATATTGATTTTCAGTCTTGTTTCCTAATAATCTCTCAACATGGATTTTGCCTTCTTTGCCCCTGCTGCATATGGGGTTTATTTGGACACAGCAAGACAATGCATCTGAGCCATCATTCTCGGTTATACTTCCTTAATCAGTGATTAAAACAAAGCAGGCAACGTCTGTCTGTCCTTTGTTCAGTATGACATCTGAACTTGCCAGCAGAAGCTGGTGCTCTGACTTGTTTTTCTCTTCAGAAGCCACAGAAATAAATCTAGCACAGATCATCATTTTCCCCCTTTCCCCTTTCCTTTTTTTTCCTTTCCTTTTTTTGGGGGGGGGGGTAACTTCTCAGGAAGGAGCCAGAGTCTTGTGTCCTGTAGATGTGCTTGTTTTTTTGGTGCCATCAAGTTGGCACCAATTTAGAGCAACTCTAAGAGAGCTTTTAAGTTAAGTGAGATATTTAAGAAATGATTTTACCACTTCCACTCCCACACTCAGTTTCCATGGCTGAGTGCGGATTTGAACACTGTTCTCCAGAATCCTAGTCTGTCACTCTCTACACTACATCACACTGGGGATCCCATTAGGAGGTGTGTATATCATGATAAACGAACCAGAAAACAAAGGTCTATGGTTTGCTTGGCCAACAATAAGCCAGGTTTCCCTGGTATTTGACACTGTAAGATGTCAAGTAGATTCCCAAGTTGATGTTTTCATTGAGCTCTTCCTCCATACCCTATAATCTTTTTTTTCTGGCAAGTTAGTATTAGTTGAAACCATAGCATGGAAAAGTAAACCTGCAACCTTGTTTTTGGATGACAGTCCCCAGAACTCTTAAGAGAGCATGGATACTGGCAGTGACCACACAGTCAGCATGGGCACAGGCTCAAAATTTAGTAAATTAGGATGTTTGTCAATGTGTTCGTTATTTAATGTACACTCACTGATACTGAGCCTTATTTGCAATTTTATTGCTTGCACGCCTACTCTGGAGCACCTGATCTGCTACACCTGAGCAGCAAAGTTCTGTTGGTGGAGATGATTTAGATGCCCATGTCAGTGCTCAACCCAGTGAACTAGGTGGATGCACCACATGCAGAGGAAAGAACATGCTGCCTCATCTGACGGAAGAGCAGCCTTGTGCTACACAAAGAGTAAGTTAAGCTGAACTGGGGCCATTGATTTTAATTGGAACCCTTTGGCTTAATGGTGTGGAAAGAAAACTATTTGGCATTTATAATGAAGGTAATAGTGTCTTGCGGCTTGCAATGGTTAGATAGTTGAAAGGGCTACATAGATGCTTGGAATGACAAGGGTGAAACAGACTCTTGTCAACTTTTACCTGAATGGGCAGGCCTGTATCAAATGCTACACAATCTGGGCAGCTTTCCCTTTTCGTTGCAGGTTGAGGTTTCCTCTGGTGCTCAATCCATACCACAAACAGAGCAGGGCAGGATATTGTCAGACTGCACCTGCCATTGTGCCTGACCATAGACTATGCTGATTCAGACTGATGGGAGTTGTAGTCTATTAACATCTGCAGGGCTGGGATTTACACACAATACAGGGCAACATCTTGGGGGATTGTGTGATGTAAGTGGGACATGCAATGATGTGACAGTCGAGAGGGCTCTTCTTGAGGGTGCTAGCCAGCTGCATCCTTTCTCAGGTTATTCCCTTCTTTTCTTTCTCCTTCCAGCACGGAATTCCTAATGGCCTACTTTTGGCTCCTGGCTCCTTTGGGGTTTCTCCTCCAGACTGCTGATACCCTCTTTGGTGCGTAAGGGATGAAGTTTGGGCTCTGTAAGCGAAGGTAAAGATCCACACACAGAAAAGGAATGTATGGGATTGATTGATTGGAGATCAGCAAGGAAGAAGGAAGGACCAACTCCCAAGGAGGGAGGGGAAAGAAAATCTAATTGTACCTTTGAATATGAGCTCATTCCACCCACAAGACCCTGCTTTGATCAACAGCCTGTTAAAAGCAGCATTTAATATGACAAATTAATTAGTGAATGTTTATAAAGAGCTTTGAACATGAAAAGTGCTCTATAAATGCTGAGTGGCATTATTCATCACGGTTACACAGAGCCTGCCCTGGTCTCCTGGGAGGCGACGCTGCCCTGGAGGCTTGTATGGTACAACTTCTGGCCCTGGGGCCTCTTTAGTTCACTGTCTCTCAGTTTTGATTACCTCCTCCCTTTGGAAGAATCCTTCGGGGCTAAGTGTACACAGCAGGCACACCACGCTCCATATTCATGGCACAAAGATCAAGCCATTACTGTTCTCTGGAGAACAGACTGGCTGATCTGTCTACCCAGGCCAGGCAACGTCCTGCGGAGAGGGAATCGCTGGCTGATTTGTGTCGCCCTTCTGGGGCCACCCTGTTCCAAAAGCCAACTCTGTGTTTAAGTCTGAGGGAGCCTCAATTCTGCCAATTGCAATGTTTTGTTAGATTTCTCAGGAAATAGCTGGAGACCAGGCTGGCCCCATCTTTGCTGTCTTTTTGCAATCAGGTGAAGACCTTTCTCCTTAGGCAGGCATCTCCTTAGGAGACAATAAACAGGACAGTTTATATTTTGTTGCTTCTAAATCTGTTTTCATAGTGCTTTTACCTAGCATTTTAAATAGGATGTCATTAATTCTTCTTTGTAAATGAATAACTTGTTGTCTTTAAGTTTTAAGACTGTGTGTTTAATGATGTAGTTGGCTGGGTGGATCAGTGAGATAAACTTCGGGTCATGGAGCCAGAAGCTCACAGTTCAGTTTTCCCACCGTGCATCCTGAAAGAGCCAGCCTGTGTAGCCTTGGGCAAGTTACACAGTCCCAAAGCTGCCCCAAGAAGAATGGAATGGTAAAGCACTTCTGAACACTCTCAGTCTAGGAAACCTTGAAAAGGACCACCCTAAGTCAGAATTGATTTGGCAGCACATTATTATTATTATTATTATTATTATTATTATTATTATTATTATTATTATTATTATTATTATTATTATTATTATTATTATTATTATTATTATTATTATTATTATTATTATTATTTTATGGTGTAAGCCACCTTGGGTCTTTTTTAGGAAAAAAGGCAGGGTAAAAATATCTAAAATAAATAAATAAAATAAATACATTTGCCCATGGCATCCCTTGAAATTTGGGGTTGGGATGGGATGGGAGAGATCCAGTCTGCTTGATCCATGAGACATCCCTAGTTTTACTATTAAATAAAATATGGCAACCCAATGTACGCAGGGGGACTAAAGTAAGGTCTGCATCACTATGGCTGTGATGGACAGCACTGGCCCTGCCCTTAGGCAGAGTGAGGCTGCTGCCCTGGATGGCAGACCCAGACAGTAGAACATTCTGACAGACAGTGCCGTCTATGTACTGTACAGCCTGCATTGTCCCCCCCCCCCCCCCAATCGCAGGTAGCCTGTTGCTGTCGGAAAGAAGAGACAGCGAGCACTGAAGTATGATTCAGCTTCCAGTCCAGTCAGTTTCAGTAAATGGAATGCTGGAGGGGGGGGAAGTTACCATGTTGTCTAAGTCTCAGGCAGTGAAACATCTTGGTCTGTCTCAGGTGATATAGAAGGGTATAGTGTCAAATCAGACTGCCCATGCATGAGAAACAAGTTGACTCACTCAGCCATGAACCTTTGCAGTTGCTGTCAGCCTGGGTTACAGGATGTTTACCGTGATCCAGAGGATACAACTGAGTGTACCTTGTGGATATCACAGAAATAAAAATGTAACAACTAGCCACCAGAACTTGCAAATAACATGTATAGTTCACCACATCACTATTAAAATAATTCCATTTACATAACGCAGAAGGATTGTTTAAATATAACCTGCTGTTAAAAGGTTTAAAAAATTACTTGCAAAGCATCAGATGATTTCCCCCCCTCCTGTTAATGTATATCAATGATTTTAACATTGTTAAATGAAACAGCTATTTCCAAGCTGTGATAGCAAACAACGTGCATCACGTCACATCCTCTGCCAGAGTTTTACCTGAATGTCTGCAGACCCTTCACCCCCCCATTTCTTCTTAAGATGTTGTGATGCTCAAATCTCCCTAAGGAGCACATGGCATTCAGGCAGGGAGTTCCACAGGCCACAAATCTACCACTTTACGCTGAGGCAAGTCCTCAACCTTCAGCAGTGCATAGCATATGTGCCTTGGACAAGCCTGACCCTTAAAGAACACTTCATGCAGCACTTTGTAAGTACTGCAACATGGGCGTTGTGATTCCTTAGAACTCACAACAGCACATTTAAATAGGACTTCTCTGTGGTTGCTAGTCAATGGCCTTTACCACTCCTCTGGATTTAGCCAAACCCTGCTGATCCAAGAGACTAGTCTTCATTTTTTATTAAGAAAATATAGTTTCATAGAAACAGTTTGTTTGCTTAAGCATTAGCATAAAGACATGTTCAAAGAATTACCATAGTTAAATACAACTACTTCCCATTAAAATAATAAACACTAAAAAAGCTGAGCTAAGGTGGGCTAGCCCCGCCTCCTTCTTTCCTTACTGTGCTACATTCTTTTTCTTTCAGTTGCATAGCATAAACCATCAAGAAATTCTCTCAGGAAAAAGTAATCTTCCACAAAAGGGTCTCCTCTCAAACATAACCCATCATCCATTTTTCTACATTCCTCGGACCTCCTTCTCCATGGCTGTAAACCCATTAACTCAAAGAGGTGTAACTGTCCACTCCGCCTCCAATGGAGATGCAGGTGTGTTATCTCCATTCCAATTAGAAGGGAATTTGTTGGTGTGACAAACCCAGACCTACTGGGATCTGTCACACAGTTACACCAAGCTGCCACCAACCATTCCCTTTAAGAAGTCACACAGACCAGGGATGGATTTTTAAACAATAAAAGAATTAGGTTTATTTTAAATACACACAGGGAAAAATAAACAATCAGGTGAATAAGATAAAGTAACGTGGCTTATTCTCACTCATACAAGCATACAGTTTGGTTCACCCAGAACCCTTAACTTGAAGCACAGACCCTGAACCTATCAGTTCTGGCTAACCAACAGACACCTGAACCTATCAGGTTGGTACTCTGACACACAGTAGTACCCTGTCTGACACACAGACTCCCACAACAGCTTCTTCTTCCCAGCTGCTGCTTCGTCACAACCCAGTGTCTCACAGTGTCTGTCTCAGCATCTCTCTCTCACCACACAGGCATCACATATTTATACAGTACAGCCCCTCCTCCTGATGTCCCGCCTTCCACTCCCCATAGGATGGAACTTTCCCTCCAAACCCATGACAGACAGGTAACATCAGTGCTGTTATGTAACACCTCCCCTCTTTATAAGTTGTTTTGTAGGGGGAAAGCTAACGTGCTTTTCACCAAAAAACAACCTGTATAAAATACACAACAACAGTTATACATTCAATATTATACTCACTTATACTTACTCTAAGTTAAACATTTACCATTTAGGCATTTAAACATTTACCATATACATTACATCAATTTACCTTTATTCATACAAACCAAATTCAAAACCAGGTACATTTAACTTTTTGTCATCATTATATACACATAGTCCATATTCTTTCGCCGTCTTCATTCTTCAGGTCTTCTTGATAAGGCGTCAGCAACACAGTTCACTGACCCTCTGACCACCTTCACTTCAAAGTCATAGTCCTGTAGGTTTAAAGCCCACCTCATAAGTTTGCTATTGTGGGTTTTCATTGTCTTTAACCATTGCAATGGTGAATGGTCAGTACACAGAATAAAATGTCTTCCCCAGATGTAAGGCTTGGCCTTCTGGATCGCGTAGACTATGGCCAAACACTCCTTCTCCACGGTTGCCAAATGTCTCTCACCTTTTTGAAGTTTCCTACTCAGGTAGGACACTGGATGCTGGTCACCATTCTCATCCTCCTGGCACAGAACTGCTCCTACCCCGCTGTTAGACGCATCGGTGTAGATGATGAACTCCCGGTCGAAGTCTGGAGCACGCAGGACAGGATAGTTGATTAACGCCTCCTTCAACCTCTGGAACGCCGCCTCACAGTCACTGGTCCACGGGATGCGGTCATCAGCCGTCTTCCTCGTCAGATCGGTCAGCGGAGCCGCAATCTCGCTAAACCTCGGGATGAACTTTCTGTAGTAGCCCACCAACCCAAGAAATGATTTGACCTTTTTCTTGGTGTTGGGTCTAGGCCAATCACGAACAGCTTCTATTTTGGCCTCTAGGGGTTTTATCACTCCTCCCCCTACCATGTGACCCAAGTATTTTATTTCTGGGCTACCCAGCTGACACTTGCTGGCCTTTACTGTTAGCCCTGCTGCACTTAACCTCTGCAGCACTAACTCCAGGTGTATCAGGTGATCTTCCCAGGTATTACTGAAGATCCCTATGTCGTCAATGTAGGCCACTGTAAAGTCACTGAGCCCTGCCAAGGTCTGGTCCATCAGCCTTTGGAATGTGGCTGGTGCATTTCTGAGACCAAAGCTCAGGTCTCGAAACTCATAGAGACCAAAAGGGCTGCAAAAGGCAGTCTTTTCTTGATCCCTGGGATCAATTCTTAATTGCCAATATCCCTTTACCAGGTCCAATGATGAGATGAACCGACAACCCCCTATGGTTTCAATCAGGTTGTCTAGCCTGGGCATTGGGTAGGCATCAGGAGTGGTTACACGGTTTAATTTCCTGTAATCGACACAAAACCTAATGCTCCCATCAGGCTTGTCCACAAGGACTATCGGAGAGGACCAAGGACTAGAAGAGGGGACGATTATGTTCTCCCTCAGCATCTCGTCCAGCTCCTTCCGCACCTTGTCCCTATAGGGTCCCGTTACTCGGTATGGAGATACTGCCTGCGGGGGTGCATCCCCTGTGTGGATCCGATGCATCACTCCCTTCACTATCCCCGGCTTGTTGGAAAACACCTGTTGATATTTACTAAGCAGCATTTTTAGTTCTTGCTGCTGGTCTTGGGTGAGTGCAGGACTGATCTTTACCTCCTCTGGGTTGTATTTTACTTCCCCTCTACCCTCCCAGAAGGGCAATTCAGCTTCCTCACTCTCAGCTGCTTTTATCGCGAATAAAACCCTCTGTTCCCCTCTGTAGTAGGGTTTTAGGGCATTCACATGAACCACCCTCCTTGCTTGGTTCTCCTCCTGCTCTATTAGGTAGTTCAGGTCTGACATCTTGGAAATGACCCTATATGGTCCTGCCCATTTGAGCTGCAGTTTATTCTCTCTGCAGGGCCTAAGCCAAAGCACTTCCTCCCCTGGGTCAAAGTGCCTCTCTCTAGCTTTGTGGTCATACCATGTTTTCTGTCTGACCTTCTGAGCTTGCAGGTTTTCTGCTGCCAGCTCTAGATTTCTCCTTAGGTCATTCATCAAGGTGTCTATGTAAGTTACAACATCTTGTGGGTCATCCTGGGTGATCTGCTCCCAATTTTGTTTGATCAAATCAAGGGGCCCTTTCACCCCTAAGTGTGCAGCAAACATGTCAGAGTGACCCCTTTGTAAGATCAAGGGGCGATACTTTTCAGGTACCACCAGCTGACTTCTGATCCCATCTCCCCCTTTTGAGATATTCCTCAGGGTTTCTCTATATAAAATCCCCTTTTTCTCCAGAAATCTCACTGGGGTTTCAGGCGTTAGCTGGGCGTCAGTCACCTGTTCACAACACTTTTGGAGAGTGGCGTCTGCCTTTTGCTCCTGTCCAAATCTGCTGTCTGTGGTTAAGGTTTCCACCACCGCTTCTGAACTCCCCTCTGCTTCCGTCTCTGGCTCATCATTACCCCCCTGAACTGTCCCTGTGGTGGCTTGTGAGCGTGTAATCACTAGCACCCGTTTCACATGTTCAGCCAGGTCATTTCCCACGAGCACGGCTGCTGGCAGAGTCGATGAAATCGCTAGCCGCCAATCTCCCCTCCAGCCTTGAAAGTTGACAGGTACCTTTGCTACTGGCAGAGAGATTACCTGCCCTTCAATCCCTGCCACCTTCATGCTCTCATTTGGGATTATAAACTCCCTAGGGATGATATCTGGATGGCACAGGGTTACCTGGGAACAAGTGTCCCGCAGCCCCCTATACTGACGGTCAAGTATTCCTACGTCCACCCCTGCTGTCTCAAACAACTGAGAATCTGTTTTTATCAGCAAGCAGCGCTTTACCTCTATAAGAGGACCATTTTCCTCAGCCTGATCAGCAGAGGTAGCTGTTCCAGACTGAGTAGTCATGGCAACCGGCTCCCTCTGTGACACTGAGCCTTGCTCTTTCTGGACACAGAACACAGCTTTTGGCTTGGTTCCACTAGACTCCTGAGGCACCATTCCTTTTAGCTGCTTTAATTTCTCACACTCTGAGATTAGATGACCCTTTCCCTGACAAAAATAACATTTTCTGGGGTATTTTGATTCTCTCTCATCTTGTTTTGGTTTTCCCTCCAAAATCTGAGGTCTTGGTTTCAGGTCTGAGGGCTTCCCTTCACCATGGGCCCCTCCCCCTTGCTGGCTTTTCCCTGGTCCCTGAGAGTACTTGCTGTAGGTTTCTTTGGGTTTACCTACAGATTTCCCCTCACCCAAGGGCTTTCTTATTTGGGAAATAAAATCTGCGATCTCTGCGGCTGCTGCCACAGATTTCGGTTTCCTCTCCCTCACCTGGAATTTCAATTCCCCCTGCAGGACTGAATAGAACTGTTCCAGTGCTATCAAGTCTTTAAGCTGCTCATAGGTCTCTGTTCCCTCCTGCGATAGCCATTTCTCAAGCAGCCTCACCAATTGGGCCCCCACTTGGGTAAAAGTCTGTTCTGGCTTCTTGGTGAGGGACCTGAATCTTTGTCTCAGCTGCTCTGCATTTATCCCATGTCTGGCAAACACCAGTTTCTTAAACTCTGCAAAATCTTTCATCAGTTCCTCAGGCATCTCGGCATAGACCTCAGCCAGGCTACCACTGATTAAAGACCGCATGATGGTCATCTTCTCAGTTTCCCTCACTGAGAAGTCCACAAACGCTCTTTCCACTAAGGAAAAGAACACCTCAGGACAATCTCCCTTGTGGTACACAGGGAATTTCTTCAGGTCAGCCTTAGACAATTGGCCTCCCTCAGAATCCCTATTATTATTATTGTTCTGGTTCATCAGTTCCAATTTTTTTAATTCAAACGCCATTTTCTCTCTCTGCAATTCCCTCTCCATTTCCATTCTCTCTCTCTCTAATTCAAATTGCCGCTGTTTCTCTCTTTCCCTTTCCTCCATTTCCCTCACCCTCAGTTCATGCTGTTGGGCTATGAGTATTTTTCTGAGCTCTGGGTTCTGTTCTCCTGTGCTATCACCTTGCACTGAGCCAAATTCATCCTCAGAACCTTGGTCAATCTGGGGGTCTTTCACTTCACTCATGTCTGCTACTTGGCTTCGAGTCAAGGGCATAATCCCCCCTCAGAACAGGCTGCTTTAAAAAGTCAAGCCTCAGAATAAAACGACCACTTTTTTCCTTTTTGCCTCAGAACCAGCTCTCCCTAGAGATTGCTGCTGTTCTTCAGCACTAAATTTGCAACAGTATCGAGTCAGAGCCTACCCCCCTCTGCTGGGCCTCTCAGCTGGCAAGCTAGCTCGCTGTTGCTACGCAGTTTTGCCTCAGCTTTTTCCCGCCAAAACTAGGCTGCCTCAGAGCACCTTAATCTAAGTCTCCCCAGTTGGCACGTTCTTCTACTAGCGCACCTCCCCGTGAGGTACACCTAGAAGATTACCTACGCGCCTCAGACTGTCCCTGACTAGACCCCCCTTGCTCTGGGCACACTTGCCAAGGCTTTGCTGGACCACTGGACAACTGGACCAGTCGTATCCCACACGCTGGACACCAATCAATGTGACAAACCCAGACCTACTGGGATCTGTCACACAGTTACACCAAGCTGCCACCAACCATTCCCTTTAAGAAGTCACACAGACCAGGGATGGATTTTTAAACAATAAAAGAATTAGGTTTATTTTAAATACACACAGGGAAAAATAAACAATCAGGTGAATAAGATAAAGTAACGTGGCTTATTCTCACTCATACAAGCATACAGTTTGGTTCACCCAGAACCCTTAACTTGAAGCACAGACCCTGAACCTATCAGTTCTGGCTAACCAACAGACACCTGAACCTATCAGGTTGGTACTCTGACACACAGTAGTACCCTGTCTGACACACAGACTCCCACAACAGCTTCTTCTTCCCAGCTGCTGCTTCGTCACAACCCAGTGTCTCACAGTGTCTGTCTCAGCATCTCTCTCTCACCACACAGGCATCACATATTTATACAGTACAGCCCCTCCTCCTGATGTCCCGCCTTCCACTCCCCATAGGATGGAACTTTCCCTCCAAACCCATGACAGACAGGTAACATCAGTGCTGTTATGTAACAGTTGGGTCTTTGCACTGGGGCCTCTTTGACCTTGCACTCTTATGGGGATTCACTCTGTACCAGCCTGGCAGTAAATTAGGAAAAACAGCCTCTCAGCCTTTTCCACATTCCCATGTCTTCAACTCCTTTCACTTTGAAAACCTAACAGACTCCATATTCTCTCATTCCCATTGACTACAAGTCCCACTCTCTTTCAATACCATGACAGATGTCACACCAGTTTCAGTGTTATGTCAGCTTCCCTCTTTCTACCCATCTTTTTTGGTAACATTTTGCCTGAAGAAAAGCTCTGGATAGCTTAAAAGCTTGCACATTTTTGTGCTTATTTTGTTGCCTAAATAAATAAATGTATGGGATTTTTCGTATTCCCAGCATACCAATATGTGAGGGGATAGCAATGTTCCTAGACTGGTGTGAAGAGCCACAGGAGACGATTAGCGAGAGGACACTGCATCAATCTTGGTAAAATTACTTCCTTGGACTACAGCTCCAGGAGTTGTGGCTGCTGGGTCTCAGGCTTTAGGTCTGAGACTTGGGTTTGGGGGCCCATATTCTGAGTCTCAGGCATTTGCCAGGAAATCTTAGGGAATGGGAAGCTAGTGGCTGGCTGTGCTGATCTGGTTTGGAGCTTCATCTTGCCATAATGTGGATCACCCAGAGATCTACCAATACAGCCAAATATATGGATGTCTCACCTCTGTTTTAGAAAACCATGCTTCTGTTTGTAATACAGTTGCTTCCTCCCGTATCTTGGAGTCCTCACCTACAAATCTATTCCAGAAGACTCTGAGAAGCAGATCCTTGGTAGCTCTTCTTCACTGGCCTTTAAATCCACCATTGTGTCTTTATCTTGTTTATCTTGCACACCTACACCCATACACTGTGCTGCAGTTGCAGTTGGAAATTCATTACTTGTGCCCTCAAAAGGGCATACCCTCTGTCTGATGTTTTGGCCCTGAAATCCTAGTGAAGAGAATGCAGCTGATGCAGCAAGCTTATCCAAAAATATTCACACTGGCCAGTGGCCAGTAAGTCAAGGGAACTGAAAGTCGAAAAAGTTTGGGAACCACTGACCTAGGAGTAGGCAAGAGCTCGGAAAGTGACTTCTAAAAATAATTAGTTACAATTATAATTCAAGGCAGGAGAAAAATAGTTACTATTTCAGTTACAGTTTCCAAAATGTATCTCTTTTTCATTTATCAAAGTAATTAGAACAACTGCTTTTTACTTCCTTTAAAAAACATGTGGATGTAGTTAAACGAGAGATATGGTATGAGCCAGTGTGTGAACAATATGGTATTCCTACAATATCATTTACTGAGTCTATCCTGCCTAAACTATCTAAAATGTCAAAGCTATACTACAAAAGGAGATCAGTTCTCTTTTGCTAAATTAACAAGTGCAATCTATTGCAGTTATATCTTTTCAACTAGTCTGATATGGAATCTCAGAGCACCATGCTTTGATTGTATTCCCGCATTGAGCAGGGGATTGGACTTGATGGCCTTGTAGGCCCCTTCCAACTTCACTTTTCTATGATTCTATGTGCAGTTTGCTAATGGGTCTTGCTGCAGTGTGCAAAGCAATAAAGATGATGGCCTGAATCCAGCTGGCAATCCTTGGTAGAATAAACTAATTGAATCATGGGGATTCATTGAAGTGTTGGCTCTTCATTCAACAGGTCTACCATAGTTTGGACAAGCATCTGAACTTAGGCATTACAATCAAAAGTGCCATTCATTGGTTAACCTGGACATTCAGCTTCTGTGCTGAAAATGCCCCTTCCATGCCATGGGCATTTCTACTGATTGGGATTATTGCCTCACCTCTGGAACCTACATCTCTGGTGCCCCCCCCAGAATGCTGCCTGGTTGGAATATTGATCCCCAGAGGGTGAGGAAAAGGGAATGTCTGTGATTAGCACTGTAATAAACCCAACTGTTGGCTTCCTCCGGCACCTCGCCAACATGCAGATCAAAGGGACATCAGGGAAGGAGGCTTTGTCTATGATACTTGCTTGCAGGAGTGGGGAGAGCTTGCTTTGTACCAAATCAGTAAGAAGAGAACAGGAGGTGGAGAGTGATTGGAAGGGGAAGGCATCACACTCTGTTAGAGTAGGCTAAATTCCTTTCAAAAACAATTTATTTGGGTATTTCGAACCAGGATGGAATGTCAGCCCTTGCCTTTGTTGTTGCATTAGCTGAGCGTTTATCAGATTACTTATACATTCACCTGCCATTAATATTACATAGGAGCATAATCCGCCGGTAAATCAGGTTGGAAGCCATTATACACACACATGCAAATCAAGAGAAAGAAGATCAGATTTCCAATGATAATTGTGAAGGAGAGAGGCATTTGGGTAAATTAAAATCAGATGGCTAGAGAAATAATAAAATACATGAAAGCCACCTTTGAAAAGATGGTTGTTTACTGAGAAGAAAAAGTCACTTAGGAAATGTATTGGATGCATGAGATGTGTGTAAAAAGAAGTATTTTGAGATGTGACAGGGAACCATAAGAAAAAAGTCTGAATAGCAGAAATCTGAACCATGAACGAAAGAATCCAAACAGCTTGAACTTTTAGATTTGGGGGGAGACATGGAAGTACTGTGTAAATCAGCAGCCCCCAACCTTTTTCAGACTGAGGTCCAGCTGGGGAAGGTGGGGCACCCCCACTTGTGTGCATGTGCGAACAAATGTGCGCTCTCTCACATGAGTGCATGCCTGTGCGAGTGCTGCACTGCTGTTTGCACATGTGCACAAGAGTGTGTGCTTGCATGCATGCGCAAATAGCATTGTGGCGCTTGCACAGGGGTATGCTTATGCACATGCACAAATGGCGGTGCGGCACTTGTCTGGGTACGCACTCATGCGCATGTGCAAACAGCAGCGCAGTGCTCGCACAGGTGTGTTGGAGTGTGTGTGCAGCCGCAAACAGGCTGTGCTGGGGTGAGTGCGTGCGGGGGGGAGGTCTGTCTTGGCGGCCCAGTCCGGCTCAGGCTATGGACCAGCACTGGGGCATGGACCGGGGGTTGGGGACCCCTGGTGTAAATGACTGCTTAATTCACAGTGTTGAAACAGCATTTTTTTAATTTTAAAATTTGCATTACAGGTGGCAAAAACGTGAGTAATGGTGAGCAAGGAAGGCACAACTTAGCATACAAACAAATGCCAGAGGTCAAGAGAGACAGGCCACCTTCTGATAGGCGTAGCATTTATTTACAGAAAAGAACAAAGCCATTCCAGTTTTTGTGCTGAAGACTTGCAGGCAAAATACATAAAAAAGGATCTGCACTACATATTCACATCAGGTTAATTCCATTATAAATATGCAATGCACTCCTCCACACAGAGAATTCTAAGTACCTCATTAAAATCAAATCCCAAGGTTCCCTAGGATGGACCCTTGGCAGCTAAAGTGGTATCAGACTGATATAACCATGTAATGCAGATATGCTTGTGAACAGATCCTAAGCATCACACATAGTAAAACCTCATAAGCAGTTTTACTGCACCTTTTGGCTTAAAATTCAAAACTCTCAGCTCAGAGGTGATGATCTGACTGCTTCCTGGACTTCTTGGATGGCAGCCAGGACTGCTGTTTCTTCAGGGCCTGCCATTCTGCAGCTGAAATTCTGTGTGATCTGACAGAAAGGATGAAGCAAAGTATTAAAGGGCTCGGGGAGATGGCTCTCAAGAGCTTCACAGCACGACCTGTTCTCCAAGGTACAGGAGAACAAAACTGGAGACCTGGCTTCTGTGGAGATGGGTGATAAAGATGTTGCTACAGCAACCTGGGCTGGCCTAAGACATTAGACTCCATGAAGTACAGGACAAAATGATAGCCCCCCCCCACTTCCATTCCATGTGCAGAAGCTGACTAGCCTGGCCATTGAATATCCACTGGCAGCAGAAAAATGGTTCCATCTCCCACCACTCATGAGAGCATTGAAGATGTGGGGCAGGCCACCATTTTGTCTTCCAAGAGAAAGAAATGGGTGGGGGAGTTGCCAACCCTTCAGTACCTGCCAACAGAAGTGACCAGTTCACTCAATAATAGGGTGAAGCTGGTCCTGCAAACAACCAGTAACACTCAGATTCAGGTGGAGGCCTTTAATGCTTGATTGTTAGAAGGCTGCCTGCCTGTGTCCGTGGGCTTTCTTCTACAATTTTTTTGCTTGTTTCATGCCTCTTATGAGGTTTCTTTAATGGCCAGATATGCACTTTGTGTTTTGGAGGTTTCCTGTGGTCCCTGCCTTTTCTGTCCCATCAATAAGACCAAGGTTCTGCTTCATAATGAGGATTGGAACCTGGTGATGAGGGCAAGTTTGGTGCTAGAGTTGTGCAGTGGATTCAGACAAAATCACAAATTCTGGACTGAATTGTCCTGAGTCAGACTCATTTGTATGAGATCCAGATCAGAGTGGATGGTTCAAATTCCGTTATGGAGCAAAGCAAAGTGTATTTACCAGTTGACTCACCTCTGGGTCACGAATCAAACTGGATGAGGTCAAAATCACCTCAGCCTACTAGAAGCAAAATGTAAAGTTGCCTGTTATGCAAAGCTCTAAAGCTGTCTGAAATTTGGCAAGTTTACACCCCTGTTTAGGATCTGCCATATCTCCAAACTTCAGGCACAACAGCACATAAACATAAAAGTTGTACCTGTTTTGGTCTTCCGGTGCATTCACTTTGCAATTTGTTTTTCATATTTGGGGCACAGATCAAATCAGATGAGAAACAAATAGCTCAGAATTAAACCTGGGTTTATTTGGATGCCCCAAAGGAAACAGTCCACCATCTCCTTTTTGAAGTCAGGTCATTGCTCCCATCCTGGGACAAGCCTGCATGGCAGCCTGTGATAACAAGCTTTGAACTCATTTCAACCTCGGATGAATTTAAATATTTAATAGGTGAATAAGAGACTGACACAACTAGGAGAAGCCAGTAGTGGTTAACAAGATCAGAAGTTCTTGACCCACTTCTTCAGTGAAAATAACAGAAAGGGAATGGCGTTCACGGTTCTATAGAGAAACACTGCCCTGGTTGATAAACGGATTGGGAAAAAGTGGACACACCTCCTTCCATATATGCAGTCACAGCTACTGAATGCAGTGCTTCTTGCAGGCCCGTGAGGATAACGGCCTGCTAGGAGGCTAATTAATTCGTGTGCTGTCAGGTTAATTCCAACTTATGGCAACCTTTCCCAGGATTTTAAAGGTACTGCGTACTCAGAAGTGGTCTCTCATTCCCTTCTTCTGGAGACAGTCCTGGACTGTGCAGCTTGGACAAAGCTGGACAGGGTTGGTTCTTCTCTTAGGAGACACGCTAGGGATTTAAACTCCTGACCTCTGGCTCTGCAGCCAGGTACTCAACTCACCGAGCTATCTAGCTCTGTTAGGAAGCAGCAAGGAACTTGGTCTGTTTAGATTGGTCTGTTTAGCTGAGACTTGTTGACACTGACAGATAGTAGCTGCCCAGGATTTCTGGTAGCTATCTTTCCAGCCCTACCTAGAGATGCTGTGGATTGAACAAGAACTTTCTGTGTGCTGAATAGAGATGGACACGAACCAAACTATGAAGCAGAAAAAAAAATGACAAATTGGTCTGGTTTGAAAGTTCACTTTGTGGGTTGGGTTGGGGATCCTGTTTTGCTGAAGCAAAACAAAGCATCAGACTTCATTGCCCTCAGGACTATCTGGTCCTGGCGCCGACAATGCCTCCTTAGCTGCTGCCACCATCATCAAGGACAGTGGGCTGGCTTCCCTTATAGGAGCCTGGTTCACTGTCTCTGTGCATGCTCCTGTTGCCCAGCTGATAGGTGGGTGCATGCACAGAGACAGTGGGCCAGCACCAGGACGGGAAGCCAGCTCTCTGTGCATACATCTGCCTATCAGCTGTGAAGTGAATGCATGCACAGAGACAGTGGGCCTGGTTCTTGGAAGGGAAGCTGAATGATGGAAGTAGGATGATAGTGCTGGTGGTGGAGGTAGTGGTGTCAGCTTCAGGATCAGACAGGGAGGCAATAGGGGCAAGTGGGCAGTCTCCCCCTGGCATGAACCCAAAAACAATCCATGAATCGATTTGTATTTCTGGGAGTTTGTGATGGTTCATGGGCACCATCATGAACCATTGGTTTTTAGTTTGTACCTGTCTCTAATGCTGAACCATGACTCCCAACTAGACCATATGGAAAAAGGTCTTCTTGTCTCCATTTTATTCATTTATTTATTTTTGAATAGGAGGAACAAATGTTCCAATCTGCTGCAATGTATATTCACCTCCACATGGGACATCATGATACACAGGAAAAAGTGCCCATTCAAGTGAGAGCACAAGAGCCGACAGTGCAGTGTGGTGCAGGTGGTCAGCCTGATAGTTATTGTAGCTGAACTCCCAGGAAGAGCCTTGAAATGCAATATCAACAAGCCATTCCTGGCCATTTTCATTTCCAGCAGGAACTTCTGTAATGTTAACAGGTCTGAACAGCCCCCTCAAGACTGAGCCACTCCCAGATCTTTTCAGTTACAACAGAGATAATCTTATAACAATCATGTAAATAACAGGGGTGTATAGGGTGAATATATTCATACTGCTTTCATTTTGGGATCTTTTGGGGGGGGGTGTTCCTCTTTAAGTTTTGTGTTCTTTCAGGTATAGGCTCTTCCGATAAATTCTTTAAAAAAATATACTTGCATCTTTTGAGTTCTTTTTGTTCCACTTTTCCCATTCTGTTTTCTGGAGTGAGGGCTAATGAAGCCCTACAGAATCCTCAAACCAAGTCCGAAAAAGCAAGGACAAGGCAATCGATAATCATCCGCTCCAAAAAGTGGGCAAAAACAACGGTACGTGAGAAGGAAAAATCAATTATCCACAGACTGACACAGACATTAACAGTTCTTTGAAGTTCACATTTATCATCACATCACCATCTTCATTATCCTCATCAATTCATCAGCAGAAAACAGTACAGTAAAAAAAAAAAAAAGAGAGAGAGAAACCATCACCATGATCATAATCAAAATAAAACAGACACATATTCACTAAGGGCAATATAATCAATTACCCCAACCCCAGCCCCCCAAATATGGGAGGTTGGGGAGATAAGTATTCCCCCCCCCCACCATTTTAATGGCTTCAATCCAGCTGCCTGGGCTGTAGTCTGCCAGGTGAAAGGCAGGCAGACAAGCGCTCCAGGCAACAATACAGAAAATGAGGGGGGAATTCCTCCAAAAATCAACAAAATCAAAGTCTAAAAAAAGCGAAGAATGCAAGTAATCCAAAAAGTAATCCAAAAGTGGAGAAACAGCAGCAAGTTTTTGAAAAATGTAATCCATCATGGAAGAACAGCAGTAAGCAGGCCAGTGAGGGATAAATCCGGTCCAAAATGGAGGTCAGGTGAACTTTCTGAGCAGCTGAAGCTCAGCAAGCAGCCAGAAAGCAGCTACTCCAGTCTTCTAAGCCTTTTTGAAGAGTCACTTTCCACCCACCCTTTCCAGGATGTTCTGTAAATCCTAATTGGCACTAGAGAGCAATGAAGTACATAAGAAAACTATGTTTCATTAACCTCTTTTTTGGAATTCTGAATCTTTCATATTTTGGAAGTTTCTAAACCCACGAAAGATTCCAAAAATGAAATAAAGGGCTTCCTTTCTGTTTTTCCCCCATTTGGGTTAACTCAAAAGTCTCATCTCATGTAAATAACACTGATTTTGGGAAAATGTCCTTCTTACTGCTGTTGTTGTGTGTAGAAAGATGAAGACCACGGTTGAGTAATCTTAGCCGTATCCCTAATCCAGCCACCCACAGCCCTCCATGATAGTCCCACTGAGTCTAATAGTAGGTCATCCCTGAACACTGCTGTCAAACATTTTAATTGCACACATTTAAAGAATGTGGTAGTGGGTGGAATCATTCATTCTGTTTCTACTGTTTGAGATAGAAATACCAATGTTACTGTATATAAGACACAAAACTACTTCACAATGATGCAGCATGGACTCCTATCTTCCATCACTCATGTTGTCCGAGACTTTACTTGGCGATGTCGTGTTCTTTCAAGCCAGTCATCATGGTCTTAAGGACTAGAAACCTGGTTGCTGTTGATTTAAAGATGACCTATGCAATTCTCACGATGATGAATTTTTGTACGTGAGATCTGATCCAGTGCATGAATTTTTGCAACTTATGCATAGTCTTGAATTAGGAAGATATAGGAAAATAAGGGGCGAGTGTGTTACCATGCGACATCTGGGTCAGAGACATAAGAGGTCCTTCAGAATGAGGCAGGATATGCTCCCCATCCCTCTCAATCCACCAGTGAAAGGGAGTTACTCAGCCCTTGGGAGGGTCCATTTGAAGAGCATGAACTGGAGACAGAAGGAATCAAAGAGTAAGGAGGGAAGAGAAAGATGAGGAAAGAAAATGAAAGGCGGGTAAATGATGGGAAACGAGAAGAAAGGAGACAGAGGGCAGGGAGGGTGTTTACAAGTGACTAAGTGAGTTACTTGAGGAATTTTAATCTGAGGCCCTGGTATTGATCTGTGTGAGATGCAGCAGGCAACAGCAAGGGACAGGAGAAGGAGGGAGCTGCAGTGCTGTTAATACAGAGGACACCCTGCAATCTGTCAGTGTCAGACCAGGAAGTCAAGCTGCTGCTTTAACCCTCTCTTTCTTGGAAAGTCCCAAAGCTCCAGGCATCATCCCACCTGTGGACAAGAGGAGCACAACTGTGGCTCAAGCTAGCAGTGGTTACATCAAGGCAGTTTAAATATTCAGGTATGTTGCCGAAGGATGTGACCCATTAGGCAACTCTTAACAGTGTTTCATTAAAAATGTACTTACTACATGAAATCTTGAGCACACTTACTTATGTGTAACCTACTGTGGACTCAATGGAGCTTACTTCTGAGGAGCCTTGTACAGGATTGTCAGGGTTATGTCAGGAATGAGATTCTTTGAAACTGATTCCTGGCCCTTTCCTTTGAGATGATAAAAAACATTTTGAGGACTTTCAGCTTAGAGAAGGAACAGAAGCGGGCACAGGCCCCCTTGGATTGGTCCATGCCCAAACACAGGCACAAAGACTGATGCCCATTCTATGCTGTGCCTTTTTATTTACACACTGACCTAATCCTGGTCTGGTCCCATGATAAAAATTGTGTGTTTCCACTTCCCTGTGAATAACTCCATTTCATTAAATGTTGTTGTTGTTGTTTAGTCATTTAGTCGTGTCCGACTCTTTGTGACCCCATGGACCAGAGCATGCCAGGCCCTCCTGTCTTCCACTGCCTCTGGGAACTGGGTCAAATTCATGTTGGTAGCTTTGATGACACTGTCCAACCATCTCATCCTCTGTTGTCCTCTTCTCCTCTTGCCGTCACACTTTCCCAACATCAAGGTCTTTTCCAAGGAGTCTTCTCTTCGCATAAGATGGCCAAAGTATTGGAGCGTCAGCTTCAGGATCTGTCCTTCCAATGAGCATTCAGGGTTGATTTCCTTCAAAATGGATAGGTTTGTTCTCTCTGCAGTCCAGGGGACTCTCAAGAGCTTCCTCCAGCACCACAATTCAAAAGCATGAATTCTTCGGCAATCAGCCTTCTTTATGGTTCAGCTCTCACTTCCATACATCACTACTGGAAAAACCATAGCTTTGACTATGTCAACCTTTGTTGGCAAGGTGATGTCTCTGCTTTTTAAGATGCTGTTAGGTTTCCTCCCAAGAAGCAGGCGTCTTTTAATTTCGTAGCTGCTGTCACCATCTGCAGTGATCATGGAGCCCAAGAAAGTAAAATCTGTCACTACCTCCATATCCTCCCCTTCTATTTGCCAGGAGGTGATGGGACCAGTGGCCATGATCTTCGTTTTGTTGATGTTGAGCTTCAGACCAATTTTTGCACTCTCCTCTTTCACTCTCATTACAAGGTTCCTTAATTCCTCCTCACTTTCTGCCATCAGAGTGGTATCATCTGCATATCTGAGGTTGCTGATATTTCTTCTGGCAATCTTAATTCCACCTTGGGATTCATCCAGTCCGGCCTTTCACATGATGTATTCTGCATATGAGTTAAATAAGCCGGGGTACAATATACAGCCTTGTCGTACTCCTTTCCCAATTTTGAACCAGTCAGTTGTTCCATATCCAGTTCTAATATCATTAAATAGGGGAATGCAAATGGCAAGGCAGGTCACAGACTGAATGATGCTTGTGGGACAGAAAAGATTCTGTTCCATGGCAGTCTCCAGAGCTGGGTGCTGTGTTTTATTTTCACCTTCTTTTTTTCCTCCAGCCACCAGGAGAAAACCGATGTGCTAAGCCAGTGGTTCTTAACCTTTGTTACTCGGATGCTTTTGGACTGCAACTCCCAGAAACCCCAGTCAGCACAGCTGGTGGTGAAGGCTTCTGGGAGTTGCAGTCCAAAACTCCTGAGTAACCCAAGGTTAAGAACCAGTGTGCTAAGCCACAGGGAAGGGAATAAGTGAAGAATGCTCAAAGGGCAGTGGGCATGGTCTCTGATTCTTTCTTAAAAGGACAAGGCAAGCTTCTCTATGTGGTTTCAGTTTTGCCTTTTTCTCACACATCTTTTCTATTTTCCTGGATCTGAAATTTATGGTGCTGTAGCCACAAGGAAGGGATTGTCACCCTCGAATCGGCCTTCTCAGCCACACTAGACGCTGTTCTGAGACCTCTATTCAGAGCACGTTACCATAGTCTCTCGAGACTGAAGGATGCCTACTCTAGCCACAAGATTTTGACGATTTAGGCAAGGAACATTTATTTCTAAGGTAAAGAACATGCTGTCCTCTGTTGTCACCAGTTGAGCATCTTTCTTGGTTATTCTTTTTCCTTCCTCACGTCCAGCCACAATGCATGGATACTGGATTTAACATGACTTTCTGTACCTTTTTGTCTCTCCTGAAAGCATGTTTTTTTATTGCTTTGTTCTCAGCACGGGATTTAATGCTATGGCACTTCCATCTGAAGTGTCAGTTTAGTGAAAGCTTTCCACACAGAATCTTTCAATAAACACTCAAACATTGACAACAGCAGCAGCAGCAAAAGCAACAAGGCTGCAGAAGTGAATCTCCAGCAGAGATTTCCTGAACAGAAGCTGTTTTTTTAAGGACAAGGGAAGTGGCTTTTTAAAGGGAGGATGGGAGACAAATCCCAATAAATTCCATGCTCCTTTACAACCAAGAAATAAGAGGTGATGGTGTTTCGAACTTCTGCTCCATCTGGATAATTCAGTCTAATTAACGTAGACTAATTATGGGTTAAACCAGGGTGGGCAACACACAGCAGTTTAGATGTTGTTAGGACTGCAACTCTCATGATTCCATTAGCTGTGCTGGGTTGGGATCATAGGAGTTGTAGGCAAAACCAACCAAACAACCTCCTAAGTTATCTACCGTACCTCTTGTTGAAGTCAAGATTTAAAAAGTCAACACAAAACATGGGATGTTTTTATTTCTCGCCCTGGTAGTTGTCCAAGGCTCCCCTTCATGCCCCCAATTCTGTGAGGCAGATTAGGCTGAGAAAAGGTTACTGGGCCAAAGTCACCCAATGAACTTCGCAGCTGAGGGTCCAAATGTGGCCCAGTGTCAGCGCATGGGACTCTGGGAGAGCAGGGCTAACAGAAGCGATTTTGCTGCCTGGGGCAGAGGATAAGAGAACACCTCTCACTAGTCTGCACACAGAAGATGACTGGACTAGCAGTTGTGTCTTTCTTGAATGCTGGGATAGTTCAGCAGACCGAGGATAACTATGACATGCATAGCTCTGTCCTCCAATCAGGGCAAAAAGCCAAAGAACTGAGGAGGAGTGGACAGGTGTTTGTCACTGCTGTCCCTCCCTTAGCATTTGCTGCCTGAAGCACTCGTCACACTCTGCCAAATGGTCGGGCTGGCTGTGTTCCACTGTACTTCTGATAGGTGCCTTGCCTCCTGCCCCTGCATGGGTAGCCATTCAAGATTAGTCTTCTGCATTCCTCCAGAATATGAAGAAACCCACCATAGGCTGCTCTGTCGGATAGACTCTAGAACATGGGGGCTTAGCATTCTCTGCTACAGCTTTACATGTGGGCCTGTTCCATCACCTTCACCGTCATCATTGTATGCTCTCAGGTTGATTCCAATTTATAGCATTTTCTACACAGAGAATATACAAAAGTGGTTTACCATTATCTTCTTCTGGGGGTGCCCCGGGACCATGCAGCTGGCCCAAGGCCACACAGGCTGGCTGTACTCACAAGAAGCACAGCGGGGAATCAGACTCCTAACCTCTATCTAAATCAGTGGTTCTTAACCTTGGGTTACTCAGGTGTTTTTGAACTACAGCTCCCAGAAACCCCAGCCAGCACAGCTGGTGGTGAAGGCTTCTGGGAGTTGCAGTCCGAAAACACCTGAGTAACCCAAGGTTAAGAACCACTGATTTAAGTGACTGAGCTATCCAGCCAGCAAATGGGACTGTTCCAGTGATGTGTTAACTATGTATATGAGTGATGCTGTAGAAAGAGACTTAGAGGGATGTGTGTGTGTGTGTGTTATTAGCCACCCCACAATTGTCCACTTTTCCTTTCGTCAACTCTCTCTTCATCTGCTGAGGGGTTGGGGTATGGCCTTGCCAGATAGCATAGGCTTCTGGAGGAAGTTCCCGCACCTCTCTTTTGTGTTTTAAATCATAACCATCACTCAGAGCTTGCAAGGATTAGTTAATGGCTCATAATATGTTAAAATACTCAACAGGTGTTTTAAAATTTGCTAATTGTTAAATGCCAGTGAGACTGAATTTTCAAGTGATTATTAATATTTTGTATTGGTTCAATTTGCTTCTTTTGGAGGACAGTTTGGTGGAGGATCGCCACTTTCAACTATTTTTGGGAATCTCTTTAAGTGCAATTTCAAATTAACACTTAAGAATAAAGTAAGAACAATTAATCTAACACATTAATGTCATACTTTTCTCTTATAATTCTAGCAGTAATTAATTTATATTTCTTCAACATTTGCTGGATAAGTCAGTGGTTTAAGGCAGTGGTTCCCAACCTTGGGTAACCCAGGTGTTCTTGGACTGCAAATCCCAGAAACCCTGGCCAGCACAGCTGGTGGTGAAGGCTTCTGGGAGTTGCAGTTCAAGACCACCTAGGCTACCCAAAGTTGGGAACCACTGGTTTAAGGCATCCGGCTGGGGAGCCGTAGGCTGAGAGTTCAGTTTCTCACTGTGGCTCCTTGACAGGGACTGGACTCAGTGATCCATAAGATCCTTTTTAGCTCTGCAGTTCTAAGATGATGATGGTGATGATGATGATAATGATTCCATGCTCTGTGCCAACCTCACATAATTAGAGCAGAGTTACCTTTAAAGACGTGTGTCTCACTCTTGTACCTTTTATCCCTGAGTAGGATAAAGCGAGCTCCAATGGACAGAGTGAGCTCCCGTCGCTTGTCCCAGCTCCTGCCAACCTAGCAGTTCGAAAGCATGTAAAAATGCGAGTAGATAAATAGGGACCACCACGGTGGGAAGGCAACGACGTTCCGTGCCTAGTCGCACTGGCCATGTGACCACGGAAACTTACAGACAAACGCTGGCTCTATGGCTTGGAAATGGGGATGAGCACTGCCCCCTAGTGCCGGACATGGCTGGACTAAATGTCAAGGGGAACCTTTACCTTTATCTAGGAATTTGAACCCAGGCCTTTTGACTTCAGGTCCAACTCACCACGCATGCCTCCTGCTTCCTCCGTCTTTGGGAATGGTAAGGTTGATTTTGAAGGCCTTCCAGATCCCCCTGCCTGCTGGCTTGAAGAAGGCGAACTTTCGGTTGAGGTTTGGAAGGAAGCAGACTATCAACATCCCAACAAGGGTTGCTACATGAAGAAATAGTTGGTGAATTGACTGCATAATGACCTAACATCGAATTTGAGTTTAACTATAAATATTTAAATAATCAATCTAAAATGGTTTGATACCACCTGAACTGTCCTGTCCTAGAGAATCCTGGGATTTGTAGTTTGGTGGTGTTCTTAGCATTCTTGGTTAGAGAGTTCTTGTGCACTCCCCTGAAATGCAGCAGAGAATATTAAGTACCTCACCAAAGTACAAGTTCCAGGATTTTTGAAGATAGAACCAGAACAGCTCAGGTGACATCAAATTGGTATAGCTCTGCAGCGTAGATATATATTCTTTCTGACTGTGAATGAATGCACCTCCACAGACGCTAGCATCAAAGTTCCTTTGCTGCATGATTTCAAAAAAGTCCAAGTTCCAAGTTCAAGTTTATTGTAAAGCCGTCACGATGGTTTAAAATACAAATATGATCAAGTAAAATCTTGATAAAATTTCAAAAAAAGCTTTTTTGTTATAGCTGTGCAATCTTTTAACTGTTGAATTGCGCTTTCTTTGTGCAACTCACAATAGTGTTTTAGCCTCACAATAGGGTAGGCTGCTTTGAGCAATAAGGGTTTACACAAGGCCAAATTGGAAATCTGAACTTTCATTCCCCATGTTCAATCTGGTATACTAGTCAGCACTATCCTATATATCTCATGTCCCCTGATTATAGATGCTTCTGTGCAAATTGATTGTTTAGTCCAGTCGAGTCCATCTATTGAGGCTTCATCCTGTGCTTGAAATAAGCTAGGGACAGTGTTTCCAGTATTGGCCACTGTAGTGCCATGTGTATCCTCTTTTTTCAATTTGAAATCCTTGCTTTTGAAGATACTTTCCCAGCTTTCCATGTTCAGCTTCCTCTACTCTGTTTATCACCAAGTAATTAATTTTTTCCTAGCCAGCCATGTCATCTATTCTATTTCATCAAACCCATTACTCTTTTTGGTTGCATTCTGCAAGGTGTATTCACACAGCCATGTTTGATTGATAAGAAGGTAGACAGGGAGGCATACACTCACCTTTTTGAGCAGACACTCTCATAATCCTCCAGTTTGGTTCACAGCTGATTACATGAAGATCCAGAGGTCAAGCCATGTACATCAGGCATTCAAAATAAGGTTGGTTCATAATTGAAAGTTGGGTTGAACTTGAATTGCTTATAAGATTGAGATGCATAAGATGGTCTAATGCGAAGCAACATCCCAACAAGAAAGGTCAATTTGCAGTGGCAAAAGACAATATAATTTTCTGCCCACACATCTGCTCAGGATAACATTCCATTCATCCCTATGGAACTTAGTTCAAAGCAAGTGAGTGGAGAATCGTAGTATCAGATTACATATCTATGAACCAGGAACCATGGTACCTTTCCCTCCTGTGTAGAGACAGGCATACCACATAAACTACCTAGTTCTTTCACCTTTGGGAGCTAAAGCACTTATAAAATGGAAATGTTGCACATGTCATAGTTAGAGTTTGCTCTGAATATCTCTATCTATATATACATCTATACACATACATATATATGATTGAAACTGCCTTGCTAACATGTATTTAAAGCATTTTGGAAGTTAATTTGGGTAATTAAGGTCTAAATTTGTACAGTGGGTAGGCAGCACAGTTTCAACATAGTCTTTGATATGAGGATGAGAAAATTATTAAGCTTTAATTCAGTTTGGCCAGTGGTGCTCTGACTATTAAAATGGTCCTTTAAAAAGTCCATTATGTGTGGATTTTGCATAGTTCATAATGCTGTTTATAATGAAACTGCATGCTCCCAGTTATATGTTACATTATGGCATCTCAGAACAAGTGTTCACTATTTGAAGAATCTGACTGAAATCCATAAGTTGTACATAGAGTAGGCCCACTGAATCCATGAAACGTACATAGGTTTTGACTCAGCAAACCCCCACTATTCTAAAGTATGAAAAACATTCAAATATACCCATAGGATGAAGTAATGAAAATCTAGTGGTTTGGAGAAGTATTTGAAGGATTACATCTCTTCCTGGCAAGGAAGACCTTCATAAAAGGCCTTTTCATTGTTGCTTCTTCCATCCTGTGATGTTAAGTCAGGTGATTGCTAGACTGAGGGTTTTCTTAGTGATGGGTCTCATGTCATGGAATTTTTGTCCTAAAGAGACATGCTGTTGGAACCTTAAGAACCTTGATGGGTCATAACAAAGCCTTATCTCAAATCCTCAATCAAGCATTCTGTTCATACGGTAGTCAAGCAAATTGCCAAAGGAAAGTTGGACAGTATTATACACAACTGTACCCATCATCTTGCTACCCCCAGCAAATCATAGGCAGATGCATAAAGCCTCTGATACTAGAGGTGATACACTCTCATCCAGGAGGTGATAAAAACCTTTGTTATTTTTCATAGCCAGTGATATCCATCCCATTCTCTTAGGCTGGTGGTGCCATCTGAGTTTTAAATTAGTTCTGGGTTTCTGATTTTTATTGACTTTTTGCAGCCTGCTCCTACAGTTCTCTCCGTGCGTGCGTGCGTGCGTGCGTGTGTTTTCTCTCTTAGTATTGACAGCGTTTATGATGTCCTTCTGATGTAACGGGCCTTGGAAACATTTGTAAATAATTTGTTTATTTGTTTAAAATAGTTTTACCCTGCCTTTCTCCTTAAAAAGGACCCAAGGCAGGGTATATACTGTAATAAAATGCATAAAAAGAAACATTGAATTTAGGAGCCCTCATGCTAAGAGGTATTCTTGACCTGCTTATTCAGTGAGGCTACATCTACTTCCATGAGTGGATATAGCCACAGGGCAGTGGAGGTTTGAAATCAGAGTTTTCCTTCTCCGAGATGGGCTGCCTTCCATGGCTGTCAAGCCCCACCTACCCGGCCTGCTCTCTAATAGTGCAGAAGTATGATCCAACCCTTAAAACATTCCTGTGTCCCAGGTGTATGCAATTCTAATTGGCTTTCCTATTTACCATATTAGGGTCAGAGAACAAAATCTGGAGCCGGAGTCCCGAAGGCAGTTCGTGTCGTTCTGCCAACTCCTGCAACGTTGCTGGAACCAGTTGTATTGGCTCTTGCCTTTCCATTGGACCATTTCAGCAATGTGGAGGGGGGGATCTGCTGCTTAGGTAACAGCCCATCCTCCATATTACTTTACCCAGGCTTCATGCTCTGGAGGGGACACTCCTCAATTCAGAGCACGTTACCATGGTCTCTCAAGACTGAAGGATGCCTATGTTATGTTAGATCTACTTGTGCAATGGTGAACTGTGAGAACTGAGCAGACCTATGTTGGAAAAAAAAAATTCCACTGTGTCTGTGGTCAACAGGATTCTGGCTGTTATTTACCACCGAGCTTGGTTTATCACCTTGTTTCTCAGCCCCAACTCCCCTTCTATAAAATGGAAATGAAAGTGACCAGTGAACTATGGTTGTATGGACAAGCACAACAGTATATGTGTTGAACACATTAATAATGGTCTTATTAACGATATAAATGAGATTTTATTTATATCCCGCCTATCTGGTCGGTTAAGACCACTCATATAAAGAGAGGTCTTAACCGACCAGATAGGCGGGATATAAATAAAATAAAGAAAGAAATAAAATAATACAACAGTAGTAGAAGCAGGCTTGAGGCATACAACATTGGGTGTCTCACACAACCTGCTGCTATTTCTAGCAAGTGCTATCTCGAGCAAGTGCCCATTCAGAACGGATGCTATAGGAATAATACTAACATATGGAAGCAAACAGGATCTTGTGGAATTCCAATATTTTTGTGAAAATCTGAAAATATATCTGCCTGCTAGGGTGGACCAAATATTTTGAAAGAATTGCATATTCTTCAGACAGCAAATAGGCAAGACCCGTGCCCTTACATTCCCTGCTTTGCTTGTTTTGATGTATTTGACCCTGAGTTCCTTAACACTGAGAGCAAACCCGGCCCTATCGCCACTCAGGTCTTCAACGAGGAGAAAATGGCATTTTCATTTGGATTTTCTTTCACCAGAGGTTTCTCCACGAAGGAAAATAATTTGTTGCTTCAAGCTTTCAAACAAACCCACATCAACGAAGACCAAGTTATATTAAAAAAAATCTTTATTTCATGTACCAGGATTTTTTTTAATGTGTGTAATTTTCTTCTTTTTAAAATTTTTCTTTTTTAACAGTCTGAAAAAAACACAACAAAAAGAAAATGGAGGGTTTTTGTCTTGAACTTGTCTGAGCTGAACATTAGCAGTATCCTTGGGGAAAAAAAATTCTCCACTAGTCTTAGTCCTCCTTCCTTCCTTCCTTCCTTCCTTCCTTCCTTCCTTCCTTCCTTCCTTCCTTCCTTCCTTCCTTCCTTCCTTCCTTCCTTCCTTCCTAGCCTCTCTCTTACACATACATGTATGCACACGCGTGCACACACACACACAGGTGCTCATTCATCTTTAATCAATCAGAAACATTCAAGAGCTCTACAGGTATCAAGTTCTCAAAAGCAGCCTTGGATTTTCAACCCAAGTGCTATCCTTCATCTGTGCTGGAGCACAGGAAACCAGTTTTAACTCCTCTCTGGGACTTTGGACATTGGTTTCCTTAACCCCCCTTTCATTGCTGCAGATTTGCAGGCTGAGGTTTGGGACTGAGCAGGAGTTCTAGACACTCATTCGAGGTTTTCCATATTGATTACTTCTCTCACCCAAGCTATACCTAGGCTCTTCAACCACAACCAATCTATCTGCTGCTGATGCCTGGGGAAGAATTCATTCTGCCACTGGCACAGTATACCACATGCTGCTCAGGCTCCCTGCTGTGGGAAGGACTCCACTTTCTCTGTGTTAAGAGAAGTGGGAGAAAGCAGCATTAGACTAGGTGTGAGGACCAGGATGCTTTTTTTTTTTTGACCCCATTTGAATTTCTGCAAAAGCTGAGCAGCTGTAGGACATGAGGGCTCTTTGAACCAGAGCAGCACTGGGTTTGAACAGGAAAAGTCAAGCAAGAGTCTAAAGACTGAGAGGAAGAACTGTAATCCAGGTAGTAAACCCTACACCTGAAATCCTGTTCTTTCAAGGCAATGCAAAAGGTCTCTTGGGACCATGGAGAATTCAGCCCATCTCTTTTGACCCAGCTAAGTCCTGCACCTAAAGGTTAACTCAATGCCACTTGGGTGGAACAATAATCCACATCTGTCTGCCTTGTCTGATCTTGTTTCTATTATTTCCCAGTAGCAATGCTAAAGAGAAAAGTGAATTAGAACAGGTCCTATCAGCATACTGTTGCCATCCAGCAAAATAATCCAACAACAACAAGAAGAACACCATGGTACTAAATGTCTCCCATGCACATTATGGTAGTTTGGATGTCTGGTGTGGGCATGTTGTTGCTGATGGTTATGAGGGTCTACGTGGGTGTAGGAAGGAAACAGGTTATGTGTATACTCCCTTTGAATGGAAGTCAACCAGAAGCAATGGTACTAGAATCAGTAGTGTGTTACGAAGAAGGAGTGCATGACCTTCCCAGGCTTATTTCTCTATTGTCTTGCAGCATGAATGGTCTTATTCTAGATGAATACCAGTGAGGAGAGGGAACCTTTGAGACTGGACAGTCTGGGCCTGTCAGTAAAGGAGGAATTTGAGAGGCTTAATATTAGACTAGATGAGACACCAGCTTTGTAACTAGAAGCTCATAGTAGTAATCTTTCCAGGAATATAATTCCTTCAAATCACCATGCCTGAGCAATCAGACTTGCGAATGAAGCCTGTGTTTACCTCTCAATGAGGAATCACAAAAAACAAAAGCAATCTAGTTTGCAGCACAAGGAAGGAGTGTTTATGCTTGGATAAACATATTTTTTCCCATGTAAGAGAGTTATGCTTCTAATTATGTGCTAACTGTATCTGATCCTTAATCATTTGAACTTCAGATTTTGTTTCTTCCCTACTGGGCTTGTACTAAGAATACACAAGTTATTAGGACATGCGCCTCAGCTGCAGTGGGACACAACAAGGGAAAAGGGGATCCTGCCAAACTTGTGTTTGCTACTCAGCAATTAAAGGCACAGGAGTTCCTTTCAGAGAAGGGTCTGACACGGCCCTTACATACCTGTAAGTCTGTGGTAGACTTTTAGAGTGATTCCATATGCAACCCCAAATAACAGCAGGTGGACATAAGTATCAGAAGGCCAAGGAGCATTTGCTGGAAAATTTAGGCCCAAGTCTCTCTTGCCAATTAGTACCTCAGTGTTTTCCAAGGACTCCCACTCCAATTCACTTAACAGATATCTTGTAGCTGAGGCATTGTGCATTGAATTCTCCTTTCTCTTTGCCGTGGATGCCCTCAAGGAGAGAAAGAAGAGGAAATGGGCCTCCTAAAGAGACTAAGCCTAGGAGCTCATCCACTCTTCCTCTGTTTCTGCTGAGAGCAGTAGAGCTGCCAAAGTTTCATGGGGAACACTTTGGGTTGTCTGTTTTTAAATACAGTATAGAAGACTTTGAGAGACTGCACTTTCTCCCCTCATAGTGTTGCAGTGGCAGGGTAAGGTATAGCCACCAACATTCTGTACCATTCTTAACAAAACATAGCCAGCTCTGTCCCATAGTGAACAAGGCAGCCCACCATTGGTGGGTCTCTGTGTAAGGCAGGATAAGCCAACTGCCTTTGTATGAATGGCATCACAGATCATGGTGGATTTCTGTCTTCAGTCCATTTGCCGAAAAACACCCTCATTCACCAAATGATAATTTGGCCCTTAAACCCAATTGTTAGCCTACAAGCTGAAGTCAAAGCCTAACTAGCAAAATGGAAACCCAATAGCATTTGGCTAAAAAATGCTGACAGTATGACCATTCTTCTGGATGTGACACAGGTAAGATGAAGAAGTAGGGCATAACTTTCTTTGTAATATATACTTGATACTGGAATTGAATCTTGGTCTGTTGGGTGTTTATGAGAAGGACGTCATTAAATCTGGCAAGAAGACCTATTCATTTAAGCAGGAAAACTAGCAATGTAAATAAAACTGAGGTCAGCAGGGAAGTAGCAGCCATTTTACCTTTCAGCTTTTTTTTTAAAGCCTGGGAGAGAGAAAGAGCAAAGGGACATGACGTTTGCCTGCCTGTGAGGGCATGTGAGCAGAGGTGTCCCCAGAAGCATTTAGTCCTTGTTCAGTATTCCAACCTCAGCCATAGCAGCATCTTTTCGCCTTGTGAAGATTCCCCCCACCCCTGCAGCCCAAAAGTTCTCATGGCTTGTGGGGGAATGCTAACCACTCCCACCAGCCAGCCAAGGTCTGGGAGTCTTTTACACACTTTTTGTTCCTGTTGAATGGATTTGATTTCCATTTTCTCCTCAGAAGCCTCTCAACCCCTAAGATTTTAGTTTTCACAGTTTTCAAGCTGGAAAAAAGATGAAAAGAAAAATACTATCTGGCTTTCTTGCAAGTAAATCCACTTATTATATTTACATTTATTTATAGTTGGTTCTCTTTTATTAAAAAAATTGCCACTTTTTTATGAAGCTTTTTTTATTTTCGTTCTTTCTTTTTTGTCCTTTTTTTGTTGTGTTTTCTTTTTTTTTGCAATATTACTGTTAACCCCAGGATAGCACTATGGAGTAGTATGAGGCCGAGTTTATCAGCCTGAACTTTCTGAGACCTGGAGATTTGTGAATCCCTAGAATTTCCCAAGGACAGGAAGGTCACTTTTAAGCCCTGTGGACATGAAGAGAACATGTTGAATCACCATTTACTCCAAGGGGTTCCGGTAAGTGTCTTTAGGCAGACCCCACATGCAAGTGCAAATGAAGGCGTCTACAGGGACACTAAAGTCACTGCATTTTACTACTTCCTCGAGATCTTCAGGAAACTGCACGTCCATAGTGGGTTAAAAGTGGAAAGAACACAAACTAAACAATTAAAATTAAGATTAAATTAAAGATAAAAAAATAAAGATTCTCCCCCATCCAAAGAACTGCCTTTCCTGTTCCCACTTGGTTTTTAAAATTATTATTATTAGTAGTAGTATTAATATTTTTGTTTTATTACTTCTTGGTTCCTTTTTTAAATCTGTTTTTATTAAATGTTAAAATAATGGTACATGGGAAATCATGCATTTTCTTTTAGATTTATTTTCTATTTTTAATATTTTTAAATTTATTTCTCTTGCTTTTTTTAAAACTTTTTTTAATTTTTTCCTTTTTTCTTTTTTTTGAACTTTTTGTTGTTTTGTTTCAGAAGTTTTGCTTAAGTTTTTTTTTCTGTTTCTGTTTGCTTTTTTTCCTGTTTGTTTTTGCTTTCGGAAGGTTCCCCCATAGTTGCTTTCTCCTCTGACCTGCCCCACTACCCTCCCCCACTGCTCCCTCCCATCCTGCACCCCATTCCCATTCCCACCTTCCCTGTTCCCCATTTTCAGCCCCTCTCGATGGCTTCATACAGGGGTGGTCCGGCGGTTGGCTGTGTTAGTGTGGATAGAGTCCTTGTTTTCTTTCTGGATACAGTTGTGAACTTGGAGGAAGCTATTATCCCTGTCTGAATTGTAGGTGGCGGTGGGGGTAGTGGCAGCCTTCATGGGGTCCCTGGTCAGGGTATACATCGAGATCTCCGTCGATGGGAGGGTATTGAACCCTTTGAGCCCGACAGGAGAGGCATCCCTGGAGTGAGAAGGCTCAGTGGAACGGGAACTGGAGCGACTGCGTCTCTGATAGCGGTAGCGATAGCTGGGGATGCGGGTGATGGCAGAGGACTGGAGGTAGTCCGTAGCGTGAGCGCTGGCACGCAGCTGTTTGTGCCGGTCAATAAACATGTGTACAGCCAGCACTCCCACCATCTCGGCTATAATGAAGGACAGGGCCCCGAAGTAGAAGGACCAACCATAAGAGTAACTGTTCTTCTTGGAGTCGCTTTTTGAGGGGTCTCCAGCGTTGGCTGATATGTACACAATGATGCCAATTATATTACTGAGACCTGCGGGCAAAGGGCAAGAGAGAAGAAAGCATTAGAGTGTCCCCCCCCATTAGGTACCACAAATATAATTTCAGGAGGTCTTGTAGGTATGAGTTGAATACTCTGCATTGCTACCCAGGCATTAGGGGCAAAATCTAATAGCCAAGTGATATGATTATTGTTTAAAATGTGTTAGTTCTGCAGTGCAGTCACCCCCAGGTGGCTTTTATGACATTTATCTGATATTCTGAATGTTCCTCAGCACGTGTCAAGGTGACAATGCCACCTCCTGGCTCATCTTCCTTTTGGAGAACTAACACAGGATTCAACAGATGTGTGTCACCCAGGCCACTTCTTGTGGTCCCAAGAGTTTCCCTGATGTTTCTGCCTCTCAAACAAGGCATTTGATCACTGGATCTTTTCTTTTTGAAAGGCAGAGGTGGCTTTTGAAAGTAAAAAATTGGGCCAAAAGTTAATTGTGTAATGATGTTTGTGTGTGCATGCATGCACATAAAACCCTTGGGAGCAATGTGTTCACTGACCTCATGGCCTTGCCTGGAATGTGCTGAGATGTCAGTCTGAAAGAGCAACCTATGATTACTAGGAAGTGGAAAGCCCACGGTCAATCCTACTCTTGATGCTGCCCACGGCTCAGACCCAACCACACGTTGAGCATTTATACAAGAAAAACTATTGTATTGCAATCAATATATTGATGTGTGCACCAATCTGCACAGTTGGGGGCCCCTTCTACAGAGCTGCCTCTTTACAGGCAAGCCAATTCAAGGCATTGTAGTTAAGAGGTTAAGATCAGAAAGGTTCACTCTGTGTGGGGCTGTCCCCATTTTCCAGCATCTGTTAAATATGATGCATGAAAGGGGCAACAATCTCAGTGTGTTTGCAAAGAAGGATAGCCTGTGTGAGCTTCATCATGTGAAAAAGACATTTTGACTTGACTATACGTGTAATAAACAGAAGGGAAAGTCTTGAAAATTATTCTATGCCTTTTCAAACATCAGACGAAAATAAAGCTACATTTTCTTCCCTCATGTCTCTACTTACACATCCAGCATGATATTCTTTTTCTATCCCTAAAGAACGAAGTGGTAGCCTTGTGCAAAGTAAGGAGAAGGGAGAGATCAAGATCCTTTCTTTTCTTTTTAAACAATGTTTCATCATTGGTGTTTCTTGTTTTCTTTTTAAAAAGATCTCAGTCTAGTCCACTGTTACAATTAAAATGGGAATGCTCACTAGAGCAGAGAACTGTATTTTCAGATTCACAAATGAGCTGCACAGCTAACACATATGGTCTGTCATAAAAGCCCCTTAAGGGCACTTTTATTTATTCTAATATTCTAATTACTCCTTTCCCAGATTTGAAGCTGGCCTCTCCTATTTAAGTCCAGCACTCCTAGCCACTATTCCCACATTGGGGGATTCTTTTAATTTTCTAGTTTTGCTCTTACTGTCAGTCCTTCTACTTCAGGGCCCCATCTTTTTCTCTCTGGGATGCTCAATGCAATACTGGGCACCTTGTTAATGAACAAACATACCTGTTCAGGTTGCATTATTAGGCCCTGGCAACCTTCCTAGACATGCTCTGTCTGGAACATGGCATGCTGTAGGTTCATTGGATTACAGCTCCCATCATCTACAACCAGCATAAATGATGATAGTGGCAGGACAGGGCAGGACTGTGAGAGTTGCAGCTGAACACACCTGAAGGGTATCTTATTTGGGGAGGCTATGCTAGAGGATCCACTAGTGAAACAGAAACCCCTTCGTAGGAACCAAGGCTTGGATTTGTGATGCTATCTAATACTTGAATTAGATAAATCCTCAAGGGTGTTGTGAAGTGGTTTTTTTTGGGGGGGGCATGCTGATCACCTTACATATGTTGTAGCCCTTGTTAAATAACTTCTTATTTGACCTTTCTGAGCAGGATATTAAAGTCAGCAGGTATGAGTATGTATGAGAAGCAGGCCCTCTGCAGGGAAAAAGAAGCTTTTGCTTTCTGAGAAGGAATGACCTGACCCTATTAGAAATGCCTTTTAATGCAAATGTGGTGGGGGGGCTTGACTATTATAAAAGGGGGTTGCAACTCAAAAAGCAGTTGGGAGCCATTGGTCTAGGGACTGCGTTTTGCCAAATGCTATTGTAAAAATGGGTTTTCTGGAGTGGAATGGATACCGAAGAACTCCTGAGGTTTTGCAATGTTCAGGTCCCTTCCTTCTTCACTCAATATGATAAGTCAAAGTCCTGACAAATATTGCAAGGTATCCAAGTGGTTGTTAGTCATAACACATGACAAAAGTCTGGTATCAATGAAGTGCTATGAAGCTGAATTTCATTTCTTGTCTTCCTGCATGCATGCAACTTCCAATGGCTGCAAAATATTTTAAATAAAGAACAGGCACTTCCAGGGGCCAGCTTTTTCAAGGCCTAGAAATACTACATTTCCCTGGACTTTAAAGAGCAGCCCATGGTCTCTTGTGTGTGTGTGATTTTCCCCCATGGCTTTCTGCTAATGAGGGATTTCCCCCATAAGGGCAGATGATCATACTGCTAGTGTGAATATGTATGAAAAGCTGATGCAACAGCAGAAGTGGTGTGATTATGTGGTGGAATGAATTCTGGTCACACTGGCAATGATGGAGGATATTGTAAGTGTAACTGTGCTATAAGCACCTCATCGACAACCACTTTTGTTCTCATTTTAGTATCCCTGAGGCACATGAAGGGCACGTGAAGTGAAATACAGGATACCATTCCACCTAAGTTTTTGTTCCTGGTGTAGTTTCCACATAGCCTCAAGTGCCTATGTTAAGGCATATTTTCCTTAGCTGGATATGCCCCAGTATATGCCAGTCTGTGTCCCACTTCATCCTGGGTGAAAGCAAGCATGTGACAAATGAGGCAGCACTGTACACATCATGACCTAGTGACCTAAGCTAGGGAATTGTCACGGACTACGTTATGTGTAGACATTGGGCATACTGGCTGAAAACCAGTACTAAGTTGCAAGGAGCAGGCCCATTGAATCAGTGATGATTTGGTGAGTCAGCTCCTCCATCAGTCTCATTGATTCAATAGGTCTACTCTATTTGCAACCTCTTACCTTAAGCAGCAGGATTTCAGACATTATGTTACTCACAGCACATTATGTTTTGCGATAATGAGGGCATAATAATATGATCTTTTTGAAAATAACAATTAGTAATGCCATTGCTCTTTTTAGTATGATGAATATTTATGCATTCCACCTAAAACCTTATTGGGGAGGGGTAATTTAGGAGTCATTGTTTCACTTTTAAATTATTTATTCAGTAACATTAACAGAAAAAAGCAACTAAAAGGTAATGTGTTACTAATACACTACATGAGGGAGTTCAACAACATCATCAGGGTGTAACAAGCAACAAATTACTTAAAATGACAATAAAAGCAGCAATGACAATATTGCCCTAAGTTCTGGTTCTGCTTAAGTCTGGGAGTCCTCTTCAAATGGAAGAAGGTGATTACTTCTTGTGGTTACTGGAAGAGCTTAGAAAAGGCTATTTTTTGGGACTTACTTTAAGATTCCCCAGCCAGCAATGCCGGTGGGTGTGTTTTGGGAGATGTAGTTAACAGACAAATAGCCAGCCAGCCAGCCAGAAAAACCAAGCTCTGGCCATGTGGCCCTTGGATTCTTCAACTTTTGCATAAATATTGAGACCTGGTCTTTTTTTGAGCAAGTATGGCCTGCTACAGGTTAGAGCTGTTTTTGTTTATTCAAACTCTCAGGCCTTGATACCTCCACAGACATTCATGATGCAGCCAGGGCCTTCTCACCTAATTCTAGTTTTGATTCCTTGAATATTTTCAGGAGGGTTCAGGTCCTCTGAATTAGCAGTATGGTTTGTTTATAGCAGTGGTCCCCAACCTTGGGCCTCCAGATGTTCTTGAACTTCAATTCCCAGAAATCCTGACCAGCAGAGGTGGTGGTAAAGGCTTTTGGGAGTTGTAGTCCAGGAACATCTGGAGGCCCAAGGTTGGGGACCACTGGTTTATAGTACTTGAGATGGCATTACTTTCTTTTGCACCCACCTGTCTAGCACTATGCAGAGCTTTATCAAGTTTCTTTTGCTTTTGCTTTTTTGATCCTACCACTGCCAGGATCACCCAACAAGCAACACTACTGGCCAAGGTTCTAGCAGCAGTAGCCCCCAAAAGTACCAGCCTAAATCCAGTTGTTAGTCCCAACTAGACTAAGCCAAGTGAATCAACAGGAAGGTGCTAATTTAATGCTTATGTAAGTCCCACTGATTCGGGGGGGGGGGTCTTCTAAAGTTAGAACTAAACATTGACTTGAGAACAATTTTTTCCAAGCCCTAACCCTATCCCTTCCTACCTACGGTCAAATCATTCAGGTGAGTCAGCTCATATGTAGAAGTAGTGCTGAAAGATGTCACCTCTGCGTCTTGCCAAGTAGCTTTCTTTCCTTTGTGCATAGTTTTGGTGATGTAAACATAGAATTAATTTGCAAGCTGATTGCTCAGATACATAGCTCTGAGGAAATCACATGGTGTCCTCTCCTGGCCTTTGACTTAACTTATTTACTTTGAAACATTTTCCCCTATTGTCCTTCATTATACCAGGTTGCAGGGCATTCTCTGCAGTCTTTACCACTATCAGTGTCCAGTGCTGGTCTGTGACTGTTAGAAGTCTAAAGCAAATGCCACAAACCTCCTCCACACACCATGCAAATCTCAACTGGAGTGGCAAGTGTGTTTTCCTTCAGCTCTTGTGATGGGCACCAATCTCCACTGCACTTGAGGACACCAATCTAGCAAAGGGGACACAAAACACACTATGTGTGGTGTACACAGTTCTGCCTGTTTGGCATCTTGTCACTGATCCCTGTGTTTGTTTTGATTTGTTTGAATTTTATTTACATTTTATATACATCTATAATTTTAAACTGTGCAGTGCTCCAACATGAATAAAGAAAGCAAGCTTCTGTTGCCTCAAGAAACAATTTTGGGTCTATCTTAGGTTAGCCAAGGGCCCTCTTTTACAGAGAACAGTTCTCTGTTTCAAAGGCTATCCAGACCAAGTCAGACTTAAACAGGAAGAACCAAAAAAGAAGGGTGATCTGGAATCTTGAAATTGCCCCATCCACAGTGGGCACTTGGAGAGATGACTCAGCAGTAGAACAGGCCACCTGGTCACTCTTTTCCCGCTCAGGTGAGATGCAATTTTATTTAAATCACGACAATCATATCTAATTTGGCATCTGTGAATATAAATAAGCCCATGCAGCTTTTGCAAATCTATATCTCATTTTGTCCTCTTCCTTGGTGATACATGTCCTCTGTTTTGCTTTGTTTTGTTTTATTATGTTATGTGGAAATGGCCAGGCAACAGATCTATCTAACTATAGAACTGGCTCTGTCCCACCCCACAACACTTTTTTATTCTCAACCAAATTCCAGTACTAAAAGACTAAAAGTGAGTTCGGCTAGGAGAAAACGGATGCTAGAGAGACATAAAGTGTGACACAGTAGGGGTTTTGTCTCCATTCGTCCATATTCACTTTTGAACTAAGAACAGGAGCTCCTATGGCCAGCTCAGTACAAAGCTGGAGCAGAGCTGAATTTAAACATGTGGTTCTTCCATGATCATATTCCACTGCAAGCCCCATAGTTGAAATGCAGTGATGCACTCCTTGTAGCTCACTCCCCACCCCCAATGCTGGCTTAAAAATAGTCTACTAGTAAATTAATTCAGAAATAAGTAGTTGTCATTGTAGCTGTGCAAATATTTAGCTCCTCACTTTCCCCTTTTGACTGCTTTATTGCTCTTTGGCATGTGGTTGCTCTCTTGATCTCCCAACACATGGAGTCCTTCCCTCAATCACGTGATTTCTCTCTCACTCTCTCCCCCTCTAACCCCTTGGTGCTCATCTTTTGGTACCACAGACGGGCGGCCCGCTTGCCCCTCCAGCCCTTTACCTGCGGACACGAAGAAGATGCCAGCACTAAGGATGATGTTATGCCGGGTTTTGTAGAACTCGCTGGCTGCAATGCAGAGTCCACCCATGAAAAGCAGAATCACACTCAGGATCGGAAAAATACTAGAGGCCCTTACAGCCCCTGTAAGCAAAGAAAAGGAGTTTGGGGGGGGGAAGAGAAGGAAGGAGAGGAAGGGGAGAAATAATACACAGCATGTGGATGAGACAAAGGGAGAGGAGAGGGGGGAAGACATACCGATGTGAGAAAAGTGGAGAAATAAGAGATTGGAGGTAGGGTGAGGATTGCAGCAAGGAGAACAAAAAAAGATGGAGCAAAGAAGCGTAGGAATTGGAAGGCCAGTGATAAGGAGACGGAAGGAGGAGAGAGAAACAGAGTGTCAACAGAAGAAGAAAGCTCTTACAAATGAACTGTTAACATCTTGTTTACTAGAAAACCAGCAGTGCACTTAAGGCTGGGGGACCCGTCAAATGGCATCTGGTAGTAGCAGCAATTTACTCGAGTCCTTTAGGCAAACCAGAAAGCCCAGAGTCATATTCCTCAGATCAAGCACGCGGTGACATCTAAAAACTACCATCAGTGCAGTGTGGTATCCAGCGTATAGGTGACAACAACAGTCAGTGGAGGCATTGTGAAAAGAAACACAGATGTTGTACAGAAGTAAGTGTGGAGGACTCTCCTCATGGAACCAGACGACCAGTCCCTGCATGCATACGGACACACACATAAGGGATACATATATATATGCATGTATATTGCACAGAACAAATGAAGGCAGAGCTGTCTCTATGTGCCTGTTCTCAGGCCTCCCGTTCGCTCATATGCCAGCCACCAGATGGCAGTAGTGCATGGATACTTAAACAGGCATGCATACATACACACTCCCTCCTTAGGTTATGTGTATAGGCATCGCTCCTCATTGCACTTGCTTTCGCTATTGCTTCCCACAGCAAATGTGCACAGCATGGATACGACACATGTGCTCGCTTCTGCGCACATACCTGCAGATACATGTGAAAGAGAAACCCCACCGGTCCATAGGTCTTACGTGTGTGCCTATGGATATTTAAAGACAAACACCCAGATGTTTCTGGCATCCCAACTTCACATGTGAGAAGTACTGAGGCTAATATGTGCACTTGCTGCAAATGTAGCATGCCCAGCACATGCTAAGTTGTTCAGTCCTCAAAAGCACTAAGGTAGGAGGCCACAGTATATGTGCCATGGCAATGTGGGTTAAAAAGTATCCATTCACTATCCTCTGATTAACTTGCTAGTTGGAAAACAGAATGGGCTATCTTTACTGTGTGATAAGATATAATTAATTAATGTGGAATCTTATTTTGAACATGCTCTCTTCTTGATCTAGGGAGGAATAAAACCGAGTTGTTTTACTTACTCGTGACTTGTTTATTCTTATGACGTGACTAGTTAAGCCTTCCTTTCTTGCCCAGTTAGTACTCCCAATTCACAGGAGTGTATTTCATGATGCAAATACCCAAGACAAGTGTTATGATGCAGGGAAGTAAGGAAGCCCATAAGAGACACATTAGTAAGAGGACTTCATTAGCAGCAGCTTTCTTTCTTGGGAGGACTACGTGACCCTATGCTAAGCTGTCACATTTAGTCACAGTGGCTTAATGGAAAACTCTACCAACTGCATATAGAGAGGCTGCTGCCTCAATCTAGAAAGCAGTGTGTGAAAGCAGGCTGATAGGCACACGGTATATGAAGATATCTGCATGCACATTTGCCTAGGCATTGTGATATGATCTGGGTTCCAGTGAAAGGACTGGATGCAACTTTTGATGTGTGTATGATTGGTAGGTAAATCTTCATGTATGACTAATGGTATCTGATAGGACCTTAATTGTGGGTGCCTTCTATAATAGGCGTGAGTGACTTGTGCCCCTCCAGATTTGGTCAGAGTGCACTTTCTGGGATTCCTGTCCATTGTCTGTGCTGATCCATAATGAAAGTGTGGTTGTCTGTGCCTGATCAAACATTTTATCTCTGCGAGTCAAGTGGCAAAGAATGAGAGTTCCAGAACACATCCTAATGCAGCAAGTAGTGCGTTCAATGAATGAAAGGACATGGTTTTGTTTCAAAACTCTCCAGCAAGCCTCATGTGTTCTGTTCTCTGCCGACTTTTCATCAAGGGTCCATTCATTTATTAAAAAAACCTCCCCTTGCATTCTCCACGTGGAGTTTTACTGTTATCATTTCCTTCAGGAAGTAGATGTTATTATGCAGCTCTTCTTTGGGAGGGCAAAGGAAGTTTTTAAAACAGGTTATTTGAACCCTGATTAACAGTTGCTGTAGCTTGAAGTGCGCTGGGAGGTTTTGGAAAGTTTTGCATTTGAAACATTCCTTGCATCACCTTGAATCACGCTGGTCTACTTTGAAGGGGTGGTGTGGTTATCCTAAATGTTAAAAATTGACAGGTACAAAATGTTTATGGAAACAAATACCGGATCTGTCCCCATATTTGGGATGTGAGTGATGGATTTGGAGAGAGACTTAGCTCAGCAATAGAGCATAGATATTTTGCAGACAAAAGATCTCAGGTTCAATTCCCAGAATTTTCAGGTAGGGCTAGAAGAAGTCCTGCCTGACACATTTGAGAGCGGCTCCTGCCAGAGATGACAACACTAGGCTAAGTAGACCAAGGATCTCACTTAGTAAGGAGGCAGCTTTGGAAGGTTTGCTTCCTGTTGCCTTCCTGTGCTTCTCATTTGGCCTTTTTTTGTTTGCATTGTCAAGTACAAAAGGTAATCACACACCAAGCCATTCTATTTCGCACCTGGTTTGCCAGATGGTGTTCTGTTGTTTTGCTCAAGAATCCACAATTTTTGCGTAAATGCAGAAAACACAAATAAAGGGGGACAGGGAAGGAAGAAGAGAATGAAAAGGGGGCATGTTCTTAAACCTTTCGTCATCTTTCTTTCATTCCCTATAGGCTGTGTGATGCTAATTCTACGACACATGTACAGAGCGCCAACATCATTGCCGTGCAAAACACAGGCATGACAGTCTTTGGGTCCTGAGGATTCTAAAACTGCATTCAACAGGCAAGACAAGTATTTTTCTTTTTCTTTTTGCCTTTCCCAGATTTTTGGCCATGTTTCAGAGATGGTGCTATGCTCTGCTAATTACTTCTGGAAAGCATTAATGAGATTTAACAGTGGGGAATGTTAGCAAATGCCAGGAGATGCTCATCATCAGAAAATGCCCTACATACTGACGGTCCTTTTAGAGACCAAAGGTGTGTACATCTTTCTTTCACACATCACATATTAATCCAAAGCAAAAACAACAAAGAGTTTTATGGACCACTTTGGACTGGCTGGGAGAGGACTCTTATTCAGAATACTTATGCACAAGTGCAACTCTGAGCTCAATTGGCAGGATTCACTGCTATTACAAAGAGTGGATTTATTTGCAGCCCTACATATTTGAAGCCCTTCTCCTTTCCTTAGCTCCAGTTCTGCTAGGAAGGTAGCAAAATCTCTTTGCCCTCTATGCTTGTCTTTTGCGTTTGCTACCTACATGAAAGTGTATAATCAATGTGCAGAGGTTAAATCTAACGGTTTCTTGATTGCATAGCTGGATAGCTCTATAGAAAAAAGGATGGAAATATGTAGGTGCTAATGGGTCACTGCGATGTTTTACTAGACTAGTTTTATGAGATTACTACTGTCTAGGTTTTATAAGGTTCCTGCAGTGCATTGTAAATAGCGCTGGCTTTAAAAGCAGCGTGGAGACCTTAGTTATAAAAAAAATATTGTGCAAGATTCTTATCTGGAAGTGGTCATTATAAACATACATCATGAGATTTGTCCCAGGCTTAACTACTTCTTGGTTTGTATCAGACTGCCATTTTTAACTTAGAAAGCCTTTCATGGCTTGGTGCCTCATTACTTAGAGACTGTTTTGTTCCCATGTTTCCTTACTCATGTCCTGGGACCATAATCAGAGGTTTTGCTCCCCACCTACTTCAGTACAGTGAGTAGCTACACTTGAGTAGGCATCCTTACTGGAAGAGTTCTCTTCCTGGCCACTGTGTTTGTCATATATTCACTGGAGTTCTTATGGATGCTGTTGGCACAAGCATGATAATGAAAAACAGAGGGCACATCCTCTGGCAGACAGGCATTCACCTCTTCATCTGTGGCCTCCAAGATGGGATGGATGCTTTCACTTATAGGCATGAGTGTCTGCAAGACATCTGCTCACAATCACATGTGCATGGTCGTACTCAATGCACACGCTTCTTAAGGTTTCCTTGGTGGTGACATATCTCTGCTCACCTTATCTGCTCTAGCGTCCCATTTGTAAAACTCTTTCTCCACAGAAGTGCAGCTGACACTTATTCTGCAGTGAAGGCTTCTGTTCACCCAAAAGTTTTAGCTGGCCTGTCTGCCCTGTTTTTTTTCCCTTTTCTTTTTGCTTCCTTTATATTTGCTTCGTCACTGCATTTGGCATTGATTTTGATGTGTTATGTGCTTATTTGATCACACTCATATTTGAGTATATCAGCCTATTATGATGAAGTATGGTGCAAAAATTCTTAATGATTTTGCCACTAAAGAGGAATAGCAAGTTATAAACACTATTAGCATATTCCTTTGAGGATACAATTGTATATGTGATGTTGCATGGTCAGTGTCACATTATATCTATATCTATATCTGAGCCCCATTAGTCCTCTAATCTGCTCAAGCTATCATTTCCCTCATTCAAGTCTCACCATTTAGAAATCGGAAATGCTTGGACTACCCAAGCTATGTAGTTGAGTGAAGATTCAAATCCAAGTTTTCCTGGTAAAAACGTAGTATTCTGTCCACTGCAATCATATCTCCTCCCCCCAACACAGTGCCATGTTAAGCACATTTGCAAAACCACTTTTGTTCCTTGAGACCATAAGATCTTCCATCCATCCATCCATCCATCCATCCATCCATCCATCCATCCATCCATCCATCCATCCATCCATCCATCCATCCATCCATCCATCCATCCATCCATCCATCCATCCATCATTTATTCAGGTGTTTCTAGCCTGTCCTACGTCAATAGATCTCAGGACAGGGTCCAATCAGTAGAACAGCCAGGTTAGATGAAACAATAGGCCCATTTAGTACAACATTCTCTTTTCAAAGGGCCAACCCAAATGCCCATGGGAATACCACAGAGAGGACATGAGTATAGCTATAGCTCCTGTCTCACATTCCCTAGCAATCTGTAGAGAGAGACATGCTGCAGTGGACACTGGGTATAATATGTTATCAGCAGCCACTGATAGCTCTCTCCTCCATGAATTCTCCAGTCCCCCTTTATATATATAGGGGGATTTTTATACAGTATATATAGAAGCAAGAAAAACAATAATAACAACACTAAACCCTTTTAAAATGAACCAGTTGTTGGCTGTTATTACATCACTGCTAGAAACAGGATGACTTTCGGGAACAAGACTGGCGTTATCATTTTATGAGCTGTTTTGGGGATCCTGTTCTCTCAAAAATGGCATATAGATTTTTTTTATAAACAAACATTTAAAGGTAAAATCTGCTCCATTCTAGTGTGACCTAAATACATCTGCCACTGCAGAGTAATAACCAACAATTAGTAAGTTAAGAGTTCAACTCTGTACATATTCATTCAAAAGGAAGTTCCATGAATTGAACACGGCTTCCTATGTTTTGACATGTGATTCATCACTGGAAGATTAACAGGAGTGTTGTTTGCTAGTCTGGTTGTTCAGGTATATCCTGCTAAGGAAATCCCATTATGGAGGAGAAGTGGGTCACTCATTGGGAATGCTCTCTCATTAACATGTAATTTGATCCCAAGTCTAGCCAAGTCTTGTGGAATCTATGTTATTTTTCACTAGACCCCTGAGATCTGCCAACCAGAGACATCCGGGAAACAAGGGGGCAGACATATGACAAGAATTAGGGAACAGAAAGCCTTTTAATACACACTCAGACCAGGGATTTAAGATCTGTATGATCAACGAGCTCACAAGTGTTTGTTTCCAAGAACCTGATTTAGGTTGAAGAAGAAAGTTTTCTAATTGTTGCTGTATTAGATGTTGGAAGTTTTACTGAACTGATGCATATCACCCAGAGATCTACCAGTAACTCTTTGTCTGCCTCTGTCCAGCCCTGGTCTAATACACCCCAAAAGGTAGATCAGGAATGGCCAAATTCCCAGGGTTGGAGGCTGCATTGGAATTCCACCCCATCTATTGGGGAGGCTGTAACACAGCCCCCAGAACAATGATTTTTTTTTTTTGGTGACCAGTGACTACTGCTAGAGATTAGCATCTGCCACTGAGCTTTCTACTGCATTTGCTTCCAAAACTGGCAGCAGTTGCAGTGGCTCGATGGTACAGAAAGGTGCTAGCACGTCCTTCTGTACGAAAGAACCCCATAGACTGCCAGGATAGAGCAGCCCCTTCCTTTTTCTTAAAAAAGAAGGGAAGACAAGGTCTTCTCTGAGTAGTGACATTACAGTTTGGCAGCCTCTTTCTATCAACAGTTGCAAAAGGGGCTAGGAGGTGGAAGACTGCACGCACTCTGTGAACCAAGTGCTGCCCACCCTTCTGGGCTGGAGAAATTGGGGCAGAAAGCTACTGCCTCTTCTCCTTGAACCGGATGCTGCTCATTTGCTCAGAGAGGGCAGGGGAGGAGAGCAGGACAGCCAAGAAGAAAAACAGTAGAAATGGATATCACTAGAGTGGTCATCTCAAAAGTTATATGTCAATGCCCAGCCTCTCCTTGAACTCATGGCACTTGTTTACAATAAAGAACAAGAGAGAATTGCCACACCAGAAGCCAAGATAGTGGTGTATGATCTGTCCTGCTTGGTCAGATCCTAGAGCCATCTAATCCCATATTCTGGCTTCCAACAGCTAGAAGGTTGATGTCTTTCAGAGCTTCTCAAGCAGAATGTGAAAGGGGCAGCCATCCATGTTTGCTTTCCTCCAGCAGTGGATACTCAGAGGTATACTGCCTTTGAACATGGAAGTTCTGTTTCACTGTCATGGGTAGTACTGTAGTTTCTTGGTAAGTTGAAATGGCAAAGGAGAGGAAACCAGGCTATATATTATAATTGCAATGTGCTCCTGAGAGAAGCAGAAGCAGCCAGGGGAAGTGGTGCTTAACCTTTTCCCTGCCAAACTGCATTCCCTTTGGGATTTCATCCAGCTGTTTTCCTCTTTGAAGGCCCCAAGAGGTTTTTGTAATGAAGCAGTGGCTGTCAAGTTAACTGTATATGAGTATAACGTATAGTTTGGCCTTAAAATAGAGCCTTACGGGGAAAGTGAATGATTGCTAGTTGACATTTAATTGAATCTGCCCAATCCTGAAATCTGAACAAAAGGATAATTAAAGAGATGGTGTATCATTGAAGATTGCTTCCTTTTTAAAAATGCTTTTTTTTCCTCACAGAAAGTACAAGATCCCACAAAGCAGGCAGGCAGGGGAGACATAAACCTCCTCTCTAGCTCTCCCATACTATTGGTGTCTACAAAATGTTGTACAAAAAAAAAAGACAGTGTTGTGGCACCAAACTGGCATGCAATGTTTATATCGGTTGGGGAGGGGAATGCAAGAATGGGGGAGGGTGTAATGGACACAGTCCCTTTTCTTTGCAATATATTACGCAACAGGGAGAGACGGGACAGTAGGGGATCTGGCTGTCTTGAAATGTCTAAGGAGGGGGCATGCCACTCTCTGCTCCCCTCATCAGTGAGCTGTCTGTTACAATCGCAAGTTCTTCTCCTTTGATCATTGATGGACAATTTAGATGCCAGTTTATCTGGGACGAAGCCGGGGGGGGGGGGGAAACCCATCACAGGTCTCAAACATATGTATTGTCGTCATCACCATCATAATCATCATTGCCACCATGTCACTGCCAAGCATCATGCCATGTCTGGAAATATTGCACTAGCCTAGTAATTGCAACACTTGTTCCTTGGGATGCGTTCCACAGATGGCAGTGAAGAGGGTTTCAATCTCTCTCTCTCTTTCTCTCTCGATTCCAAATCACCCGAATTAAAGTCAAGAGAGCGACTGGGAAAGATTCTCTCCAATATGTTTACACAGCCCTTTTAAAGGTTTATGGTGGCATTTAATGGCCATGAATGTGTGTGTGTGTATGTGTCATTTGCAACTCTCAATGTTAAGTGTGCATTCTGAATTTTAAATTTTGATATTTCATCTATTTTGGAGTTGTCGTTTTTTAAAGTAACACATGGTTTGGCTTTGAGCTTCTTCCCCACCAATTTCCACTGCACTTTTCTTTGCTGCTCCTCAACAACTGCTGGTGCCTCAATCTAGATGCCTGGGGCTTTGGCAGTCACTACCAAGCAGAAGGTGTACAAAGCGCAGTTGAGGAGACACGACTGGAAGACAACCCCAGCTCACACATACATTTTGTGGCACTTACTTGTGCCGCCAGAGGTCTAAATCCAATATAACACTACTGGAGTGAAGCTTCCCAGTGACATTGCTATACAATACTACATAGTTGCAAAACTCCTTACACAACCACTTGCAAAATCAGTTGTGCAACCGTGTGTGCAAAATAAAACCGACCCAACTTCCCTGTCTTAGATACCCCCCTTGTGCAGCTGAGAAAATATGCAAAGGTTTTTATAAATGGGTCTTCTGCTAGCACAGTGCTGTCAAAGATGGGCCAGAAAGTTTTCTTCACACTGAAATATAATTCATTGGAAGTGTATTGACACTTTGTAAAATTGATGGTCGAACATTTATTGGAGGAATTTTTTTTCTCAAGAGATCCATGAGAAGTGTGAGAAGGAGTGTTTTGGCAGCAGAACCTTGCATAGCAGGTCCATAAAAACCCCAAGATGTGTTGCACTTGGATGTGTGGTCCTCCCTCACCACCCCAGTGTGCCCATCCTCAAGGGAAACAGCAGTGAACCACATCATCAGCAAAGAACGAAGGGCACCCATGCTAGGCACACATGCCAGTTCAAAGGAAAAGAATCTGCAGACTTACGGAGGAAATATTCTGCTGTGTCGGCTTCATACTCTGTGTCCTCGAGGAAGTGATCGATTTGCTTACACAGACCTTTAAAATTCCCTACAATACAAGAGGAGAAACAACAAATGAGAACATCAGATGAGGCAACAGCTCCCTTTCTCCCTGGGTTTTTTCTTTTTCCTTTTTCTTTTCAAGGCCCCTTTCAGAAGATTGTTTTGGCACTGAGCAAATGCACACGTCTGCTGTTCTAGTAGGAAATCTGGAGACTTCTGCTTCTGTTGCTAGCGTGTTTCTCCAGCATTCACACGGTCACCTTCTGTTGTTGAGAAGCACAGGATGCTCCTTTCCCATCCCTCCAAACAGATTTTTTTTTTTTTGGGTATCGTATAAGAAAGCAATGTAGGATTAGAAAAGCAGTCTCTGCAGTCGCCTATTGGACAATGACCATGTCATCACCATGCCGAACCCGTGCAGATTTGTTACTGTTCAATTCATGGCATATCTTTCTTTAAAAAGATAATTTAAAGGCTTAGCACTCTGTGTTAGTCAAATGCGGGGCACTATTCATGCCTCTTATAAAACAAAGCACAAATACTAACATGCAACATGACTGGTAGAAATATGTGACCAATTTTCTTTTATTTTTCTCTAAACTTAGCTAGCTGCTTTAAAGGCTGTAGCCACACTGATGCTGAAGCCTATATTTGCCCTTATGGCAACAACAAAAAAAATCCTCTAGTACGAAGCTATCTCCCTGGTATGAAGAATACCCTTTCCTTCATTTATTACATAGGGATAAAATACTGTGCCATTGAAACGAGATTCTGCTTAGGACTGCTTTAGTAGGAAGAAGAGAATTGATATTCTAGATCATCTTGAAGGAATATGGACAACGTGTGCTATATGTACCACCACACACATCACTAGACATTTATTAAAACAACAAACAGCTGCAGTATGCTTTCCTCCTCGGCTGCTGAAGCTAATTTGCAGATAACACAAGGAGGCATAGGAACAGGGTGTCTCAGTGAAGCTGAGAGCAATGCTGTCAGGAGGCCAGAATCTGTTATAGCCCTAGACTCCTTTCAGGGTCACACAAGGCAAAATGGTCACAGCTGAGGCATCAGATTAAGATACACTCACCCTCTTCAGGAGTAATGGCTGCACCAGCAGAAAATAGATTAGTTCTTATGGTGATGAGGATGGCAGCTAATGGGCAGCAGCAGTAGCTGAAGGTGACATTGGCAGAGGAAGCAACAGCAGTGACATGCTAATTTTTGTAAGTACTGTGCAGAAAGTAGCAGTGGTAAATCACTACTGAAATTTCCTTACCATGAAAACCCTATGATGAGACAGATAAAAAAATGAAACAAGAGATAGTGTTGGAAGACGTGATTCCCATGTCAGAAAGCACTCACTCAGCTATTGGGGAAGGGCAAAGGATAAGTACAAATTATACTGATGATGCAACTGGATTAAAGCTGAAAGGATGTCTAGTGGCTGATGTAGACAGATGTGAAAAAAAAGTCCAATGCTGCAAAACAAATACAGTTGGAACATGGAATGTGAGAAGTATGAATCAAGGTAAATTGGAAACCGTAAAGCTGGAAATGGAATGTATAAACATTGCAGTGCTTAGTGTCAGTGAACTAAAGTGGACTAGAATGACATGTTTTCACTCAGACGACTACAAAATATTGTACTCTGAAAATGACAAACTCAGAAGAAATGGAGTAGATTTAATACTGAGACAGGATGTAGCATAGGCAGTTAGGGGTTATGATGCACAAGCTGAGAGAATATCAGTCAGATTCCATGGAAAAACTATCAATATAGCCATCATTCAAATCTATGCTCCACGTACAAATGCTGAAGAAGATGAAATTGAAACATTTATGTAAGCATCCAGAAGTAAATTGATCATACACCAAAGCAAGGTATTAATTTCTGATTAATTTAAAGTCCAGATAAAGAAGAGATGTGCATTGCTAAACTCAACTGACTGTGAACCAGAAAAACTGTGGAGTGAAACCAGAGATATTATTAGGGGGAAAAGCAAAAAGACAATTCCTGTAGTAAAAAGAAAATAAAAACCTAGATGGATGATGAAAGAAACACTTAGAATTGTAAAGGACAGGTGAGAAGCAAAAGGTGATAGAAATAGGAGCAAAACCCCAAATGCAGCTTTTCAGCGACTGTAATGTAGAGAGAAAGAGATGTATTACAATAAACAGTACAAAGAAACAAAGGAGAACAACAAAAGGGATCTTTTCAAGAAGATCCAATAAATCAAAGGGAAATTTGAAGCCTAGATTAGATTAAAATTGAATCAGAATAGAATTTACTTTATTGTCATTGTACCTCCGTACAACAAAATTAAATCCCATCTCCAGTACACATAATGATAAAACACACAAGAATATAGCACCCATAACATGGCAACATAGCACATTACACATAAAACACATCCCTCTCATTCACATCCACATCCATTAGGAATGCTAAAAGATGTCAAGGAAAATTACAGGCCTGAGCAGAATGGAGTGTATTAATGAGAATCCATAATGATCAGGTGTGTGAAAACTGAGTCAGGATGACTCAGCAGTGCTGATGCAACTCATGGATGATGCAATGTGTGATCTGATTGGTCCTGTATATGTATATATGTGTGAATTGTACAGTCAGTTGTATCTTCTTCCTGCTTGAAGATCACTTCTACATGTTATGCTGCCAGACTGATGTAAATACTGCTGTAAATACACGTTGCTGAAGGAAATGCTGCTGGACTGTGTGTAAGTTATTTCTGGCCTGGACCGCGAATTACTCTGCTAAATCCGTGATTTGCGTTAAGAAACGCTGACAAACGACAAAGTGGAAAGCACACTATCTGACCAGGAGAAAATAAAGAGAAGGTGCAAACAGTATTCCGAAGACTTATACAGAAGAGATAAAAGGATGGCAGACTTCTTTGAATAGGATTTCTATGTCAAAGAACATGCAATTCTATAAAGTGAAGTGAAACTGTTCTAAAAGCACTGAGAAGAAGCTAGATGGGATACCGACATAAACTATTTCAATCCACAGAGATTGAATCTGTTAAACTTCTAACATGCATATGCCAACAAATATGGAAAATGATGTAATGGCCCACAGACTGGAAACATTCAATATACATTCCAGTCCCCCAGAAAGTATATGCCAAGGAGTGCAGTAACTATAAGATCATTGCTCTGATTCACCATGCAAGCTGATGCTCAAGATGTTGCAATAAACCTTATATGGTGAGAAATGCCTGATATTCAAGCTGGATTCACAAAAGGAAGAGGTGCTCGAGGTCTTATTGCAAATATCCGCTGTCTACTGGAAGGCACCAAAGAATTTCTGAAAAAGATCAATCTATGCTTTATAGACTACAGCAAAGCCTTTGTCTGTGTGGGTCTAGAGAAACTATGGGTTGTTTTGAAAGATATTGGTGTGCCTCAGCACTTGATTGTCCTGTATTGTGGACAAAAAAAAAAGACCATTAGGACAGAATATGGAGAGACAGAATGGTTTCCTATAGGCAAAGGTGTCAGACAAGGGTGCATTTTATCTCCTTATCTGTTTAGTCTGTACACAGAACGTATCATGTGGAAAGCCAGACAAGACTTGGTTTGAGGAGTGAAAAATAACAAAAGAAACATCAATAATTTAAGGTATTCAGATGACACCATCTTACTGACAAAAAGCAGCAGCAATGACTTGAAACAACTTTTAGTGAGACTTCAAGAAGGAAGTGCCAAAGCAGGATTGCAGTGGAATAAGAAGAGAAAAATCATGACTACAGAAAAATCACAAAACTTTAATGTTGACAATGAAAAAATTGAAATTCTAAAATATATTGTAAACCTTGTTTCAATCGTCAGTCTAAATGGAGACTATGGCCAAGAAACCCAAAGAAGACTGAGACTCAGAAGAGCAGCAATAAAGGAATTAAAAAAGATAATCAAGTGTAAGGATGTGTCACTGGAGATCAAGAGCAAGACCACATGCTTTTCTGTTCCCAATCACTATGTATGTGAAGGCTGGACAGTTAAGACGGCTGACAGGAAAAAAATCATTTGAAATATGGTGCTGGAGGAGAGCTTTGACGGTATTCTGGATTGCAAGAAAGATGAACAAGTAGGTCCCAGAGCAAATCAAGCCTGAACTGTCTCTGGAGACAATAATGATGAAACTGGGACTGTCTTACTTAGGGAACGTAATAAGAAAGTAAGATTCTCTGGAAAAGACAATAATGCTGGGAAAAGTTGAAGGCAGCAGGAAAAGAGGAAGACCATATACAAGATGGACCAACTCCTTAAAGGAATCTACAGGCTTGGGTTTATAAGAGTTAAACAGGGCTGTTATGGGCAGGACATTTTAGAGATTGTTCATTCATATGGTTACCCTAAGTTGGAAGCAACTTGACGGCATGTAACAGCAGTAGCATAAGTCAGTGTCTCTCTACCTCCATTTTCTTTAAAAGCTATTGCTGTTCTTTGGCGTTGTATTGGTTTTGTGTCTCATTTAGATCTCATAGCTTAATCAAGTTGTTTATCCTGAAAAAATGTCAAGGAATTTTAGCTCTCAGGCTTCCTCAGAGACAGGGAATTGTTTAGTTGTGAAGTAACCAGATTCTACCATCAGAGGTTGCAAATTCAAATCTCTTTCAGCTAGTTGGATTTAGTGGTTAGAGTGCTATATTTGGACTGCAGTGGAGGGCAAGGGTTGAAACATTTCATCTTAGCTCTGTAAGCTATTTGTTTTTGGAAAATACACATGAAGGCTAAACATGTTAGTAATAGTCTGTGGCTGCCTACCAGCAATAGGGTTACCTGGCCTTAGATTTTGTTAGAAGTCAAGGTCTCAGGCTTTGGACCTGAGGTCTATAGGGATGGGATGCTGTCAGCCTGGCAACCCAGATGTTGTGGTTCATTCTCCTGGCTTCAGGACCTGCCATTTTGACATGCTCAGAAATGTGTTTTGTCTTCTTCATTATCTTCCATGCTTCTAAAGCAACTACTGCTGGACTTGACACATCAGACTTAAATTCGTCCCAGGGTGCCCATATTCTCTGTCTGTCAAGCACTCATCCTTCTTCAGTTGTTGCTGAGGGGCCTTATCCTGCACTAGTACAAAGATCCACCCTCTGACCACAAGGCTCTACACCCCACACCCCACCCTCCCAATCTCAGGCTTTACTCCTGATATCTCAGGGAATCAGATATTGCTCATCTGGCAAGCCCCAGCAGCATGGCCTTGGGCTATTGGCCTGAAATTCAACTTGACATTTTTTTTTTTGCAGATAATATAAAAAGAGCATACCTTTTGGTGTGCTGAGCTTGAACATCTGCTGTAATTTTAGCCAAATCTACAAGCAGCCCAAAGAAAATGCTAAATGTAGTTGGAAAGTCCAGCCCAAGGCTAAGATGTTCTTACTGGCAGACCAGAACAAAGCCCATATTTGCTAGGAATATGTCACATCCTAAGGCTGTCGAGACAGTCAGCAGGTTTATATGCAACAGATGCACATAAGATTGTGTACGTACTTTGATTTGTGAACCAAGCTGATGTTCCACACCAACTATATTCTTTTTTTAAAAAGCAAAACAAAACAAAATCCTTATAACAATGAAATCTGAGGATTATAGAAGCTGGATGTGTAATTGATAGTCATCACTGAGTTAGAATGATGCTAGTATGCCCATCTGGAGGTTTTTTTTTTTAAAAAAATCCTCTTTTAATTTTTTTTTAAACTCCCAGAATACCCACCATGGGGGATTCTGGAAGCTGTAGTCCAAAGAAGCCACTTTTTCAAACTTTAGATAAGGTGCACCACCCGTTTGTAGATTTATCTATGATCTTTGTGCTACCATGAAGCCTGAGAAAACTAGAAAGCTTTAATCAGCATGAAGAAAAGCACAGCAATGGATGGGCTGCTACAGCAAAAAGAAATGGTGTGCCAAGTTAGTCATTTAACTTGGCCTCGAGGGGGCAGCTCTTTTATATGTGCCCTCCCCTTTCTTCAAGTGTTGCCAGGCTTGTGGCCATTTTGTAGAGTTGACAACGGAGCGGAACCGTGACTGAAGTATTCAGCTTATGCCTCGTTGGCCAAAGAATAAATGAGTTTTTGTATGGTATGTGACATCAGCACTGATTCATGGTTACTGAAACCTGACTTAACCTTCCTGTACCCTGACTCATCTCTGCTACGACATTTCCCTCACTGGCTGAAGCAAAAGCCAGCAAGTCATAGGTGGCTTGGGTTACTCTGTTGACCTTCCTTTCCCAGAATTTCTGAGCTGTTCATCTTGAGCCAGAGTACAAGTCGGGTGCAACAGCCAGAGCTTGGAAGTAACCTGTTACAGATATCTAGCAATTTATTTTTAGTTCCTTTCTGTGGTAATGAAGGTATATAACTATATTATGTTATAATTATCCCTTATTGAGGGATAATACAATGTATTTTATGGTGCATCTGAAGCATTTAAAACTATCTTCCTAGTTGCAGGGGTCTGACTTCCTGAAATGGCGGTAGAAGAGTGTCGCATGACTGAAATCCAGGCCTGTGCTCCATTGTGGGTGTTGAAGAGATGTCTAGGCAGGTGGGAGGAGAGTGTGTCTTGTGCCACAGGTTAACTCCTTGCAGCATTTCAGATTGTTTAAAGAAGTTACTAAAAGGGTAACTAAGGGGTGGGGGGGTGGTCTCATAGGGACTTGACGGTATGACTTGGACAAATGGGCCACCCCAGTCAAGTCTGAGTAAAGTCCAAATCAAGTTGTCGGTGCGACTTAAATCAGAGTCGACAGCGACTTGTTGTAACTCATGAATCTTCATCCCTGCTGAGTTCTATAACACTAGAAATCCCATGGAAAAGGTTGCTGTGTGTCAGAATTAATTTGATAGCATGCACTTATAATTTATTAATTTACAGATCCAGATACAAAACTAGAAATATTGTTTATAATTTAAATAGAATTATAAATAGATCACATTGATCACTCCAGTGGATGAAACTATGACCAGGTGGGTAGGTGCCTGTTGACTTTGCTGTCCGGAAGCTCACTGTGACTGGGCACCTTCAAGGTCCCTAATCTTCTCCCTTAGGGTTCTTTATATGCAATTCTGATTTGGACTAGACAGCCCTTCTCAAGTGGATGACTATTCTATGGCAATCCTTCAGATGGGAGACTTCTCTTTCTCTAAAACAGGATATAGGGCTATCATGAGCCTCAACAAGGGGTTCCAGAACTCAAGCCTACTTACCCTGGAAATTGTAGCTTTTGAAATACGTCCTTATGTTAGGCATGTGGTTCCTAGTTCCCAGTAGGAATGACAGAAGCAACAATAGGAGGAAGCTAGGTCCCACTTAGTGCCAGAAATGGGAAGAAGAGATTCACTTTCTTGTTCCCCTGGGCAAATTAACACTCCATCTAGTACTATTTACCACTATTAATTATTGTTCTGCAAGTAGGCCCCACTTAGTGCCTTTCGTACCCCTGAAACAGAGTCCTACGATTACTTTTTTTGGAACCAACTTATAGAGATCTTAATCGGGCCTTCAGGGGGAGATATTTAAGAAGTGGTTTTTCCAATTACACCTCACCTCCCCCTGAGTTTCCATGGCTGGGAGGGGATTTGAACCTGCATCATCATCTCTCACTCTATCCACTCCACTCCACTGGGTATCATACTTCATTCATACGTATATTAATAATACCAGTATAGCATGTAACATGCAAGCAATTTCTCTGTATCATTATGTGTGTGTATGTGTTTGTCTCTCTCTCTCTCTCTCTCTCTGTGTGTGTAAAAGAGAGAGAGAGAGAGAGAGAGAGAGAGAGAGTTCAAATCATTCAGTGCAGACTTTCAAAAATTAATATTTTTGGTGTAGGTGAGTAATGGTCTTGGAAGGGTGCCCCTTTTTTCTGATCAAGAGACTCCACTACCATGATTTTTATCCACTTGACCTTTCTCCTGTTATAGAGCATTAAACATTTTATGGATGATTTTATGTAGTTATGTCATTCCCCTGCTCTCGCACTAAGGATCGCTGAAAATCACACACTTACCCATGTTGGACTTACCATTTCTTCTTTTAAGCCATGCTGTCCTGCCCTGCTCTAGCTTCTGAATAGTGGGTGTGTACGTTCATTAAAAAACCCAACACTTGTGAGATGCTGTATCTCACTATGACTCTAAATGTACTTAGCAGAGAACACCTGCACCTCATACATAATCACAACCTTCTCTATATGGACAAATGACTATGGGAGAATGAAGTAAAAGAAGGCATATACATGATTTTTCTGCTCATATACTGTATATATTTCTACATACCTGTGCACTGGAGACCTCCTACTCAAACCCTGAGACGCTTTTCATGTGATCTGCTCTAAGTGCTCCCATTAAGTGAAAGCAAGCAGGTGTCCATGAAGGAGAGGGCATTTTTGCTGGTGGCACTAGAAGTGTGAAATACACTGCCAAAAAAGTTCAGTGGTAAAAAGCAAAAATGTTTTTGGACTACAACTCCCAGAATCCCACAGCCAGTATGGCAGTGACTGTGCAGACTGAGATTTTGTCAGTTTAAATCCAAAACAAGTAATGTTTCCCACCTCTGAAGGGATGGGACCTTCTTCATGGTCATTTCAGCACCAGGAAATATATTTTTAATTGTGATCTTAAGGCTGTGAATTTTGATCCTTTGGCTGAAATCCTGTTGCTTAATTTAGTAAATTACAACTAGACTGGACCCATTCATTCTATGGTGCTTACAGAGAAATTGACTGACTAGATCTCCAGTGATTCAATGGGCCTACTCTAGTGGCGACTTACTACACTAAGTAAGAGGATTTCAGCCATTGTTTCCATCTGTCACAATTTTTCTAAAACCAATGCTTATGTAATTTGCCTTTGCTTTGTCTGCTGCCAAAGAGTACGGTAATTTTAATGTTGCAACGTTTTTCTTTTTGTTTATAGTTTTTTTACTGTCACATTTCAGCGTTTTATGACTTCTGAGCTGCCCAGGGAACATTGTTATTTGGAAAGTTATGTAAATATTGAGGGGGGAAAAAGACATGATTTTGAGAGAACTAAGGAAGCAGCATAGTTGTGTCGATAAACAAAAACAGCTTGGAAAAGCTGCTTCGTGGACTCCCAGCACTAATTGTGGGGTTCTGGAAGCTGCAGTTCAAAAATCTAACTTTTCCAAGCTCTGAACAATACATCAGAAAGCCATCCCAAAAGCAAGACAGTGATTTATTAGGATTAAGAAAACAAGAATAATCAAAGCATATGTAACACTAGGAGAGAGCAGGCCTTGTGATGCAATTTGTGTGACAGCAATTACAGCTGCACTCCACCCAGAGAGCAGGCAATTAAGCAGGTGTCCTAGATGGGATCTGTTTGGTTAGCCAGTGCTCCAGTCTTGTCAGGAACTCGAGAGAGAGAGAGAGAGAGAGAGAGAGAGAGAGAGAGAGAGTTACCCATGGATAAGATGAGCCTTCATTACATAACTAGCTGCAAACAGGCCCTTGAGTCATAGGGTCAACTAGGAAGGCTTCAATTATAATTGTATTGAAAACAACCCTTTGGGAACAACCTCATGTCCTTTAAGTAAGAGGCAGGAAGACTGCCTTGGGAAGCCTGTCTCCAGATTATTAGCCAGAACTCTGGAAGAACAAGAGAAATGAGAAACAACAATGCAGCGGTCTCGGTTTTCATAACAATTGAAACCTAAATGTTAGTTTTGTTCCTGTTTATTGTTACCCCCAGCTTCATTTTACTGAAGTGGTATTATGGGAGCACAGTACGTGTTGAATTGTACAGGCAGGGTAATATGAGGTCTTGGAAACGTTACTGGCCATGGCCTTGGTCATACTGGCTAGGGGATTCTGGAATTTTTAGTCCAAAAAGCAACATTTTTGAGTTGCAGGCCGCACCGACACATCCAGCTCTTGATTGTTATGTCCTGTTTGACAATTTCTGCCAATGGGCTCCATTTTGGAATGCACTGAAATTATCTGAGGTGGGAAAAAAAATCTCTTACATCTATCCAACATGGCCAGGAAGAAGAGAGTCTAAAATGGACTGAGAGAAAGTAGGAACAAACTATTAAAAATAATAAATTGGGAATGCAAACAAGTAATAGACAAATAAGGCAAAATGAAAGAACATGATGGCTTTTTGACAATACTGAATTCAAGCAGCTAAGAAATAATAGTGGATATTCAGGCTCTAGAACCACAATAATGCAGATGGGAATTGTACCTCCCAGGGTTGCATGACCCTCAAGGCTCCTGGGGCCTAAGAAGTTATTGTTTTTTAAGTGATGACTTAAAAAGGCACAGGAGATGTGTGCCTCTGGGATGGGATTCTTCTCCAAGATGAAGTCTGAGCTTCCCTTTTAAAGCAACAACAAATAATCTATTAATTTTTTTAAAAAAAGAAGATAGCTTAAAAAAACACACACAAGTGACAGGAAGGTCATTTCTGGTTTCATTAGAAGGGTTGATCCCTGCCCCCCTCTTCCAGGTCTTGTGATGGAAAAAACTACCAAAGTTTTTGGTGATGTTTTCAGAGATCAGTTACCCTACGACTATAGGGTCAGGTTGCAAACTGATAAGCAAAATATAATAGCGGAATATTTAAGTCAGTCAAACAAGGGTTGCAGGTTATATACTGAAATCCTGGGTAATTTCTCTAGTTAGGGAGACACATATGTGGCCCTCCAGGTGTTCTTGGCCTGAAGCTCCCTTCAGACGTAGCCAGCAAAACCATAGAGGAGGGAACTGCAGCCCAAGAACCCTGGAAGACCAAACAGTCTACAAGCAGTCGTCAGAATCTCAGCCTGAGCAGTTCTCAAGTCATTACCCCTATTTTAGATGTTGCAGCTTTGAGTATCCTTTTGTAGCTAAACTGGCCTCATTTACCTTCAGGGTCAGACTACCCATAGGTCTGGGGAATCAATTGATGTAAACATTAATGCCTTTAGGAGGAGAACACCAGTGAGAGTTGGGAACCTCACAACTGTGAAGTGGGCTCACTGGCTTCGCAGTGCTTACTTGTCTTGGTTGGAAAAATACCACCACCACCCCCCCCAAGATGGGAGATTATAGGGAGTGAAATGCAAGGGCTGAAATCCTCCACCGCAGCATTCTATGTTGCAACATTTTGGTGTAAGTCACATTTATATGAATTGTGTCTCATCTTCTTCCCTTGGGTATATATAAAAAGTTAAAGGTCTGACATTAGATATTAAGTTGTAGAGTTCCTAAAGTGATTCAAAGTTGTTGCCATGTTCATCTGTGCAAGCATTTCAACAAGGACCACAAAACAAAACAAACAAATGAACAAAGACTATTAGCTTACTCCTTAGAAATTCTGGCAGCATTTTGTATTATCTATGATATCTTAACCCAAGCTATTGTATAATACAGTATTGCTGCAGGCTGACAAACAAAAGATAGATTCTTCCTCAAAAGCTGTACAAGTCAGCTGCAAAACCTGTGGTTAAGATTAGGTCTGTGCATGCATCCCCTGTTACAGTTTGTAGGCTGTTTTGGTGTTTCAGAGTGTATCCTGATTTGGTCCAGAATGATTTTTGCGCGCCCCCCCCTTCAATTTGTACTGAATGCAACTGAGTAGTAAATTTGCTTTGCTCAGCTTCAGAAGCTGGCCATGGTGCTTCGATCTGGATCCATGCAAATCGGTCCTAATTAGGTCAGTTCAGATTGGAATTTCTGATTTGTCTAAAGCCAATGCACACAGCCCTGTTCTGAAGCAAGTCCCTCAGAGCTTCATGGTCGTCCACTCCTGGGCAGATGTATCAAGGAAGAGGCTATGTACTCCAAATCCATGTTTAGAAATAATTTCCACCTGGTTTGAAGATCATTCCTCTTGCCTAAGGAACTGAACTTTTGAGCTGGTCAATAAGAGAGGCTCTCTTATTATTTGGGCTGGGTATGTACTTAATTACTGATGGAAAACTCTACAAAGGCCACTCTGAGCTTCCAAAAATAAGAATAACAGTGTAATAAACAAAAACATATAGAGTTCAGTGCTAATTGCTTCCAAATGTGAATATCACGTGAACAGAGGGCAAAAGAGGACACCAATTTGCAGATGCAAAATTAGAAATGATCTTTGGAAGTGAAACAGAGTCCATCTGTTTCAATCCATCTCACCCAAATGAGAAAAAACAGTGACCGTTCCTGGTGACCTGCGTTTGCCTATTCAGTCCTCTATCTATGTTTCACTCTGCCAGGACAATTTCAGGGCTGCTGATCCCCCTCCTCATGGTTCTTCACCTGTACATCGGTTTTGGATAGGAGAGCCCTTCAAAAAGACAAAGGTAAAGGTAAAGGTACCCCTTGACGATTTTTGTCCAGTCGTGTTCGACTCTAGGGGGCAGTGCTCATCCCCGTTTCCAAGCCATAGAGCCAGCGTTTTGTCCGAAGACAATCTTCCGTGGTCACATGGCCAGTGCAACTTAGACACGGAACACTGTTACCGTCCCACCGAAGTGGTCCCTATTTATCTACTTGCATTTGCATGCTTTCAAACCGCTAGGTTGGCGGGAGCTGGGACAAGCGACGGGAGCTCACTCCATCACGTGGATTTGATCTTACGACTGCTTGGTCTTCTGACCCTGCAGCACAGGCTTCTGTGGTTTAGCCCGCAGCGCCACCACGTCCCCACCACGTCAAAGAGACAACATGCATTCATTCTAGGAAGTGGGTTTTGGGGTGTCATGAAAGGGCACCAAATTGGAATCTCATTTACGTTGTTTTTATTGTATTGCACTGCACTATATTTCTAATTGTAAAGTGAGAGAAAAGAAGGGTCTGTGGAGTATTTCTGCCTCAGGTGTCCAAATTATGCCTCTTGGCCACATCTTCTGCTGGTAATTAAATTGTAACTGTGGCAGTATTCGTGGGAATGGGCTGTATCTAGGCATGTAGGGCTCTGCCTCTCAACTGGGAACATGGAGCCAGCTGGACTACATATCCGTTGGGCTTGTTCTCATTAGTGTGAAATATGTCACCATTTCATCCCAGGGAATTATGAGAATTATTCTTTTGAGGTGGTGCTTGGAAGGCTGTGTTAGACATATTCAAGGTGACATTTCTGAGTTTCTTTAGTTAGGCAAATAAGTTCAGAAGAGGCTTAGATTTGTTGTATGAACATAACAGGACCACAACAATACCGCTGCCCTCGAAAATGTATATACACACACCTTACTTCTTAATATGCTGCAAAGTAGGGTTGAGTAAGGTGGGATCTTACAGGTACTGGACTATAAAGGGTCATGATGATAAGTGAGAACTGACTTGATGACACGTGATTATTATTTGCTTGTTTTTAGTGATTGATTTAGTTCAGAGTTTGAGGGGACTGCTGGCAAAGTTCTCTCCCCCCAGCCAAGATTGTAAATTCAGGGAGTTGTGGTTGAGCAAATTAACTGTTAAAGCTTTGTCTCTTTCACAGAGTCCCAGCCACAGGCTTTCCTAGCATAAGGAGCAGGAGACTAGGAGAGAAATCAGACAGGTGTTCTACCATAGTCTATGGTATTGTATTAGCCAGGTGTGGGTTTTTTTGGATTACTTTTGGCTATACAGACTACATACACTTTATCTTGGGTTTTCTTGCTTTCATTTTGCATGTCTCTCAGAGTTTTCTCCTATCACAGAACAAGTGGTAAACCAAACTTTCTTGAGATGTTTCAGTCTGCGTTGCCTTGTGCATATGTATAAGTAAACCACTTCAAGGGTTGTGATGATGGGTGATGTGATTATATGATGAAGGGTGCTCCACTCCTTTCTTGTACTACCCCCCCTTTAAATCCCTCTCTCATTCATTGTGACTGAATGTAAATGACCACTTCTACAAAAGAAAGAGTGACCCACCTACTGTGGGTGCACATTTAACTCCCCCCCCCTGCCCCGGACAGATTCATGGTACATGTATCTGTTTGCAGGGGTGTAACTTAGCTATAGTGCTACACTACCATCCCCCTGTGCTGGCATAGTTTACAAAAATTAAGAAAAGTGGATGTTTGGATACTTAGCATCTCTGTTGTGCGAAGCGGCTGGTTTTATGCACTGTAAGATCAAATACTTTCTATGATTTATTTCACTTAGTTTGTGTTAAACCTAATCAATAATCATTATGTGCTGTCAATTCTGACTCATTGTGAGCCACCCAGGGTTTTCTAGGTGTAAAGTACTCAGAAGTGGTTCCCCAGTTCATATTTTTGGTGGTGCTCTGGGACTTAAGCCACAACAATGCTGGGGTACTGAACTTCATCAGCCACACATCTTGGCTGGTCCCTCTTCTAAGAGGCACAATGAGGATTCAAACCTCCAACCCCTGGCACTCCGCTTCACTGAACCTTACTAGTTCATCTGGCATGGCTCAGTGTTAAACCTTCTGCACATCAATTTCACCAAGTCCCTTCTAATTTTTGGGAGACATGGCATGGTAGAACAGCTATGCCTTGTTCATGCCCACCACCCCAAAACATACATCCCTCTCACACATTTTTAGAAGAGACTACTGTAGTAGGGGAAAAAGGAGGGGGAAAGTGACATTTCACAGAAAGATGGAGAGAGCAGCTAGTTGTCTAGGGAAGGCTCCCTGCTGCATTTTCGGTACAAATCTATAATTGTGTCACATTTCAACCAGGCAACTGTGGGAGGAAAGAGAACTCTGAAGACCGAGAGAGCAAGCGAGCACTGTTCATGTAGCTTCACTGATGTGTCGGCACTTACCTGGCACAGCAGACAGGTAGGTGCTGGAGTGGTTTATGGCAGCTTTGGACAAAGACACCGTCAGAATGTGCCAAGCTATCAACACATAGAGTACACAGACTAGCAAAACAGACAGTGCAACAATGCAAGTAAGTAGACGGGGGAATAATGGGTGAAACCTGGAGGAGTTTCCTTCAGCATTGACTGGTAGGTGTTTCCCACCTCCTACAATGGCAAAATTTTATGGAGGTGACACTACTTGAATTTGATTTCTTTTGAAGGGGAAAGAGCAGGAGACTTAACAGATTTTTTCCCCAATAGTTGGCTTGTTTATAAGAACAGGAAGCTGCCTTAGACTAGTTAGGCCACTGGCCCATCTAACTCCACTGACTGGCAGCAATTACCCAGAATTTTTCCCAATCATATCTGGAGAGGCTGGGTTTGAACCTAGTATTATTGGCATGCAAAACATGCTCTGATGCTGAGCTTTAGCCCTGACATTTCTGTTATGCAGCAGATCAGTTCTTCTTCCAACCCGTTTTATCCTTTTCTTTCTGCTAATGTTCTGCTTTTGTGTCTCTCTACATCCTGCTCCTCCTGCTCTTCCTAACTCTTAGAGACTGTAAATCTCTCTTTTAATGGGAGTAGGGTGATGTTCCAGGATTATCTGTGGAACAGATCCTCTCATCCTCTGCTGATTCTCTGACACCCCTATGTTGGGATTGAAAGTCCAAATGGCAAAATCTGCACAGTGTTAACAGAGAGCTTGGAAAATACATTTTTGTATTACAACACCTGTATCTGCTTGCTGGCATTGGAGTGCATTGGACTACAATTCCCATTTGGCCATCTCCCCCCAAGCTGACTCAGAAATTCTGGAATTGTAGCCCCAAATGTAAGCTCTGTGCAATGCTTTGAAATCATACAAAACCTTACAGATCCAAGATGAACAGAGATGAAAATGAGCATTAAAATGGATGGTAGATTTAGCATGCATTTAGAAGCAGTGCTCTCTCAAGTGGCAAAAGACATTTGTTGTAGCATCTGCTATTCCTCATTTCCATATCTTGCCTCTAATTCCAGTGTGCTTTCTTTTGTGGCCAGTTATTGGCAGGTGAACATGGACTTGATTTGCAAGTCTTATCAAAGAGGCATGTACCTCTCAGGAAACCACCCTGTGGGAAGAAAGACGGGCTAATTGCAGGGAACAGACATTTCCCTATGAAGATGCAGGAAGAGAAAGAGAGGAGGCAAAATTATCTTAATGCAGAGTTCCTTCTGATTTAAATGGGTATCATTCTGTAGTAATTTATTTACCTCCTGAGGATGATGATGATGATGATGACGATGATGATGATGACGATGATGATGATGATGATGATGATGATGATGATGATGATGATGAAGAAGAAGAAGAAGACTGGGATAATGATTACTACTACTACTGAATGTGCAGTGTAGATGATACAAAATCTGTCTAATTAGTTTATAAAGTATGTAAAGCGCTCTTGGTCTGTCAGAATAGAGAGAACTATATAAAAGTTATTATTAATAATAAAATGTACCCCAGGGCTCTTGGGAAATAATCTAGCGAATGTAGCAAGCTAATTAAAGAGATGTCTTTAAATCCAACTCCACCTCTGCTTAGTCACTGGCCGTATCCTCCTTCTACTCATTCTGTGATTACTCTGTTGGTTTGGGAAACATGATTGTTTTCACTGGTGTCTGGTGAATGCAGTACTTATTCTCTGAAATACTGTACCTTTCTAAAGCTGTAAGTGTGTGTGAGAGAGGGCGATGAGAGAGAGAGAGAGAGGGAGAAATCTGAGATGAAAAGTTGAATTTCTTTGTCACCTCTCTCACACACAAAAACTACACAGTGCCTTGTGAAGGCTGCACTAATGGTTCTAAATTCAGAGAGCAGGAACTTTAAAATGTGTGTTTATCTAGGTGATATTATGCATATTAATGTATCCTTACAATTTTTCCAAGGTAGCCACACAAGAGTCCAATCCCATTACTTAAAAAAAAAACACCTCCTATTAACATCAGGTTTAGCATGTTCTAGAGTGACTTAAACTCTGATGAACACATGAGGTATGTGCACTTGTGGAGTAATTTGGCAGAGGATCATGTTATTTTGAGAGGAAGGGGGAGATTTCTTACGCCTCTGCCGGAGGTACATTTATATTAATGCAGATGTGGAATTGATTTATTGAATGTGTTGCAGCAAACACAATGATGAGCCTTGTGGACCCTTTAAGAATGTGTTTTTATTTGTCATGAGCTTTCACAGACATAACTAATTTCTTCAAATGCATGAGGAAGAAGATGTGCATGCTCATGGCTTGGATCCAACAGATCTCAAGGACTACTCGTTCTCACATGAAATTGGCTCATTTTTTTTACTGTCTTGGAGAGGCCCTTCTTTGCATTCCCTGTCATAGCACAGGTTGTGATGCAAGTTAGGGCTTCTTGTGACAGCGTAGCCTCTACACAATGCAAAGGAAATCTCACAAGCTTTTTGACAAGTCCAAAATCCATGTTTTGGTGCTGAGAGTTTTAGGACAACCAACAAAAAAGGTACATCACTGTCTGCAGAGATGTTTAGGATTAAAAAATAATAATCAAGTATGATGTTAAAAAATGAGGAGGAAAAGCAGGAGATTAGAGCCATGTGGTTTGCATAACAATTAAAAGTCATAGAGAGGAAGGAGTTGCAAACACAACAGCAGGCCGCATCAGGTGTTAGATTCCAACCTGAATGTGCCTGGCTTTTCTGGAAACAAGAAACACTGTAAAAAAGAAATACACTTTGAATCTTCATTTTGAAAATACACCTCCTCTCCTGTAACCCTAAACTATCTTTCACTGGTGCAAGCCCCACCACCTGTTTTTAGGGAGAAAGCAGAGAGCCCTTAGGTAGTTTCTCTACTGGCAAGCTTGGAGATGATTTTAGGTGCTTGAGCAGGATTTTGGCCAATATCATTGAAATTTTCCATTTTGGCTTAGAAGGAAGAACAATGAGAAACAGTCTTTTCCCACCCCATAGGCACGCAAGGTCAGAGAAGGAAAAGCTCACTTTTGGGACTGCTGTTCACTGAATTCCCTATCCAAAAGGGTCTTGGTGATACGACACATTTGTCCCGTTGTCATCAAACAAGTTTGCATGGTTTTGTCATACTGCCAAGGCCCTTTTGACCAAAAAAGATATTCAGTGCTTCAAACAACCTCTGGTTTATGAATGTGGGATATTGTGTTTCGGTATCCACAATTTAAAAAGTCAGGAAATGGCTGTTATTGCTGCAAATATTGCCAACAAGAAAAAGGATAATAACCTTAGAACTGAAAAGCTGGAAAGGACCCTATGGATCATCAAGTCCAGCCCCCATCAAGGAGGAACAGTGAGGAATCAAACTCCCAGAGACCTAAACCACTGAGCTATTCAGCAGATCTGGATACCAAGCTTTACATATCAAAGGGCAGCCTGATGTTGACAGCACCAATGGCAGCAGTCAAGATGGGCTACAGGATACACTCCGCTGCTCACTACCATGCATAAAGTGATACCACATACGGGAAAATGTCAGAAGCTGTCTCATTTTTTCCTCAGATAACCTATTCTCACCCAAACACAAAGCAAATGTCAGTGCTGCATTTCAACAAGTGGGTATGGTAGTGAGCAGAAGTTATAATTTTTTGTTTGGGGCACCTTTATTTTTTGAGTTGCCTTATGGAATGTTGAATTGGGCTATCATACAACATCTTTTGCAGCACACCCATGCAGCAATAACTGGGATATATAATGGAGAGGGTTTTTTTTGTTTTAAATCAATGCGTATGCATGCACATATGTACAATTTGCTCACCAGATAATAGCTTAGTTTCTTACACAGCAGTCAGGAAGTTGGCTGAAATTAGTACCTGCCTGTCAGCTAGACCTGGAAGCCAAGAAGGTATAAAATATATAACATTATTTGTCAAATAGGGCCAAGTGACCCTGTGGCCCACATCACAGAGGGCCGGCTTTAATTCAAGAGTTGTCAGAAGAGAGCCCTTTGTTTAACAGCATCTTCTATTTGAAGGGCCAACTAGTCCAAATCCACCTTAGAGATAAGGAAAGAACCATATAAAGAAGGAGAACATCTTCCTTGAAATTGCTGATTGACACCTGGACAGCCGACCAAGCAGGCCCACAGGGTACCCAGTCACAGTCTTCTCTAAGACAGTATTTGGTTTGTATTTAAGTCAAAGTGATTCTTTTTACATGCATATGCATGTAAATTACCATAGCATAACACATATCATGCAGATCTTCATCCTCTGTAGTCCTCTTATTTGGTGATGCTTCCCCCCCTTTTTTTTTGAGGTGGAGGTGGACAATGTGTAAGTAGCTCCTTATGCACCGCTTAAGCATATTACTGGCTTTAAAATTAGGATTTCAGTACCCCTTATCTACTCCTACAGTCCCTTGATTTAACTGTCTATTGTCATTTTTCAAAAGATCTCATCTACACCTTAGAGTGGCAATTTGTATATTTGATGGTCTGGAAACCTTTTTTTTTTTTTAAAAAAGAGCTAATTATGTATCCCTAGGCAATAATACTTTCTTTACAGGTCACTGGTTACTTCTTGTCATGGAAAACCAACATTTTCAGAGGCAGTCACTGCAAGGAAGCTAAGAACTAATTGTGAGTCACTAGAGAAAGGCTCATACACATACTAGCATCCACCGCCCAGGTTGGAAGTAATGGATTATAAATTCTGCAGATATCTGTAATGAATTACTTTTTTTGTTAAGGGGACGTAACAAATATAGATTTCAATAATAATATAATAACTAAACAATTAAAGAAAATGTTTTAGTTTTGCTTGGAAGCCAGGTGCCAGGGATTTGATTCCTCACTGTGTCTCATATAAAATGAGCCAGACTGTGCAGCCTTGGGCAAGCTGCAAGTTCCCAAGAACAACACCAGGAGAAGAGATTGGTAAACCACTGCTAAGTATTTTATAACCTGGGAATAATCAGAATTATAGTAACAGGTCATAATAATAATAATAATAATAATAATAATAATAATAATAATAATAATAATAATAATAATAATAATAATAATAATAATAATAATAAATAACATGAATAATGTTTTATAGTTACTTTTCTAGTTACCTTTACAGGGTATTTTGAGTTGAATTTTTCAAATCTTTAGAATAAGCATGAAGAATCAGTGGAAAGCAACAAGGAGTACAAGGAGTAACATGGTTTGCTTTCTAAACATCATAAGGAGTAACAATAACAAGCTACTTTTTAGGCTGTAATGAAGAGTAGGAACTAACTACTTTGAAGAAGTAATTATCCAAGCTCTGAACAGAGAAACTGCCACCAACTGCAACCAAATGGCTGCCTTTTGGTTTCTCCTCTGTACATGCCCCTCCTTGTCTACTGTATTTATAAAGAAGATTACATTTCATCTTGTGGGCTCTGTAAATTCTCTGCCAAAATCAAACTAGTCCCTTTCAAGTAAGAAATGATGAATCATTACAGTTATTAGAGTCATGACGATGGCCAGCATGTTCCCAATGTATTCCTAGTAATTCAAACAAGACAAGACATGAAGGGGAATGTGAATTCCATTATTACTCTCTTCTCCGAGCACCAATGTACTTTTCTCAAATATGCATTCTTCAAGATCACAGGGCTGAAACAAAGCATGCTAAATTCACAGTGCATAGGTGAGGAATGACCTTAATACATTTAGGGGAATGCATTTTCTCAGAGATAGAAGTTCAGTAATCAGACTTGCAGATTAAGCTTGTGTTTACTATCCAATGACCAATCACAAATGATCGAGCTGCTGCTGAGCAGGAAGCTTCAGCGGTGCGGCTTGTCTTTGCCTCCCTCCCTGGGTGGCATGAGACAAGGAATCATGCCCTGTATGGCAGCAGCTACAAGAAAAAAAAGTATCTGCTTTGGAGGCTGAAAGGTTAGCGCAACAGGCACCTCAGGTCAGCGAGGTGCAGCCATGCTGTTCAGTTAGGGAGGCTAAGAGCCACGGTAGGGCAAAAATTAAAGCGATAGCTGATGATCTAATATCTAGATTTGCTGTTGTTGAAGCTGAGCAGCAGTCGACAGGGACGTCCAGATCTGGTGCAGAAGGGGCAATGGCAATGCCATGGTCACGGTATACTGACAAAAGCAGAGACTTTTAACCACGGCAGCATCTACTTCTGCAGCTAGGTTCCCGACAGGCAGGAAGTTGTGGACATTGATGATCCAGAGCAGATATATGGCAGGGATGATGCAAGCCTGGAAATACCTTTAGCTGCTGAGTCAGTTGCTACACCGGGCACTTCATCACCATTCTCTGCCTGGCCTTGGGCTGGTAGTGGGCAATTTAATTCCTCCTGTTTTACGCCTTATGACACACAGGGTTTCAGGGCTCTGAACACTTTGCAGCCCTGTTCTAGCATGCAGTTTGGGGAATGGGCTGTGCCATATCCTCAGGTTGCGTTTCCACCAACGGTAGGCACTACAGCTGGCGTAGGGGTTTGGCCATACCCGTCTGTTCCAGACATGGGTTACAATACTGTGCCACTGTGAGCATTGCCATTAAGTGATTACTCAATGCCTTTAGGCAATCATCTCACCTTGGCCACGTGTGAGAAAATTTAGAAGGACAAATATGTAGATCTATTTGAGTTGTTAAATAGAAATGTGGGGGGAAAAAGACTTAGAAAAGGAGGACAAAAAGGACAAGGAAAGGCGTAGGAGAAAGAAGCCAGACAGGACATGATCCAATTGGTTACCAGGATTTTTAATTTACACTGGGGTGGTTGTAAAGGTCCAATCCCTTTTTCAATATTTGGATTTAATATACCACACCTATGTAGATTTTGCTGGGCAGGCTTGGCTTAACTGTGATGAAGCCTTTCGTATGCGTGGTGCGATTCATCCGAACCTCAGATGGGATGAGTCCCAGCCGGGTTTTTGGCTGCAGTCTATGACGCCAACCAGACCTAATCTGGGGGATAGGCTTGATAGTGGACATTTGAATAGAAAGGTTGCCCAGACTCAAAATCCCCATGTAGGAGCGGGGCAGGTGCTTCAACCCCGCCTGCTTTGCTGCAACTACAATGCCAAAGGCAGTTGCACCAGAAAACAATACTGTTTCAGGCATGAGTGTGCAGCATGTGGGAGTCAGCACCCCAAAATGCTGTGTGTTCGAGCAGGGGCCCATCGTCAGACTAGGGGCACAGGAAGAGGCAAACAACCCAGCAGTGGTGGGAGTAACCTTGCAAAAGGGCCCCAGACCAATTAGGTTCGCAGTCTTGGAAGACTGACTACATGATTACCCCTGCAGGGCGGATGCTATTTATTTGTTGGATGGTTTTAAGTTTTGCTTTAGGATCCCGGCTATTGGTGAGAGCAAAGCATTTTTTGCATGGAATCTAAAATCTGTGTGTGGAATGGAAAAGGTGGTTCAGGAAAAAATTCCCAAGGAAGTAAAGGAAGGGAGAGTGTTGGATCCTTTTGCGTCACCCCCTCTGGAAACCTTAAGGGTCTCACCTTTAGGAATTGTTTGAAAAAAAGTACAGGGAGAGTTTATATTGATACATCATTTGTCCTACCCTGAGGGAGAGTCTGTCATCGATGCCATTCCTCAGGAACTTTGTACAGTGCACTACACCTCTTTTGATGAGGCAGTTTGCATGATATGGAAGTGTAGTGCAGGGGTGGAGATGGCAAAATGTGATATTAAATCAGCTTTCTGGATTTTGCCAGTTCATCCACATGATCTTGATCTGTTAGGCTTTCATTTCTAAGGATCCTTCTATGTTGACACAGCCTTACCCATGGGTTGCTTTGTGTCATGTGCAGCATTTGAATGTTTCAGCTCGTTTATTGAATGGAAGCTCAGAAGCATGGCCCTTCTATGATAGGGCCATAAGTGTACGACCCATTACCTTGATGATTTTCTTTTTTGTGATGAGAGAAACACAGGGAGGTGTAAGCTTATCCTGAACACTTTCCAAGCAATGGCAGATGAGATAGGTTTACCACTGGTGGAAGAAAAAATAGAAGGACCAGCTACATCCCCGACTTTCCTCGGCATTGAGCTATAAACTCTACAGCAGACATCAAAGTTGCCAGAGAAGAAATTAGGTGACCTTAAGATTCAGATAGCATCATTATTACAAAGGAAAAAGGTGTCTCTGCAAGAGCTGCTAGAAATCGTAGGCCATTTAAACTTTGCTTGTAGGGTTGTGGTGCTGGGACGCACCTTTTTGTGTTAGCTTTGCAATGCAATGAAGGGCCTGCATCACCACTTGCATAGGACTAGGGTTATGCAGGGTATGAGGGAGGACCTACGAGTCTGGAATCAGTTTTTAGCATATTTTAACGGAATATCTTTCTGGAGAAGTGAGATAGGGCTTAAGGCGGATTTTCAGGTCCATTCAGATGCTGTGGGCTCCTTTCAGAATATATTTCAGAGGGAGATAGTGTACCAGCACATGGCCTAAAGATTGGCATCAGGCCGGTATTACCAGGGATCTAACATTTCTGGAATTCTTCCCAATAGTAGGCACACTCTGGCTATGGGGAGAAGAATGGTCAAACTCTGTCGTATGTTTTTTGGTGCGACAACCATGCAGTTGTTTACATTGTAAATAATCTCTCATCTCATTCGGAGAGGGTTATGGCATGGGTTAGGGCATTCACACTGTGGGGCTTGAAATTCAACATTTTGGTTCAGGCACGACACATTCCAGGTATAGACAATAGTTTAGCTATTGCCTTGTCACGTCAACAGATCAAGTAGTTCAGGGAATCTAGATCCAGGAGCCAACAAGTTCCCGGAGATTCTGCCCCCAGAGATTTGGCAGCTTGGTATGAGGATGCGGAAAGAGCAATAGGCTTGGCCGTGGCACCAGGGACACAAAAAGGATACTATGCTGTGAGTATAGAGTTTCAGGAATTTAGGAAGCTGGTTAACCTGGAGCCGGTCTGGCCTGCACCGGTGGATCATCTTCAACAATTCATTGTGTATCTGAATAAAAGGGGATTGGCACCTGGAACTATTCAGGGTAGGTTATCAGTGCTCTCCTTCTATGACAGGATTATTCCTCAGATTACCGCATTAAGAAAATGATTGAGGGGTGGTCCAAAGAAAGAGGAAGAGTGCAGGATACCAGGGCTCCCATATCACCTGCGTTGCTAGAACGCATCTGTCAGCAGTGGGAGTTTCTGTGTAGGGATGAGTATGCAATGATTTTATTTAGAGCAGCGTCCTTGTTGACATATTTTTGGGGCCCTTAAAATTAGCAAGGTAGTTGCTGCAGGAAAGAATGACGAGTCTAGAGTAGGTCTGCAATGGCAGGATGTTAGGGTTATGGATGGAACGGTAAAAAATTTTATTAGCTGGTCCAAGGCTGACCAACTAGGGGAGGGTGCACAACTTATGTTAGCACGTTGCCATATAGAAATCATTTGCCCTGTGAAGGCCCTGATTGAATACTTGGGAGTTAGGGGAAAAGATCAAGGTTATTTATTTAAACATAGAGATAGTTCCCCATTAACAAAGTATCAGTTCTGGAAACTCACAAATGTTGCCTTAGATAGGGTTGGCGTATAGGGATCACGATTGGGCACATACTCTTTTAGAATTGGGGCAGCATCCACAGCTGCTGCCTTAGGATACAATACAGATGAAATTAAACATTTGGGTAGGTGGTCTTCATCCAACTACCGTAGATATATCAGAACACTTCCTAACGTCTAGGCAGGGGCCTGGTTTTTTGTTGTATCTCTGCAGGTTCCGTGATGACGGGGAGACAGCGACATGTCTTGATTTTAGGCCAGAGCTATGTTTATTGGGCAGTGCGTTATGTGGCTGCATCCCCATGGGGGAGCAACCTGGTTGTTGGAGCCAGAACCCACATCATATGGAAGGGGCTGCGTGGGATGCTGTGGAGCCAATTGTGCAGAGCTATCAATTTTGGCCAATTTCCACCAAATTTATTGGTCTACACCTGGGTGGCAACGACCTGGCCAGGCATCATGGGAAAGCCTTAATCTTAGACATTTTGTGCAACTTGAGATGGTTGAAGGCCACGTACCCAGCGGTGCATATTGTATGGTCGACAATCGTCCCTCGGTTGGCATGGAGAGATGCCAGGAATTTTTTCTCCGTTAACACAGCATGCAGGAGTGTTAACTGGGAGGTCTGCAGGGTGGTCTGCGCTGGCCTAGGATCAATGGTTGGGCACCAAAGGATCCACATGGATAGGCCTGAGTTTTTTTTTTTCAGAACGATGGCGTACATCTGTCCAATTTGGGTTTGGATGTCTTCATCGAAGACATCAAGGGGGCCTGCTTTCTGAGCTTGATAGGCTTGATGGCAGGCATGGGACTTAGCATGGCTAGTCCCTATGCTGTGGCAGGTAGTGCGGCTATATCAGGTTTTCTGGTGAGTCCCAGTCTAAATTCAGGTAAGCTATAGCCCATCTGAACCCCCAGCACTGCAGATCGTGCGATTACAGCGCTTGGGGGGAAAGATGCGCTGGGCCACAGCTGGACCAGCAGTCAAGCTGGCTTGAGGTCCACAGGTGGTCAAATTGCAGCCGGCCGGGTTTTCGCTGTTGTTTAAGACCGTGAAAACTTGGGCCAGGGACTCACCCACTTGTTGCTTAGGGGGTCCTTTGAGACCTCTATGATTTAACCTGATTCTGCACTATGGCAGGCCCCTCTTTGCCAAAGGATGGCAACATTGATTATGATTAATAAATGGCCTGTGTTTTAATCCATAATCTTTGTCTCACGTCCTTATTCCGGGGTTGGGAGGGCAAAGAAAGCATGCTGAATGCAAGATTTGTAGCTGAGAAAATCCCATAGTCTGATAAATATTTTTCACAACATGCGGAGTAGCTGTGCCTAAAATGTAATAATTGATCATCTAGTTTGATCCTCAGTGTCAGACAAAGGAGACACCTACGTTGAAAAAAAATGCTTCTTAGCAAAGTGCTGATTATTAGGCAAGGAATGCAGATGGCACTAACCTCAAATGCAGTGCTGCAGGAATCCCTGCCCTACCTCCTTCTCTGCGCGGGCAGTTGCCAGAGGAGGCAGAGGAGGGAAGCAGTTGCACAAAGAAGAGGGAAAGAGCAGAGCACACTGGCTGGTGAGTGGGGGAGCTGGCTTGGGGGGAGGTAAGTGAAGGGAGCACCTGTGGAGGTGTGGTGATGAACCAGCGCAAACCTCTGACCCAAGGTTTGTGCCCATCTCTAACGGACACTGAATTTTGTTTCATGCCTCAACAATCGTAAGTTGAGGCATGAAACTGTATGGTAAAGTGGATTTATCTTGGAAAGGGAATTCGTTTGGTATCTTTGCAATTATCTGTGTGCAAAAGTAATAGATGAACAGATATTGTAGGATGGACAGTGAGGACTAAAGCAACTCCCATTTCAGTCTAGTTCTAGAAAATCACACTGCATTCTGTGTTGTGGGAAAATCTAAAATTTGGAGTGTGTGTACACTCTGCCTTCAAACTGAGCAGACCTGTTGTAGCCTCATCCCAATTGAACATAGATTTAAGTATTAAGAGCAGCCAATTGAACATTGGGGTCCATTGTCCCCCACCAATTATCACATGACTTCAGGCCAAGGAAGAATAAACATCCCTCTCTTTGCTCTGCAAAACAGGGTGACTCATGACAGCATTCATGTGAACTTATCTTCAAGGACAGAAGTCTCAAGCATTAGGACAGAAGCTGTGTTTTGTATCCCTCTCTATTCCTTAAAACACTTTTTGCATCTCCCTAATCTCACCCCATCCAGGACTATCTTATTACTTCCCTAAATAAATTTCATGCTTGGTTTACTGTAAATTGGACTCAAAGTGTTGTGAATGTCAAGGGGTGTGGAGCAGTGCTGAAACAGCAACGGAGGCAGCAGTGATGGAGGGAGCCTCTTCAGCACGGATATGGCAGAACAGGCAGGTTGAACAGATGAATCAACTCCTCCCACAAAGCACGCACACACGCACACGCACACGCACACGCACACGCACGCACGCACGCACACACGCACACACACACACACACACACACACACACACACAGAGGGAATTGGCCAGTGCCTGCCGCTTGATTTGAGGGCAATGATGGGTGGGGAATAATGGGAGCAAGAGTGAGAGGGATTCTGTTGCCCTTTGGCATTATTTGCAAGGAGAGGGTGTTTCCATGGATAATCCCACGAGAACACGCAGAACATGGAAGAGTTTCTGATTTGGACTAGACAGGGCTGGTGAACCTTCAGCACTCCAGATGTTTTGGACTTGAGTTCCCAGAATCCTTAGCATGTATGACCAATGACAAATGACTGTGGGAATTGTAGTCCAAAATATTCAGAGTGTCAAAGGCTCGCCAACGATGGACTAGAACTTCCTTCAGCCAACATATACAGGGAGTAGAGATGTTCAAAAACTGGAAAACTGGTGGTTCATGGTGGTTTGTTGCTATCCACAAACAACAAACTGTCACAACCCCTCTGAAAGACAAACCAGTTTGCAGTTTGTGTTTTGGGTTTGTACCAGGGGTCTGCCTGCTCACCTTTCCCCTTCCCACAGCCCGTCACCTGGTCCTGCCGCTGCTGCCACCGCCACCACCACCACCATCTTGTCAGAGACAGCGGACTGGGAAGGGAAGCTGGCCTGTTGTCTCTGATGATGGCGGCAGCAGGACCACATAGGGAGCAACAGGGGCAGTGGGAATGGGGAAGGCAGGCATGTGTTTTGTCAAAGCCAAATGAAGTGCTGAGGGGGAAAAGGTTCAGTGCTCGGTTTTGTTTCAGCAAAACAGGAACCCTGAACTGGATCACAAACTGAATGACAAATCAGCCTGATTTGTTGGTTTTTCTGGTTCATGGTTCAGTTCATGCCCACCTTTAGGAAACTGTCTTAACATAAGAACACAAGAAGAGCCCTGCTGGATCAGGCCAAGGGCCCATCTAGTCCAGCTTCCTGTATCTCACAGTGGGCCCACCAGGCTTAGTGGGACTATTAGGTCCATCTAGCCCAGTATTGTCAGCTCAAACTGGCAGTGTCTCTCTAAGGTTCTAAGCAAGATTCTTTTCAACCTAACTTCAAATGCCTGCTATTACTTGGGAGTCTCCTGTCAAATACCAGACAGGACCACCTCTGCTTAGCTTCAGAATCGGACAAGACTGGGTGTGTTTAGAGTGCTATGGATGTCTGACCAGTCATATAATTCTGGGAATTATAGTCTGAAAAAATAATGTAACCCAAGCTCTAGATTCTGTTCTCAATCAGGCAATACGTATCCTCTTTACTGTACTCTACAGCCACAGGCAGTTTGGATGGAATAAAACCAACAGAAATCTATAGTGCAGATATGCCCTTAAAAGAAGGCAAGTGATAAAGAATTTTTTTTTCAGGGTACACTGATTAGGGTGGTGGCAGCTGGGCCTAAAGGATTTGGTTTTCATTTGCATTTCTATTTGCTTTTGTTTCTTTTTCTTTTCTTTAAAAAAGCCTTTCATCAATGCTAATCAAAGAGGATAGTTTAGATTTGGGTAAATTCAAATGAATATGCAACGATTTTTCCCCCCATGCAGGAGCGGCGGCATCAACATCTGTGTATATCTTGACTTAGCCTTCAATCTTGAAGAAAATTTCTCACCTGAAAAGGTTCCATCTGCTAAATCTCATTATGTCATTTGCTGAAAGAAGACAAAGCTGCCTCTTTCTCCTCAAGTCAACATCGGGTATAGAATTCTGTACCACAAATTATATACATCTACATGTAAAGCTGCTATCTACCATCTGGCACTCTCCAGCAAGTCGTAAAGGTCATTTAACTCTCCACAGCTTCTACTATTGCCCAACCATAGGAGTTGTGATGTTAGCTGGGGGGTTATGGGAGTTGCAGTCCACAAACATAAAGCTTTCAAGTGTTGCCCCCTGGATGTCTTGGATAAAACACCTGTTATCCCTTACCCTCATGGCCAACACCCATGCTAGTTGGAAATGGTGGCAATTGGAATCCTGGCCATCTGGCGGGGGAGGGGGGCATCATGTTGGGGATGCTTGATGTAAAATATTTCTTAGCTCAGCTGAGGACATAGTGTGGTCTGTCAGATGTTTTTAGGACTGCAAATCCTATAAACTCTTGTTAGTATAGCCAGTGGCGAGAGGTGAGGGAAATCTAGCAATAAATACCCCTGTGGCTGCACAGTCCCAATTCCTGGGGACTGTGCAACATTTTTGTTGTTGTTCCTGGGGTGAGAAGAGACTCTTCCTGACTTTGAAAGACATCCTCATCCCATAAGCAGTTTTTTCACATACTGGGGATTTGGATTCCATGGCTTTGTAAACAGCTTGTGTGGGGGGGGGGGGAGATTGCTTGCTGTAGAGTAGCTTAAGAACAATATGTCAAATTGTGCATGGAATGTTTTGATAAGAGTCTAGTTAATCTGTAGCGTGTGTGCAGTTTCTGGAGCACCGATCGATCTCTTTATCTGTGCATGCGCCTTTTACAACCAGTGATTTCCAAAGCCATTAAATTCAGGCCAAAGAGAATATTTCAACCAATTAACAGCGTTTCTGCAAAATTATTTTTCCTATTAAGGACACTGCATAAAGATAAGATCATCAAAGCTGTTCCCCCCCAACCTTACTTCTACTACTTGAAAAAAGATTAATTTAATATAGCATTAAAAAATCTGTAGTTTTACTCTCCGAGGCTGAACAATTATCATGGCCATATCAGTCCAACAACATTCCAATATAAAACGGTGCAGCATGCAGGGAAGCTTGTAGAATTTTGACTGGTGAAGCTAAATCTCTCTTCATGAAAGATGCTACATCAGCTGGTCTCTTACTCATCAGCCTAACTAACCCTCACAGGAGTCATACAAAGGTAACATGGCATATTCCTCTCCTTGGTTGTGCTTCTCCATTTAGGGTCCACATTTCTGTCTTTTGTCAATGCATGGAGATGACTGTGAAGTAAATTTTATAGATCTCTAAAGTTGTTAGATGGGAAAGAGGGAAATTAGTGCTGTAAGGAATGAACAAAGATAGGTACAGTGATGTACTGCTCAGAGAAGCAAGATGCTCCCATGGACTCCAATATATGTCATGCCTGGCATTCTGCACCCTCCAAATCAGAATAGCAAAATAATAACCTCCTTCTAAAAAAAAGCCTGGAAATGTAATTTTTGGATCACACATGTCAGAATTCCCCCAGCCAGAACGGCCAGAAAATTCTGGAATTTGTGTTCCAAAAAACCCAGCCTTTTTTACTTTCTAGTTCCAAAGGCACATGCTCAGACTTAGGTATTATAATGGTTGTTTTATTTAAATCCATAGATTTTACATTCTTAAGATATTAGGAATGCTAAAGCTGAACACATACCACCAAGTTGTGAGGTCTGGACCCCAAGTAGGACAGACAGAATACATTGGCAGACACATTTAGTCTGCCACTCCCTGCACTTGGCAGACAGTTCCCTTACAAACTGTGCCTTCAACAAGTACGTGACAATCATTAACTGAATCGGTGAATGTTACTTCCATGTCCCAGGGCCTGGCTGGAAAGTGCTTCACTCATTGAAATTCTGCCTGGCAGAGGAGGCCTCAACTCACTTGCAAAGACCAAAAAAGAAAGATGGCAACTGTATGTCAGTTGAGGATAGTTGTCATTTGAGATTCCGTGTTTGGCCTACCCTACTTCTCAGATGAGTGGGCGAGTCTTCACCTCAGATGGTGGCTTGGGAGCAGAAGCAGATCACCCTACCCTACCCTTTGCCAAGAAGACTTCTTGCCGGTCAAGAAGATGCTTGACCCTGAGGATTCCTCAGAATCAAGTATCAAGGTAGGCAAGCTCCTACGGTGGTAGCTAATTTCCACAATGGGCATCCACCCCATGCCTTAATTAGATAATCCCCTCTGTGTGAGGTCCTAGGAAGACAAAATTGTTGTGGAGGCCGGGTAGGTGCTTTCCTAATGTGGCAGCTATTGCAAGTCTCCAGAAAGCTTTCCAGGCCTTGTTCGGGGGGGGGGGGAGAAAGAGGGTCCTTCCTCAGAGTTGGGGGACTCTAAAGGGACTATCTGTTCCACTACCTCCTCAGAGTAAGGCACTGAGGTGAAGGATGGAGAGGAGGCATCAGCAGGATTGGGCAGGGGAGGGGGAGTGAGTGATGACATTTGGCTTTCTACCTCAAGCAACAGGACCATTTTCAGAGGCCACACACCTACCAAGAACTAATACAGCATGAGAGACAGGAAAAGCTTGGAACACTTGGGAGATCATCATTTCCTAATCACGTGTCTCAAACTACAACTCTCAACAACCCAAAGCAACTGGTTGTGCAAATGATGGGAGTCACATTCTGACCCAACTGGAAGAGGCCGGCTGAGAGAAGCCTCCAGGAAAAAGTAGGCTTCTCTAGAGCTTAGCAAAGTTACTTTGGGGAACTACAGTACCCAATACTCCAGCCAATTTGGCTGGAATTGTATGAACTGTATTCTCAAGAAGTAGTTCTCCAAAGCTCTGCATCCCTCCTCCTTCACTGGCTTCTTCTGCCCTCTTCCTAAAACAGAGAATCCATCCCTTGCTACCCCTTCGACTTCGGAATTCTTACCTGTCCTGTGTTGCTGCATTTGAACCACATCCACTTCTATATCCCTTTACTATAATGTTCAAAACATCTTCTATAGTTCTTACTTGACAGAACGTTTGTGATTACTACAAATATACACAGTGGTTGATCAAGAAGAATCCCTTTTTTTCTGGTGGATCCTGTTGCTGAGACTACTTGCAGAATGCTGCAATTAAACAACAACAACAATAGCCCAAACCCAAAACCCTGAACACTGTTTGGCCAGGCCTTAATCACTGAACGCAAAATCACAACATCCATATCAAGTGTGTGGCATATACTGTACTAGTTCTGAATTTTGAATCTTCCCCAGAGTAACAACTATGGTGATGGTTTCACACACAAAAATTCAGATCCGGACAAGTCTTACTCCTTTGTTCCTTCCTGAAAAAACCTTAAAACCATTTAGTTTGTTTGAAATTTGTATTTCTTAAAAACAATGGCAATTCTGCTAACGCTTCCAACTCAGCTTTCAAAAACAGAATGCATGTGTAATTTTGAGTCTACTTGGTGCCCTCTGAATGAGTTGGACTAAATCCCCATCATCTCCAACCAGCATTATGATGGGGGCCAATGGGAGTTATAGCCCAACTTATCCGCAGATCTACAGGAAGGTGCCTTCTTCCCCTATTTTATAAAAATCATAGAATTTCCAAAACTAGAGATGCCGTGCAACTTTAGAATTCTAGCTGTATTTTTGAAACATGAGAAATTACAAGGCTATGAAGTTCCGCTGTAATGAATATATTATCCTCTATCACCGCCACTCTCCCTTTCTAAACAGGCTAATTTTGTTAAAAATCATTTAAGGTAAAGGTAAAGGTTCCCCTTGACAATTTTTTTCCAGTCGTGTTCGACTCTAGGGGGCGGTGCTCATCCCCGTTTCCAAGCCATAGAGCCAGCGTTTGTCCAAAGACAATCTTCCGTGGTCACATGGCCAGTGCGACTTAGACACCGAACACTGTTACCTGCCCACCGAGGTGGTCCCTATTTATCTACTTGCATTTTGCATGCTTTCAAACCGCTAGGTTGGTGGGAGCTGGGACAAGCGATGGGAGCTCACTCCGTTGCGTGGATTCGATCTTACAACTGCTTGGTCTTCTGACCCTGCAGCACAGGCTTCTGCGGTTTAGCCCGCAGCGCCACCACGTCCCTTAAAAAAAATCATTAAAACCTGGACTCAAATTTCCTTTACTGAGATATTTTCCCCCTCTACTTTTTAAATGCCTGGTTGCGACTTTGGGGCAGGAGAAGCACCATGTAAGTAATGATGAGACCCCCCAATTCATCTTGATTTTGGCGGTTCCAAATGCTGCCTCCTGTCAGTTCAGTGGTACAAACACTCCTTCAGGGCTACCCCTCGCCCTATTGATCTGTTGTTTCTCCGTAACGGGTTTGGATGAGCAGAGAGGCCATTAATTGCCTCCAATAAGAATGAATGCCTTTGCTTAACACTATTTTTGTGTTAATCCTAGTGTTAGATCTCCAGCAGAAAAACATCCCTAGCTTAGCTGAAAGTGCTGTGTGTAGAGTACCTGCTGAATTGGCTCCAAAAAGTGACAAAGCACAGCCGAGACTTGCTGTGAAGGCTGTGAAATTGTGACAATAGGAGAGGAACAGCCAGACAAAGGGAGAGCCAAAGACGAGGACAAAGATGTGCTGGGTAAAAATTCTCTTGCTGCATCCTCAGAAAATTCAACATTATCTTTTTACTACTTAGAGGCTGCAATTCCCTTTTTCGTTAATAGAGGTAAGCCACATTAAAACAATGGGACTCCCTTTTGAACAGACATCCATAGGTCATCTTTGACCAATAGCAATTGTCTCCTTTTCCACAATTTTATGTACTGGGGCACTTAAATGAATTTTATCCAGTTTGTTCAAATGCTAAAAGGTAATGGGTTGGATCCAAGCTGCTAGGTATCTTTTAAGCAACATGATTAATGTAGACTCAGATGAACCCCATGAACTTATAGCTATCACGGATCATAGCCGAGGAGCATAACATGTGAAGAAGGTATCTGATTCAACTGCTTGGCCAAATGAATGTATATCAGATGCATACGATTTCCTTTTCCTTCTAGAAACATAGATAAGGCTGGGATTTTGAGCAGAGGATCAGAAGATAGGAAGCGATTGTTTTAATCTTTCCCTCCATGTAATCTTTCTGCTCAAAGTCACACACCCCAAGATGCATTTTCTCATTCAAGGGAGAAAATGCAGGTATCAATGCATCTTGATTTTTTTTTTTAGATTACAATTCCCAGAATTTCCCACCCAGCCATTTCCTCTGTTGCCATTTCCCCCTGATATGTGAGGAAAGCAAGGGAGAAAAGAGTAAAGTTGACAGCGATCCTAGAGGTCATCTAATTCAACCCCTTCCCCATGCAAGAAATCCACAGCTAAGGCATTTTTGACTGATAGCCATCCAACATGTGTTTTAAAAAATTCTCCAGGAAAGGTGAATTCACCACCTTCCACAGTGTCGTTCCCCCCCCCCCGCTTTTGAACCACTTTTATAGTGAGGAAGTTCTTCCTTATCTTTAGTTAAGATATTTTTTAAAAAATAATTTGAATCAATGGATTTGGGTCCTTTCCTCTAGACTAGAGCCTCTTCAGCTGTCGCTTCTATAATCTCCATCATCCCTAAACATTGTCTATGCCTGATTGGGATGGTGGGAGTTGGAATCCAACAACATCTGGAGAGGCACATCTTCCCTAACCCTGACATAAGATCTTGGGGAGTTTTGGGGAGCCATTGACAATGTTGTTGACTGTATGTACTGGTTTACATGGACTAGATGTGTAATTCAGTTGAAAACAGCTTCCTCTATTCAGTTTAGCAAGATTTTCAGGATCTTGATATCCTACCAAGAATAGGGCTTGAGTGTGGGAAAGTTGCTTAATTGACCACAGTTTCCAGAATGCTTCTAGCTACATTTTTTTTTTTTTTTGCTACTTACAGAATCCTTTTGGCAAAACAGCAGATGGATTCCCCCAGTCACTCAGTCACACAAAGCAACTTTCCCTAGCCCTGATAATATAAACATGCCACCATCAAACCAAATAAATAAACATTTTCTGCTGCTTCATGACACCCCAGATCTCTTACTTGAAGTGGCTTCTGCAGATTATGAAATAGCATGGGCCGCCCTGCCTGAGGCAAAGGACAAGATGGTGGCCCCTCTTCTGTTCCACATAGAGAAGCTGACTGGGCTGTCAGTTGAATACTGACACTGGAAGAACATTCTGGAGGCAGATGGCCAGTTGAGAGGAATAGGAAAGCCATATGAGTACAGAAAACAGAAAGCTCTGTTTTCTATACCAACAGAGACCAGGCTAAAGAAGAACAGCCAAGGGGCTGCATTCTTGTCCTCCAACACTGGCCTCTTGAGATGGACATTCCACTCTGCCAAATGGTAGGACAGTCAATTCAACTTAAAAAAAGAGAGGAAAGCATACTGCTTATATACTGCCCCATAGCATTTAAAGCACTCTCGGGTTAGTTAACAAGTTAATTATGCAGGCTACACATTGCCCCCCCTCTACAAGCTGGGTACTCATTTTACCCACCTCAGAAGGATAGAAGGCTGAGTCAACCTTGAGCCGGCTACCTGGGATTGAAACCCAGGGCTGTGAGCACAGTTTGGCCTGCGGTACAGCAGTTTAACCACTGTACCATGAGGCTCCTGCATTGAAGAAAGTGGTATTGAGCTGGTTGAAATTTTGAAAAGAACCTAAGTTTTACAAATGAGGAAAGCAATTAGATGAGCCTACGTACCCCTGGGATTCATCCCCACTGAGCTCACCCTTGAGCGATGAAACTTGCACAGTTCCCTACTGGGGCTTGTTATATCAGCAGGGACTTAGACAGAGAATGCTTATGCATTGTACAGAGCATGGATACCCCCACTTGGTAAAGAAGCACTGTTTGTTCCTACAGCATTGACCCATTTATTCTATTGGAAGTGAAATAGTCTTGCAAAAAAGAGAGATTTTTTTCTTGTTCCAGCCCTTTCACCAACCCAGCTCTGCGGTCTAAGGGTCAAATTAGACATTGAAAGTCCATTTTCAGTCCATTTTCACTCTGACAAAGAAATGTTATCTCAGACGCATACCTCAGCAATCACACTTACAAATTAACTCTGTGTTTACCTTCCAACAACCAGCCACCAAACAAAGCACACTGAATACAAGTAGGTGAGGAAAACAATACATTATGATAAACAAACTTCTTTCACCACAAGAGGGAACACTTCTTCTAAAAATGTGCTAAACAGAAATGTGCACTGGCTCTCACTGGCTAAATAAGGGCTGACAGATTGGTGCCCAATGCATCCCATGACCTTTTGGAGACACTAATCTGGTCCTTGTCTGTGCTGGAATGTGCATGTTTCTGGATTTCCAGCGGTGGGGATAGACACAATTTCTACAAGTGGGGAAACAGAAGCAGCTATGACTTGGAGAGAGCGAGAGCAAGCGAGCGAGCAAGCAAGCGAGAGAGAGAGAGAGAGAGAGAGAGAGAGTCTGTTTTACACAACACAATCAGATATAACAAGCCTCAGTAGGGCACCATGTAAGTTTCTTTGCTTCAGGGTAGGCTCAGTGGGAAAGACATGGATCTATAATGTTTGATGAGAGCTAGAATGATTGGAAAAAAAACATGTGTGACACTATGAGCCAGTGTAATATATGGACACTGTACATAGGTTTGAACGGTGAGATATTCTTTGTTCAGATGACTGTGATAGATGCATTTTATCAGACACAATTATTTCTGATATTTAAACAGAAGTCTTAACCTAGGCAGGAAACAGTGATGGCCAGGAAACCACATATATAGGTCACATAAATTAATCCTATAGATGCATGCATTCCATTACCTAGTAAAGTATACCAGCCTTAATGGATAATTAATGGAAATAAAATATACCCTAAGCATTGCTCTTAAATAGCCATGTTTGCAACTGAGTGAGACTTGTTTGGCACCTCAGGGCTCAGGCACAATAAACCATGAAGCAAAATAGTCTGAAGCAACAGAAGGAGTGGGTGGGTATCAGCATAACATTCTTAGACATAAAGAGAGCTCAAGAGTTACAAATGTCTGGTTGCTTAGAGTTGGCTCTTATTCCCCAACAACTATGGACCAGACAATACATCACAGATAGCCCATCATTAGAAGCCAACATCTATTAAAATTCCCAGAAGAACCAGCCTGTGTGGCCTTGGGCAATCTGCACAGTCCCAGGATGACTCCAGAAGAAAGGAATGGTAAACCGCTTCTGTGTTCTCTCTAGCTAGAAAACCCTGAAAGAGTCATCATAAGTCAGAACCAAATTGTCGGCACACTATGATGATGGTGATGGTGATTATGATGGTGATGAATGGTGTGAACACTCAACGTGTGATAGAGGTCAGTGGACTGGAGCACCTATCCACAGAGCTCCAGGCTGGGACTTGCAAAGATGGTTGTTCATACATGAGATTCTGCCAGAATTAACTCTCTGTGTTATTAGCTTCTGATGTTAACCCTGAAATGTTCCTACGATGTTGCTCAAGTAGCAGCAAGAGAGATTTCCAAATGCCACACATGTGCCTTGTTCTCCTTTTATTACTTGGCAGGGTGACCAACATTAGCGATGACCAATGGTGGCTTCCATCCCCAGGATATTCAGAAGCAATGTGCATCTGAATATCAGTGGCCAGAACTTGACAGCAGGGGAGATCTTGTTTTTACATCTTTCACATACATTTAGCCGGCCACAGCGGAAGACAGGATTCTGGAGTAGTTACGTCTTTCATCTGAATGTCCAATTTTTTTTTCATGAGAAGACAGTATGATAATCTGTGTGGGGGAGAAAAGTGGTGGTGGGGAAGGTGGTTTTGTGTCCCTGCTCACTCATGAAATCCACCAGGTGACCCTTTCCTTTAGTTTAGTTCACCTAAGAAAGTTGGTGTGCACCATCACATTTGGGTTGCACTGGGGGGAACATAGCATGCATGTCCTCCTGGGAGCCAGAGGTTGGGAGTTTGATTCCTCACTGTGCTTCCTTGACAGGGGACAGACTTGATGACCCATAGGGTCCCTTCCAGCTCTGCAGTTCTAAGATGATGATGGTATTAATAAATTATCAAGACTGTTTCTGTGCATGATTGACCCGAGCCATTTGGCTGCCTGAGGCAAAAGGAAAGATGGCAACATCCCCTATTCCATGTAACAAAAGCCAACTGGTTGTTTGGTTATATCTTTCTTTAACACTGAGATGGTACCTGGCCTAAGCTGGGATGCTTAAATCAACTCCTATGTCATAGACCTGTCTTTTCCATCTCCTTGCCTCCACCTCTTAGCATCTGTTATCTGAGAAAATCAGGGCAATGTTTTCCTAAGCAAATTTCACTTTGCCTGACAGTAGAACTGGGTCTGTGTCTGTAACAAATTCAAAGGTTCTGTATAGCCCTGTTTTGTCTTTTTTGTTGTTGTTTAATAAGTCTTCAGTATGTTTGCCGCTTTCTGGGTGTGAATGATGTGTATGTGTGTGTGTGTGTGTGTAAATAGTTACTTTATGTAAAATGTTTTATATAAAATTCAGTGAAGTGTATGGTGTGGACGAGGAAAGTCCATTAAGCGTGTGCCTGCGCGGTGCAGTGAAATCAGCCCTGGGAGGCAAAATTGAAATGAAAGTCAGTGTTTGAAAGAGCACAGAGAAAGAGAAAGACAGGCTGTATGCAGAAGCAGGACAGAGCCCCGAATGAGAGAGAGAGAGAGAGAGAGAGAGAGAGAGAGAGAGAGAGAGAGAGAGAGGGAGAGGGAGAGGGAGAGGGAGGGAGGGAGGGAGGGAGGGAGAGGACAGGGGAGATGTATGCAACTGTAGGAGGAAAGAAATGGAAATACAGAGGCATGCTGAGATTAGCATAACATGGGGCGTGCTGAAGAAGTTATGACGGGTGAAGGCAGGGTGAAGCAGCAGTGCAGAGCATGGACGGTGAGGTCGGAAGTCTGAATTGGATGGAGAAGTAGATCAGAAGCCAGATGCATGGATTCTGGGAGAGATGATCACTCAAAGTAGGACACCAAGCCAGTAAGATGGCTGCAGCATATTCCAGAGTGCCTCCAGGCTTCTCTGTCCCAGAAGAATGGGATCGGTTTGCTCGTATTCAGCTGATCTGTACTGCTTGATAAAAGCTGGCTGTTGAAATCCAGATTTTAGTGTGAAGACTTCAGGGTTATGGAACTTACTCTGTATGTTTTTGTACTGAAAGATCCTACATATGCTGTCCAGAGCCTAGTGCAAGGACATGTGGCAGCTTTTTCTTTTTAAATATTAATAAAGGATTCTTTTTTCCCCCCTGAACAAAAGGAAGCTCAATGTAGTGCTTCCATGCAAAAAAATCCATTTCTGGTTACTCTAAGCTCTTCTTATTTCAAGGGCATAATTTAGAATAAAATTGAGGAGCGGAGAGCAATGTTTCCTCTAATTTTCCACTAGCACTGGGGAGGGCCCCAGCCCTGTATACACAGGGTGCTGGCTGCAACCAGAAGCAAGCGGATGGCAACACTGGCATGGCTGCTCAGGACCGATGCAGCGCTCTGTGACCACAACGCCATGCAGCTTAGAAGGAACGTTGGTGGAGAATCATTTTGTGAAATGCATTTATGATAACTGGAAACAACATCCCCCTCCCATCAATCTCTTCCAAATTAGCTAGAGATCTTCCAGCAGATGTGGAGCAGAGCCTGGAAAGGTTGCTTTCTTAGACTACGTCGCCCAGTATTTCCCAGCTAGATCTGCCTTCTAGCCATTCCTGCCTGCATCTAATCACTTGTCAGGGTATCTGCAGATGATGCTCACCCAGTATCATGTGAGTGACTGTCACACAAAGTGCATGTCATCATAGGGAACAGCCTTGAACCCATGGCAATGTATCCAGATGTGTCTAAGAAACTAGAAATGGGCTTTTTTCCTTGCCTTGAGCCATCAGCGTACATATAGCGAAACAATCATTAATGCAGTCACTAAGGAGTCTTGCCTTCCCAGACCTGGTGCCAGTGGTATAGTGGAGCCAAGAGCTGCTAGGGTCAAGTGTCTTGACTTTTTCATTAGCAGGGATATGATGGCATCATCTGCCCCTCCCTTAAGCCTTCCTTCTGTCAGAGTTTAGCTGTGCTCCTCACAGTAGTTGGGGAAAATAATTACAGCCCATTGTAATGCAAAACATTTAGGGTGCTTTGAACTCTAGGGGGTGATTAGGGTCCATTAACTTTACCAAAAAGATCTGCTCCTGATGCAGATGAAACCTGATGGATCAAGTCAGCTCTCTGCATTTTTGGACTCTTCTTTCTGCTTGCACTTCAAACTGTACCACATCACTGTCCTGTGCACTCCAGATGCATTCGTCTAGATCTCTCATCACTCCCAACTTGCACATCCTGCTTGCTTTGGGATGATGAAGGTTGTAGCTGAACACATCTGACGGGTGTGGGATTTTAAATTAGCAAAACCACAGTAATAAAGTTATATTCCCATCCATTACGATGATTGTGAATTGCTCTTGTCCTTAACTGGAATAGATTTCAGCTTCAGATAGAAACATCAGTCACAGATACTCTGGCTTCTTGCATTTTTTAAAAACCATTGTTTACATTTCTCACACCTCTATATCCATCTGTAAACTTGTCTACCAGCATAGGATATTTCTTTGTACATCCGAGAAAGTGGACCTAGCTTGTGAAAGCCTATGCCACCATAAATATGTTCATTCTTGATGCAGGATTACACCACTGGTCTTCTGTGGGCGAGAGACCATTGGCCCATCTAGCCCAGTGTTGGCAGTGACCAGCAGTAGGTCTTTAAGGTTTTAGGGAATAATGTTTCCTATTCTTGCTTGGAGACACTGAAAATTGAATCTTTGGGGCCTTTTACAGTGGTGCCCCGCGTAGCGAGGTTAATCCGTTCCGGATTAACCCTTGCTATGTGAAAACATCGCTGTATGGAACAGGGAAAGTCATTGGAACGCATTAAACTTAGTTTAATGCGTTCCAATAGGCTCCAAAACTCACAGTTCAGCGAAGTTTTCCCATAGCCGGCAGCCATTTTCGCGCCCTCGGTAAGTGAGGGGAGGGCGTGAAAACGCTGCAGGCGGCCATTTCGGGGCTTCCAGCGGTCATTTTGGAGCCGCGGAACAGCTGATCGTCGGGCGTCGCAAAGCGAAGATCGGTAAGCAAAGCGCTTACCGATCTTCGCTATGCGAGTTTCGCCCATAGGGGCCATCGGTATGCGATCACATTTGCGATCGCTGAGACCCCATCACTATGCGATTTCGTCATTATATGGTGCGCTCGTTAAGCGAGGCACCACTGTACATGTCTTGAAAGATGGGGTAAAATAAATAAATAAATAAATAAATAAATAAATAAATAAATAAAGAAAGAAAGAAAGAAAGAAAGAAAGAAAGAAAGAACATTATTTCTGATACCGTAATATGCCCACTTCATGCCCTTGAAAGCACTGAAAACCTGTTTTTTTTAAAAGTCCACTTGCAATGTTTTAACTCTCCCGACTGAATGAATACAAAGAGTGATTCTAATTAGAGTGTAGAAAAGTTACTATTTTGGAATACACTGCCCTAAATCCTCTGGAGAAATCTTGCTGAAATGTATTGAAAGCAGGCATCCTCTAAAATGTCCATCTCCCTTGGCACATTTATACGTTTGAGGATTCATCACAGAAAGACTACTGTATTTTGTTTGGCCAAGGCTGTTCACAAAATGGCTGCTGTGGGAAGTGTGGTCATTGACAATATTTGCTACTGGAATGGAAGGCCCATTTCACAGGAGGGAAAGCAGGGAGGCACAGAGACAAGTAACTTGCCCCAGAAACTAATATGTATGGACCAAATTTGAAATGATTTTTATAATTTAAACAAAATGCTGATACATCTCACCTGAGTGGGGAAGACTGTGGGCAGGTGACTGGTGTGCCTGCTGAGTCTGCTATCCGGGTGCTCCCAGTGGATAGGCAACTTACAGGGCCTTGCTGTCTCTCATTGTGGTGTCTGGTCTTTTTATCAACTTGGACTGGACAGTCCTTCAAACAGAGGTCACTGGACTGTGTTCTGTTAGAGGGCTGTCCTCTATAAAAGAGGACAAATGGTAACAGTAGACGAGCCCCCTCTAAATCTTTCTTTATCAAAATATTCTAGGGTAGCTGGCTGGACATGTGGCAAAGCGCCAGCTTCTAATCACATGCCATCTTCATATCCTAAAAATAAAGAACAACTCTGGGAAGAAGAAGAAGAAGGCATGGCTTGGGGGGCTAGTACTTCACTTTGCAGCTCATCAAGTCTCCCAGGGCAAATATTTATTTTATTTTTTCTGATGGGGGCTGGAAGCTTTATGAATACTCAAGGATGCAACTGTAGGGACGGCATTGGAGAAAGCTATGTTAAAGAATAAGGAGCTCACAAAGAACCTATGCATTTGATGGAGCCTCACAGGTTGATCCATCACACTTAAGTCTCATGCACTCTATGTGGGGCTGCCTTTAGAAAGGGTCCAAAACACAGCAGCCAGATTGCTAAATGGGGCTGGTTACAGGGATCACATAACCTCACTGTCTGAGCAGCTCCACTGGCTGTTGATCGGTTTCTGGGCACAATTCAAAGTGCTATAAAACTCTAAATCGTTTTGGTCCAAACTGTCTCAAGCACCCCGTCTCCCTTCCTCTTCAGTCATGTTTTCCCTTGGTGACTGGCTCTCTGAAAGGAGTCTTTAAAATAGATTGTTGTGCCTTGTTGCTTTTAAAATGTGTTTTAGTATGGATTTTGTTCACTGTTTTTAATATAATATTTGTTTAATTCTTTTAAAATATTTGTATTCTTACTGTTTTTTTCTTGTAAATATTTTCTTTTTAATGAGCAAGGTGGGTTAAAATATTTTTGATAAAAATGAAATAAATAGGTTTTGATGAGATTTAAAAATGACTAACTTGTACAGTATTACCAACATGAATTTGACCCAACTCCGGGAGGCAGTGGAAGACAGGAGGGCCTGGCGTGCTCTAGTCCATGGGGTCACGAAGAGTCGGATGCGACTTAACAACTAAACAACAACAACAACTTGTATTAAGTGCAGTCTTCATAGTGCAATCTTATACATGTTGGCTCAGAAATAAGACCCACTGGATCGAGTGCTTGCGTCTAAGTCAGGGATGGGCAGTTTTACAGGCTGGTTTTGCCCCAACTATGGGTAGCACATTCCCAACATAATGCAGGAATCCAATGACAAGTCATCCTACCCAATTTCAGTGACTGGTTGCTAAAAGGCTTAACAAATAGGAAATACTTGCTTTGATGTAGTTCCCCCAGTTTCTCACCAAACGTAAGTGGACTAAATGCAGTTCAGTGACCCAATGCACACTCCAGCACTATAGAGTCCTGCCAGGTTTTCCCCTCTCACACAGCCCTCACTCTAAGTGTTGTGTAATACCCAGCGTGATGAAGAGTTTTGGAACACTAGGAAGCTTGCACATTATCTTCTGACATTCTGATTGGTCTTCGTAAAGATATTACTGCACTATGACCTTGGGATATTCACTGTCATACAAACACGAGGGCTAGTTTTGCATCTGATCAATGGACTTTGTTCCCTTTTTGTTGTTGAGACTTTCTTTAAGAAGAAATCAGGGATGAATTCAAGCCCTTTTTTCTTCTTAGTGTGTAGAATAACTAGTTATAATTTAGTTACTCACAATCAATTCCTTTCTGGATGACATAGTTACATTACAATTGCAACTTAATGGCCGTAATCCTATTCCACAACTGGAAATTGCTGGCAGTGGTCCCGCCACAAGGACTGAGAATCCCAAAAGTTTCCCTGGTTTAAAAGGAATCCCCAGGGAACCTCGAAATATTTGAGGAAGAATATGAAAGTTTCAATTAAAGATCACACTTTGTGGCTGATGACATCACCAGTCTTTAAGTGCATGGATTTGTGTGATTCAGGCCACTGAGATAACTTCATGATTTTTCATGGCATACTGTAGCTATAACCTTTAAGTGATTTCTGTAGTTATTATGACCACTTGCTCTGCAACCTGGTAGTCCAACTGACTGATCTATAGCAACTTGACTATAACTTACTACTTTTTAAAAGCTATCCCCCAAGTTCAGTTCCTTATTTTCTTGACCACCTAATGGAGTTTAAACTAGCCTTTGACTTTTATTTAGTTACCTCAATCTATTTCATGTAAATTCAATCCATAACGTATGGTCAGTCATTCTTCATTTGGTGCTTTGCAGCTCTACTGGATTGCATTTACTATCATTCTTAGTCAGTATAGTTGGCTGGGGAAAATTGTAGTTGCAGTCTAACACTCATGAAAGCATCTGGAGAAGGCTGGCACACAAAAACAACATTCCACGTATTTCAATAAAGCAACACCATCAAATAGGTTCAGGGTGCTTTTTTCAATACCTTCCTAAGAAATTGGAATGGGGAGGCGGGGATTGTTCCCAGACTGTTGTTGTTTTTAAAATAAAAATAAACATCCAAACAACTTTAACCTTTTTTTTTAAAGCTATGGGAGACAAAATAAATTATACATTCAGCATTTGAAACAACAGCTGCTGATGAGTCTCTCACCTAAGTGTAGAAAAGGTGACAGTCAAGTTGTAAAAGATGGGAGGTAGGGAAAGATGGTATTCAAATAAGAATTCGAGTGAGGAGTCTGACTCAGGCAAACACATTCCTTGCTCTTTTTAAAGGAAGCTGTTTTCCCTTCCAATATGGTCAGGACCAGCCCAAGGCATTTGGCTGCCTGAGGCAAAAGGACAAAATGGAGCCTTCTCCCACACTGCCTGTCCCAGCCCCTTAAAGTAGACTGCTCTCCCAAGTGTGGTGGAGGATTCTATCCCAATGCCAGCAATAAAGTAAGATTTGGTGAGCACTCTGCTTGGCTCCTTTATTCCCAGAATGCCCCATTTACCAAAGCCAATGATCAGACAGTACTGACTGGCTGAGGGATTCTGGGGCAGTAGTTCAAAAAAAGGGAATTTTTACAACCAACGATTTCCAACTTCCATCTCAACAATTAAAGGACTCTGAGGAAGGCTTTCCTCTATTACACCAGCCTCTGTCTCACCCCAATTAGCCTTTCTTTGAGTCACTTCCTTGAGGTAGTCATCCTACCTTAATATTTCTGGGTTTGTCTGCCTTCCTGATTGCCACTTCAGAGTGCACTTTCAGTGGGGTCCCATAAGACTCCGGTCTATGCAACGCTGGCCTATTACCTCTGCTTACAAAACCTTTCCTCCCAGACATGTTACCTTGCCTTTAGTAGCATCCCAGTCTCCCACCAGTTTCTCCCCCACTGTGACCAGGCCTCAATCTGCGTTTGGAAATTTGCCTGCTTTTGTTCCGTAATTGATTATCAGTCATTAAGCAGGACTTTGTTTACATGCATGATTTCTCAGGCATGTAGTGGTGAAAGATTTGCATGCGTAGAGGGATAACGTCCTCCATGGGAATTATTCTTAGCACATTAGTGCCCTTGGACATTGAATACCTTCACAAAGTTTCAACTTTGACTTGGACATTATACTTGCAGAAAGTGTAGCCCTCTAGATATTGCTGGTCTAGAATTCCTATTAGCCCACCATAGCATAGAAAATGGTGCAGGATAATGGGAGTAGCAGGCCAGCAATGTCCAATGGACCATGTATACATCACTCCTGAATCAAAGAGACACTGCCATTCATCTTTTTATTTAAGACATTTGCAACCTGCATTATAATCAGTGGTCTCAATGTGCCTTACAAGTACGGGACTGAAAGCAACAACAAAACCAATTGAAAGCAGAAAATAAAAATAATTTGAAAACCAACCAGTAAGGGCCAATTAAATGCTAATAACTAAAAAAAAAAATCAATTTAAAAGGTCTTGTTCCTGGCTATTGAAAACCTACTAAAAGCCAAAGTGGATTTTGCCTGGCACCAAGGAGATAAATGGAAAGCAGAACTACATGTCTAAGGAAAGAATTTTGTAGTCCTGGATGCCTCCCTTTTCCTGTAACTATTAGTTTAACTTTAGAAAGCAAGAAACATGGAAAGGACCTTCCAAACCAATTCTCAACCAGCACTCAGGTTTGTGTGACAGAAGCCAGAGCATGAGATACCCCAGTCCAAGGACATCTAGAGCTTTCAGTGTGAAAGTCATTCCTTTGAATTGGACTTGGAACAGTCCAGTAAAACTCTGAAGGAGCTTTCCGAGGTGCTGAACCTATATTGAAGATAGGGTTCAGCAACTTCACTTGCTCCTGTAAAATTCATAGAAAACCTAGATCAAATTCACTGCCCTTGCAATGTTGGGGTCACCAGCCTTTACTTGTACAGAAACTGGGCTTTCACCTGTACCTGGGCAATCAGGAAACTTTAAACTATTTAAACCAGTAGTGGAGAACCTGCAGATATTGTGCATTGACATTGTCCTCAGCCTTAGTCAACATCTCAGTGTTGAAAAGTAATGCGAGTTGCAGTCCAGCATCATCTGGAGGGCTGCATATTCCCATATCTTGCTGTAAGCTCTAGACTTAAAAAGTTGGTGGGGGTGCTCCTTATATAGCAAGGTGCATTAGTTCAGTTGCTTTCAAATATAGTTAGCCGGTCCCACTATATATGGTGCCCTTCTGCTTATCCTGTGGAATAGGTCCTATATTGTGAATTCTGCCTCCTGGAACCAGTTGTAGTTTCCAAAAGCACTTCAAGTGCAGCCCCAGATTGAGTATTTTACGGTAATCTAGCTTGAGTGGCATGAGAGTCTGGACAACTATGCTCAGACCTTCTCTTACCAAGAAACACCTTAAGAATAACTATGCACGCAACTGTGTAGAGCTGCAGAAAGGCAGTGCATGATACAGAGTCCGCCTGCCCATCCCACAGCAAATCTGGACACAAAGTATACATAGTTATTCTCCCAGCACCATAATGTACTGAAGATGGGGAGGTCATTCACCAACCACTCTTCTGCCATGTCCAGAGATTGGAAATGGCACTAAAAAAATTAGACCTGTCTGAATGTCCAAGTCAAACATCCTGCTGGTTGATCAGTCTGGGACTTGCGGTCAAGAAAAGAACTTATCAAAGATATGGTTCTGCCTGTGTGGATGCTCAGTTTAATAGTTCTCATCCATCCACTACTGGCTCCAAACATCTACAGGGCAACAAGAAATTGTCCCTTACATTGCTGATATTTGAAATAAAGAGAATTTCAATTCCAGAGTTTTGCATTCTAGGACTTTAGTCAGTGGCTCTCTTTTTCTTCTGAGTCCAACTAATTCTGTGATACAAAAGCTGGTAACTGGCTTGCCATAATATAGGACTGCAGCAAATCGGAACATTTTTCTTTCCTTAACTATTTCAGAACTAATGATTGTCCTATCCAATAATACTAATGGAAACAGTAGTAGGCACACATGTACAAACCTATGCCTATACATACCTCCACATTTGGTTGAACATGTATGGGATAGGTACACTATTGCAAAAACTACACATGACACAATTAAGTGGGATGAATTATTGGGGGCGGGGGGAGACAATCATTCTTGGTCCTGAGCAACTTTGCACTTTTTCCTGGGTAATTTACCCAAAACCTCAGAACTGGCTCAGGACCTTTTGCTAGGTGAAACAGAGGGCAAGACAGCAACCTTTCCCTGGACAAAACTAGACTGACTGCTCAGTCTTTCTTCAGCAGGGACCATGGGACAGCATCTTGCCTGGCACCTAAGGCAGGAGGGCATGTTAAGGAGGACACTGCAGACTGTGTGACACAAGTAACTTTTCTACAATTCATTCCTTGTTGTCTCTCCACACCTGCCACTTGAGGCAACCACCCATCTTGCTTTGCCTTAAGGTAGAACCAGCTCTTCATGTCCTTTTCTTATGCCCAAAAGGTGCCTGCGTGCCTTCCCATTTCTTGCACCTGGGCTCTCTGTCATCAAGACGATGGAATAAATATTGTATTCAGTATTCTAAACAGTAGGTGCCACAGTAAACAGATGTAAAATTACCAGAAATTCTCTCCTTTTAAAACGCCAACAAATTACTTCCTTTTCCAGCAGCTGCATTCTCTGGCATCTTTATATACAGTACTGTATTAAGAATTACCGTTTTCCTGGTTTAAAGACTGAGTAAGGAAATAGAGGGAACTGGGGAGTGATCCAGTATTTCCTAATCTGGTGGTCTCCAGATGTGTCAGACTGCAAATCTCATCATCCCCAGACACCATGGCCACCACATCTGGAGGGCAGAATACCCGGGAAAGCTTTTTCTGATTATTTAGAGATTCTAGAATAAGAACGAGAGCCCTGTAGCTCTTCAGATGTCATTGAAGCAAGCAGAGTTAAATATCGAGCAACCTAATGGGTATTGTGTTGAACTGGGACTTACAGGATCAATGTTCTAGTCCTCAGTGTGCAATGCAACTCAAAGGGTGTCCTGGGGCTCACTGCTCTCCATCATAGGATTGATGTGATTCATAAGATTGATGTGATGATACAGTGGGGAGAGAAGAAAAACCCCATGTACTTGGCCTTGAATCGGTTGGAGGTAAAGCTAAACAGAAGTATAACTAATCAATAATAAAGAAAGAAGAGAGTATAATGGAAGTTGTAGTCTGTAAGGCCACCTGTACACCCCTGCTTCCCTGCTTGTACACTAGAATGTCAGCCCAAGGTTACTCATGCAAGGAGCCAACCCACCCCACTCTATCCCTAGCTTCACGTGAGTTTTGCAGCCTTTGACGCAGTCTCCTTCTTGCATTATTTTACTGTTGATGATACAAAGTCATCCTTCACTAATTTCCATATGGGCAACTATCTCTAATGAGGCAAAGAAAAAAAAGCATACAAATTCTTTTCTGAACCTTTACTGCCTTTTCTTTCTATGCACATGTATCAGGGATGTTTGCTTCCCAGTACCATTTTGGGTTTAGGAAATGAAGACCGCATTTGGAATTAAAAGGATCGTTGTTAAAAGCAACAAAAGAGAATGTCACTGTCCCTATTCATTAGTATGATCTTGTTCTAGGAGGTATAAACCATAATGATAGGAAAGAGATGTGCTAGTTTTTAAATGCAAAGAAAGAACACAACTTCATCCTTTTCCCTGATACACATAAAACAAGGTATTTCAAATATACAGTACATATAATATCCATATTTTAGACCAGTTGTTGGGTGTGTGGGAAAGTGGCATGTTTTCAGACTTTGCATTATTATGCTTGAAGAGCCTTGTATATTTCTGTTTACTGTCAAGTGTAAAATATGTAAGCACCACTATAAATGTTATTAAAATTTCATAGCATTTGTGATGTATTTTATGGATAGTTGTATGTAAATAGTTTCAAACAGCAGGCCAAGAAATTCTGTGAAGGTCATTGTGGGGGGAATCTGTGGTGGAAAGTGGTACCTAGACATGAATCTATGTGTGGAAGACCTGGTTTTACTCCTTCCTTCTTGCCCTCTTGCCTTCTTTCCCGCCAATCTATCGGCCAGATGATCTTGTCTCTACCTTTCCTCCAGCTCATCTTAGTGCACGTGGCTCTTCTCACTATTTTATTTGCAAAACAACCCTGGCAAGTAGGTCAAGCTGAGTGAGTGCAAATGGCTGAAGGACACTGAATTAATTTTGTGGCCAAGTGGAGATTCCAACCCTGATCTTCCTTGTCCTAGTCAACCTTCAAACCACTACACCACACTGCTTTCACACTCCCTCTAAATCAGGGGTCTCAAACTCAATTTACCTGGGGGCCGCTGGAGGCAGAGTCTGGGTGAGGCTGGGCCACATCAGATTTTCCGCCAAGTGGAGCAAGAGCCCAAGGAAGCCACCCAGGTGTTTCCTTAGCCAGCAGATAGGTGGGCTGGCTGGCAGGCTGCAGTTCTGGATGGAGGGTGCAAGAGGTGCTGTCTTGGGAGAGAGCCGGCGAGCAAGGCAAGGCTTTTTTTTACTCTTGACAGCAGTGGACATGTGGGTGCTTTGGGGGGGGCAGGCAAGGCAGGGGCCGCAAACTATCATCTGGCAGGCCGCAAATGGCCCCCGGGCCGCATGTTTGAGACCCCTGCTCTAAATCTTCCTCCCCCAAGCAGACAGTTTTCTCTGCTTGCAAAGTGGGAGATATGCAATACCATTCATCCTCTGGAGCAGCTTCCCAAGGACCGTCAGATTGGACGGGGCCAAATGATTACACCTTTTTGCAATTTAATTATGAACAGATTCAGGAGCAGGTGTTTTGATTATTACTGTAAATGTTTCTCTGTGACTGACATGCCGTTTCTTTTCCCAGTGGTGAAATCTAAATGGCATTTCCTACTCCAGACCTGAGATTTGCAGCAATTCACCTCTAAACACTTAGAAACACAGAGCGAGGCCGAGGGTGAGGTGGGGGCTTGATCCAGCTAAAGAGAGCTAGGTGAATTAGTCTCTTTCAAAGCCTTAGCACTGATTTGTTCAACTGTTTTCAGTGAGATTTTGTGATGATAACTAGCTGGTAATTGCACTGGGAGCATGTGGGTGATGGTGAATGTCTCTGACACCATTTGTCCTTCCCTCAATGTCTCTCTCACTCAAACCCATTATGTTACAAAATAACATTATGTAGGTCTGCAGAAACCAAACATGCAAATATTTTAAAAAGCTAGATTTACAATTGCTCATCAAAGCTTTATTCTGTGCATCCGGCAAACTTAATGATGCAGGATGCCTGCCGACAATATGCAGTGGTTTTAGATTGTACTTTGTATCATATAATGAATATGCACCAGTAGGCAGAATGAAAGCTGCAGCCGCAAACCTAGCAATTGCTAACTTTCATCTGCTTGTTTTTGCAATGCAAATAATGAACTTCTGATACATCCCTTTTGTTTTTACATTCATAATCCGGTGCTGCTCATGGATCCACAATTTACATATAGGGATGAAGAAATGCTTTCTTCCGTATTTAAATTTTTTAAACCTCAAGTTCTTTCTCGTCTGAAGATGCAATTTTTGAATTCTGGTAATTAAGAAAAAATTAAAATTAAATTGTCTCCTATATTTACTGGTCAAATTCAATAGGTAAAGCCTAGCATGGCAAGGACCATGTTGTACCCATGTGTCACATAGATGCTAAATATGAGAAGCCACTTATGGAAAAGAGGTGGCAACTTTAACTCAGCAGCAACATTGCTGAACATGTAAGGATTCAGATTTAGAATTTTTTTTCATAGTTAAACATTTGATCGGCAGAGGGCTGAATTAGGGCCTGAAGAGTGCTAGAATGATGTCAAGTTTAAGAGGTCCCATCACATTATCCTGAAATGTGTATTATCCAAACGGTTATGTAAAATTTGAAATTTGTGATGTCAAATAAATTTAGAAAGCATAACTGTAAATAAATAAATTCATGCAATCTGAATTGTTTTGTTTAAAGAAGCCCTTCATAATCTGAGTCCTTAAACTGTCTTATCGGGCTTGTGCATAAACACAGCACTGGCTGGATGAAACTGTCAGTTTCAGAGCATTCCGAAGCATTTTAATTTTTTAGAAACCTCTAATTCTGTGTATGAAGATTTTGGTCAAATTCTGATCACAAATGGACACAAGACTCTTGCCCGCTCTTATTTCCAAAAAACGTAAGGCAAGACTCAGGAGGATTAGGCCATCTGGACATGTGAAATCTCATGTAAAGGGTAGAGCTGTGATTGTGAGGATCACTCGCAAAGTTCATCCTGTCCCAGGTGAGGAGGAGGAGGAGGAAGGCGCTGACTAACTGAGACGCGTCTCAGAGCTTTGGCGTCGGCAGTGCTCCGTAAACCAGGAGTAACAGGTTCAGACTGAACTGAGAGGCCTCTAACTTCATGAAATATTTATCATATATCATTACATCCTTGAATTCCTCGACAGTCTCATTGCCTGACTAGCCTATACAACCTCAAATAATATGTACTTGGGGTGTTATGCTCCCTCGCTCTCTCCCCTATGCAGCCACATGTACCATTGTCCAGCTTTGGTTTACAGATATTTTCAAATCTATAACAGCAAAATGCATGAGCATCTTGATACGGTATCTTACAGAGGTTGGCAAGAAAGCTTCTCACGAGCATCTCAAGAAAGCTGGTGCATCACCCTTCCACCCTTGTCAAGGCGCAGTTCCGAAGCATTTTTAAATACACTTTTCTCTGCTGTGCCTTTTCCCCCTGACTGCATTGCCTGAGTACAGCTGTTGTTCTGCCTTCACTACTCTGCTTGGGAAATTGGATGCAGCTATGCATTGCATGATGGGACTATTGTCTAATGCAGAGCAAAGAGCCAAACGGATCTGATTGCATAAAGATCTTTCTCTCTCGGTAACCATCAGGGACCTATATTCTGAGGCAGGAAATCTAACAACCTTCGCTCGCCTAAGAGGACCTTGCTCCCCACCTCCCTCCATGGCAAACCTCACTAGTGTAAAAGAGGAGCCCTCCCCGCCCCCCCTCCCAACTCCCACAGACCTGACAATGAAGGACTATGCTTGCTTCTGGGAAAAAAACACATTGGATTGATTGACATTTGTACTGAACTCTTGCAAACAACAGAAAATGTAGCGGGTTCACTTTCCCTAACAGACAAGAATTGCTTCTTCTTCATGCTGGCCATGAAAGCTAGAGGCCAAAACGGCAGAGAAGCAACTTGAGAAAATTACTTTCAGGACTATTGCTCCCCAAATCCCCAGCCAGCATGGCCCACAAAGTGCTGGGTGCTGTAGTCCCCCCCCCCACAAAAAACCCACTTGGGAATATGGTGGTTCCTATTGTTCTTATTTGATGCAGTTATTATACCACGTCCTTTAATTGCACCAAGGATAATGTCAGAAATTTTAGAGTGGGCAGGTGAGATAAAAATAAAACTTGCTGCCCAGTCACTTCCATGCCCAGTTCAAGATATTATAAAGCTCCTAAAAAACCACATATACGCACCTTTAGACACAAATATCTTGAGCATCTTTGGGTGCTCTCATAGCAATTAGGATTAATGTCAGAGGATGAGGCTCCTTCTTCAAGAAGGATTCAGATGAAGACATGAAGGACAGCACATTTCCTGTGGTGGCACAACAGATCTGGAAGGATATCTGCCTGCTGCTAAGATTATTTGTGGCAGCTTTTATTTATTTTTCCATACACTGGCAGCGAGTGAGCACGATTTTGCCCATTGCCCGTTGTGTATGTCCAAAATGCCCAGGTTGTGCTATCAAGCACCTGCCTGGGTACATGAGGGATAGACATAAAAAGGTGAAACCCGATTTACATGATTGCCTTTTCCATGCATGGGTTTTCAGAAGAGGATTTTGATGATCGTCATGCTATCTCTTTAGCTGCTTCATTTGTCACCCTTGTATTCTGCTCTTCCTCCAGTGAATGCAAGGAAGCATAACGTGGAGCTTCTCCCCCCTTCATCCTCACGACAACGCTGTGAGGAAGGTCAAGTTGAGTGACAGCGTGACTGGCTCAAGGTCACCCAGTGTATTTCAGATCTCAGTGGGAACCTGAATGTGGATCTCCTCAGTCCCAGCACTCTAACCAATACACCTTATTGTCTGGCACATTTTATTTTTCCTCTTTCATTGGTAGGTGATCGTGTTGAAGTCTACTTTAAGTCCTTTATTTTTGTGTACACTGCCTTAGAACCTCTCTACCCTGGGTAAGGAGAGTTGCTGCAGATTTTAAAGTAAATAAATGCAGCTGGTATCAAAACAATATTAAAATACCACAGGAGATAAATATGAGTCAGGAGTATGTCTGGGCAAATAAGGATGATTTTCCATTGATGTCAAAAGGATTGGGGCGAGGCAGTTCTCCTTGGGCAAAGCATTCTAAAGACAAAGGGAGCTACAATGAAGCAGGGCCATCCTTTCTGTTCACCACTGTGGCAAGAGACTTTGACAGGACCCTGGGAGATTTACGTCTCCCATCTGAAGCTATTTATTTATTTATTTATTTATTTATTTATTTATTTATTTATTTATTTATTTATTTATTTATTTATTTATTTATTTATTTAATATCCCGCCTATCTAGTCGGTTAAGACCACTCTAGGCGGCTAGATCTCACTGAGCCATGAAACTTGAGCCAATCATTCTTGAATGTTCGATCTGCCGGCGAGACACGCTTCAGAGGCGCAGGTCGCCATTGCCTCCTTCCCGGGATATCGTGAGATGCTGAAGTCTCGTGAGAGAGACCCGGGAAGGGAGGGGGGGAAGGAGTGAGCTACTTCAATGGTGTTCCCTCCCCCCTTTGTCCTCTTCCTTTCTGGCAACAGATGAGGATGCAGCTCTGCTGCTTGCGCTGATTTTAAATTGCGTAGCTTCGGTTTCGTATCCTTGGCAATCTCATTTATTGGGAGGGGGTTGCATCGGCACATCCGCCCCCCCACGGTTTGAATTGATGGGTTTTTAGCTCCAGAATTGAACAGCTGTTTTAAACAGACGAACCTAATTTATTGGGATTTTTTGTTTTATTACTGAAAGGCGGGGGGGGGGGAGATTGATTTTGGTACGAAAGTGCAGCAGCTTGGGCCTGGCCGTACAGGGCCTGGGCGCAATTTAAGTTTCTAGAGAGCTGCTGGTTGTCACCTTAGCCAGGCTTAATAATTTAATAATTATTTAGGATTATTTGAATTAATTAAATTTAATGTATATCTAAAAAATAAAATAAAATAGAAATTAATTATTACTGTTAAGGCCAGTGGGCCATGTGTTGGGACTGGGTAGTCTGCCTTGAAAACAGACGGGCAGCTCTCCCGGCCAGTAATATCAAGTGAAAGGTGCCTCCGTCTTTGAATTAAATATCACCAATTAATAATTAAATATATAAATACATTTTAATTGATTAATTTGACAGGGTGTATAAATACTGGAATTTGTAGATAAGTGATTAGCTTCATTTCAGGAATGGGATGAGCTGGAGTTAGGTTCTACCCATTAGGATTATTAAATAAATAAATAAATAAATAAATAAATAAATGAATGAATGAATGAATGAATGAATGAATGAATAAATAAATAAATAAATAAATAAATAAATAAATAAATTTAATAATAGTAGTGGTAGTAGAAGAACAAAAACATTATTATTATTAAATATTATTAAAATACTATTAATAAATAAGCAGTAGGAATTCTGTTACATAGGATCATAAGGTAAAGCTTCATAGGCATAAGCCCTTAAACGAAGGGAATAGTGAAGGGCGTGATTGAGCCCTGGCAGCTGCTGGAAGGGCTTGGTAAAGGGACTTTCGCTGAATTCTTTGCATTACTTTATTATTACCTAATATATTGGCTGATGCTTATTTGGGTAGTAGAATATAAATAATTGATAGTTTTAAGCTTGAGGTGAGTGTGGGTGGTTTGGATTATGCTGCTTTGGAAGGTGAGACACGCAAAGGTTTGAGTTTGTGGGGTTACGATGGCTTCCAGAAAGGGCCACAATAATAAGAAGGGCAAGCAGCCAGCTAAGAGGCGTGCAACTCCTCAAGTTTCACCTCCGCAGTCATCCTCTGATGAGGAGACTTGGCCCATTTGGCAACAGCTGCAGGACAAGATCTCGGCTTTAGAAGCTGAAAGAGCATCACAAAGGGTGCCACAACATAGTGAGCTACAACCATGTCATTTGGCTAGAGAGGCTAAGAGCCATAGGAGAGCTAAGCTTAAAGCCATGGCAGAAAATTTAATGTCTTGCTTTGCTGCTTTAGAGGATCAGCGGCAGGCAATGGGGTCGTCCAGAAGAGAAGTCTACGGACAAACACTGGCTCTATGGCTTGGTGACGGGGATGAGCACCAAGCCCTAGAGTCAGACATGTCTGGAGTAAATATCAAGGGGAACATTTACCTTTACCTAATATAAATAGGTATCATCTCCTACGGCAGGAAATTCAGAGATGTGACCTCAGTCCAATGAGAGCATTCCTGCAGGTGACTGGGTCCCAAGCGGTGTAGAGCTGTGCTGTACACAACTGAGGTGTAACTTCTGCTCCAATTTACTTGAGATTAAGACCCAGTGAGGCTTACTTCTCTACTGACATGTATAGGCTTTCACTATGAAAAGACTATGACAGCAATGTTTCACTTCCTTATGTTATTGATTTATTCTTTTCTTTTTATTTGATATTAAAACTGAAATATAAATTCAATAATAACCACATACAATATACGCTGGACTATACCTCTCCCATGCCACCTTTACCCTTGGGACTAGACGACCGGAAGTATCCCTTAATATCCCTTTTGACCCCATACCTCTCCAAAAATACATTAATTATTTTGCTGACTTAGAGTCTTTCCCCTTCCAAAAAATGCTCTAAATATAAATTCCATACATCTTTAAAATCATTAGATTTTACAATTCCACTTCTTATTTTCATTGCTTATTGTTAATTCCTAACCTCCACATTTCTTTATACCCGTTTTAAAGATTAATTTGTTTGTTGCTTTTCCAATTCTTTGCAAATATTAATCTTGCTACTGTAACCATTATAACAACAAACTCTTTCTGTTCTTTTTAAAGTTGATCATTCTTAATTATATTTAGGGGGCAACGATTGGTGATATCTTGAATATCATATCCAATAATTTCTCTAATTTCTTTAAAAACCAGTGCCTATTCTTTCTTATTTTACATGTCCACAAATGCATATAAATTCCCTTTTCCTTTTTACATCTCCAGCATCGAGATAGTATATTTTTATTTATTATATTCGTCTTAGTGGCGTAAAGTACCATCTCCGTGCTACCTTATAACAATTTTCTTTTACCCTTATATAAATATTATTCATTATTCTTTGTGACCATATCTTATTCTAATCCTCTCCTTTAATCTCTTCCTCGAAATCCTCCTGCCATTGGTTTTTCATCATCGCTTGTTTGAATTCAGAATGTACTGAAATCTTATAAACTACACTTACTTTTCCCTTTCTTTTGTTTCCTTCTTCTTGATCTTGTCTTTGTTCAATAATCTCTTCAAGTTTTGTCAATTTTCTAATCTCACCTACTTTTCTACTCTGCTCTTGTCCAATTTTCCATTTGGAGTATATTTAATCAGGATATTCCCTCTTCTTCCCCACCAAATTTCCTGTATAGTATTTTTATCTTTATTCTTTTTCATCCAGAGCCTTATTGTGTTTATGCCTTTCTCTATTAATACTTCTTTAAGTTTAACTTTTAGACTTTTGGGGAAACTCTGAACTTCCACTACTTGTTGCAAAACTGAGACAGGTGGACTCAATATATATCTATAATTATTCCAGTACTCTAACATATTCATGAAAAAGGGATTAGTTGTTCACCTGCGCAACAACCTTGTAAGGTAAATTCAGGCAAGAAATGGGAGGAGAGCCTCAAAGTCACCCACCGAGCTTAGCAGCAGTGTGGGAATTCAAAGCAGGAGTTCTCCACTCCAGGTCCAACTTTGATCCCTATTACACCAGAACTGAATTCTTTAGCAATCTGCAGCAGTCCTGTATCAAACATCTTTCCCATATTTCAGCCCTCCCCACCTTTTCTCCAATGAACACAGTTAAGCTGCAAACCAGTCTCTCTCTCTCTCTCTTTTTAACAGTTGCTTGGCATTAAAGGAAGAAGGTGACTCTCTGGGTCTTGACCTCTTCTCCTGGAACCAGTGTAACAGTATAGCTTTGGAGAGGTGCGCTCCTGCCCCTCCCCAAATGCGCAGGGGGCTATTATGCCTGCTGTGGCAAAAGTCTGTGGACATTGGCATGCATGGTAAGCGCATGTCTTGAGGCTGTGATTCAGCATATTCTTTCATTGCGGCAGTATGCTAATCTCAACAAAATTCAAATGAAGTGCTTACTCCGACTGACTTGCTACATATGCACAGCATATGCAGGGTTTGGGTGAGGCCGTGCCGTCTTCCGTCATGGATCAGTACATAAGAGCACAGCTCGGCTGAGAAATCAGGGGTGACTTTCAAGGTCCGATAACTCACGAATCACCAGGATTAAAAAACCCTGAACATTGCTTATGCTGTGTGCCACTGCAAATTTAAAGACCTCTGCCTTCCAGTAATATATAGCCTGCATTACTCTTTCTAAAAGGGAACATTATTTAGGACTGCAACATTCTGATTATCGACTTCTTTCTCCACCAATTCCAAGTTCTTTGTGATCTTAAGATTGCAACTCCGAACAAGTGTAGTCTATCACAATAGATCAGAACGACACCAAAATATACATCACAGTGATGGTAGCAATACAGAACAATAAAAAGCAAACACTAGAAGGACGTGTTCGAATAAAGAGATAGTTATTGCACACAAAATTCTTTTGTACAAAAATGATCTTATTAAATATGAGTCTCAGAAAATCCAGAACATATACAGTACTGTACTCCACATTAGAAGGCTAGATTGTGACCCTGTGTGAAACTGCATGTTACAGGCAGGTCGATATTTAAATTCTTGGTAGACCCTTCTTGCCCTTTATCAGTGAGAGTGCAATCTGGAGTGAAAGATTAATATGGAAGAACTGGAGATTAACCAAAGAGTAAAGGACCTCTGGCAGACTTACAGGTGCTTCCCACCCAACTGGCAAGCTTGTTCTGCTTTTATCACAGATCAGTGATCAGAGATAAGAGGATATTTAAACTTTAAATACATTGCATAGAAATGAGCTGTGCTGTGCAGGCAGGAAAGCTGCTTCACGGAATAGAAAAGGAGGAAGAACGTTGCAGTGGCTCAATAATGCATGGGCCTGATCTGTGCTTGCTATTAGTGATACAGATTACATTGTTGCTTTGGCATACCATGACCACTTCAGGTGCATAGCTCCTCCACCATCCCCTGATTGCTGGAATCTAAATTGAAGTTTAGAATTGGACCCCCAAACTGGAATTTGGCCTCTGGAACGGAAAAGTCTCTCCACTCCTGGCTTAATTAATTTGTTTGCTGTGAAGGTTTTCCACCGAAAATGACCAGTGAGTGGCTTTTACCACATGGTGGAAAAGATATGTACAAACACATGTTTTCTTTTGTATAGGTAATAGCAAGTAGAGGTGATAATTTTAGCAAAAAAGCAAAATCCATACTTCACAACAATCTTTCAATTCAGATTGTAATCTCAGAATCTGCACTGGATGGTTTTTTTTTAAAGTCCAAAGTTTTGCCGACAATAAATAAATGAAGAAACAGATAAGCTAATTCTCCCAGTAGTGCTCATGTACCTGTATTAGATTCAGTTCTTACGGGAAATGTTTTGAATTGTTTAGGATGGTGTTCCCTGAATTTGAGTCCCCAGATGATGTTAGATTTCAACTCCTAGAAATCCCAGCTAGCATGACCAGTCTGTGACCAGTGGCTTGGTCAACAACATCCAAGATTTTACATTTCAGTACCACTGAAGTTTAAGATTAAGATTTCAGAATTAAGATGCATGCCAAAATGAGTTTTCAGAGAACAGCTAGTGTTCTGTCAAATTGTGATACAAATGTCATTACATTGTGAACACTGATATGATCATAGTCTTTGTCCAGCAAAAGCATGTGAATTGTTAGTGGATATTCTGAGATGATCCACTGCTTGGTTGCCTCTTTATTGGAATTCATTTTAAGAGATAGTTTCTGGACTTCTCTTGAATGTTTCAAATACCCTCCTCTCAAGTGCAACCAAAACGCTGAACTCTCCTATCTAAGAATGGATGAGAGCCTCTGTTTGTCAAAAAGGAAGTAAAGAATCTGAGACAGAAGGTAGAGAGAATGGGCCAGGGTCAGCCCAAAATAATTTTGCTGCCCAAAACAGAGCAGCAAATCATACCCACTTGCCTAAATCAAGATGTATCTCTTATCCAAAGCTGATCGGGCAATTTTTGCACATGAAACGGAAATCTTTTGAGCTCTTCTTGTCCTCCCTGACGTCAAAATCCAGAAATGATCAGTTGAATAACTATTTGCTGTTCTTTCATACCAAATCTTCCGCCTAAGATAGTTGCTGCCCTCATTCGCCTAACAGCAGGGCTGGCCCTAGAATGAGCTGAAGGCTAAAAGCATCTCCGACCTGAAATAGTGGCTTTGTAGGAATTCTTTTGTCTGACTTGTACTTCTCCAAAGAAACCCAAGCTTTATAAAACACCACAAGTCTCCAGTAATATTTCTGGAGAATGGCAAACACTATTATGCAGTTGTTAAACATCACAAGGACATTAGAGCAGTACGGCAATAGAATCAATTACCTTGAGAGGTGGTGAGTGCTCCAACACTGGAGACATTCAAGAGAAATGTAGACAACTGCCTGGCAAATATCCTTTAATTTATATTCCTGCACTGAGCAGGGGATTGGGCCCGATGGCCTTATTGGCCCTTTCCAACTTCATCATTCTATACTTTTGGTCTCAGATTTTGGCCCTGAAATCTCAGGGAATGGAAAGTTGCTGCCTTGGAAATCTTAGGCACAAGTTCCACTGCCATCGACCAAGGCAGTGGAACCTGTGGCCCTGTAGATATTATTGGACCAAAATGCTCATCCTCTGCCAGCATTGGGCATGTTGGCTTGGACTGATGGGAGCTGGAGTCTTCTGGATAGGCATGGTTTCGCTGGTTCTGGCTTTGGTCCAATGTGTTTGAGGGAGTACAGAGCACAGAGAAAATAGCTCTGGCTCATATGCAAGATTCCCTCCTCTTCTAGAATGAATTTTCAAACAGAGAGATAAATTAAATAAATAAATAGATCTGTCCCTGGTCTGGCTGTTGCCTGCTGGAGAAGGGTGGGTTCTGCCTGCCTCTCTTCTCGTGACCTCAGGCTCTTGATGAATTGCATTCCTCTCTAGCTCCCCTCCGTCAATTAAAACAACAACAACGCTTCTCTCCTTTAAAATATGAATGATAAACAAGATACATTGGTGGTATCATGTGTACCACGCTAGGAGAAAGCCTTTGCTGTTTTGCTATGTCACTTACTTCATTTAACAAAAAAGAAACAAAAGTTGCTGCAGCCTCTTGTTTCCCCTCTGCGGGGGGGGGGGGGGAGGCGGGGAAGGGATGGGAAGGGGAGTGTCCTTAATTGAAAGGGAAACAAAACAGAGCAATTCAAAGACCTGTCTGGACCCTTCTCACAAGAGAAAAAACATTGATTAGGGTAATTATTCAAGTGAGAACTTTTTTAAAGTATGAACCAGCCTGCTGCAAATTGCCCCGTCTTGGACATGCTTTCAGACAGCCATTAGGGATGGGCACAAACCAGAAAACTAGTGGTTCATGGTGATTTGTGGTTCATTTTTCTGATCCATGTTTGGGGGAAGGGGAACATGCCATCACCACTCCCTTCCCACTGCCCCCATTTGTCTCTCTACCTGGTCCTGCCCCCTCCTCCTCCTCCTCCTCCACCACCAGCACTGCCATCTTCAGAGACAGCAGCCTGGCTTCACTTCCAAAAGGTAGGCCTGCTGTCTCTGCGCATGTGCATGCACATGCCTATCAGCCGAAGATGGTAGCAATAGTGGTGGCTGGACCAGGTAGAGAGGTGATAGGGCAGCGGGAAGGGGGTGGGTGAGCATCCGTTTTGCTGAAGCACAATGAAACTTCAAGCAGAAAAAAGTTTGGGGGCTTCATTTTGCCCAAATGGGTTGCTTGAACCAAACCACTAACTGAACCACAAACCAGCCCAGTTCATGTTTTTCCCCCAGTTCACGCTTTGATTTGTACTCATCTCTAATAGCCATCTGTTAGGTACTGTACACTTTGATTTGGATTCTTGCATTGAACAGAAAGTTGGACTCAATGGCCTTGTAGGCCTCTTCCAACTCCATTCTATGAAGTGCTTTATCGTCAAAGAGAGAGAGAGAGAGAGAAACAACAAAATGGGAATTAGGGTCTGCCTAGGGATTATTCACTCCAGATAAGGGTGGGATAGATCATCAGTTGTGGTCACTGTGTAGAACACACAGCTTGATCTCCAAGAGAGGGGCTTAGCCAGGGGATTCAGGAGGATCAGTGAAGGGGGCTATCCCTGAATCTGCCTTTTCAAATCTACTACCTGAGCCAACTGGAATACTGATGAAACCTGAGAATGACAAACCTTCAGTGACAACACCAGATATAAGCTGTACATGAAATAACACAAGAATAAAATATGCTGGTCCCTGAGCTTAGAAATAACCTTTTTTCCCCCCGGACTACTGCTCTTAGAATCCTCCAGCCAGCCAGGCTGGATGGGGGCCTCTGAGATCTGTAGTACCAAAGATGTACTTCCAGGATCTGGTCACTACTTGATAAATGCCTTAATATGTGCCTGCGAGACAGCAGTAACAACAGTAATGGGGAAAAATGGACAATTTTGCATTTATGGCAGTCCAAATAACTAAAACTTTTCCACAGTCAGCTCTCCAAGCCATGGATGTCCCTGAAATTATGTAAAACTATGTAATTAGGTGCATTTTGTCCCTTGCCATAGAAACAGGCTGTTATTACAGTTCTTTATGAAAATGTTATTAGTGTTGGTTACTAGCATTATGCATGCATGCTAGTAGACAAGATATTCATTGTAAAGAGATTCATCAATCCTTCTATTTGCATTAACCACCTCCTAATGTGCATTTTGCCTCAAGTGACACAAACTGCATGCTACAATATGTTCATATGAATTCTGCCTCAGAGATCTATTAATCTGCCTGAGCAGCTTCAGCCAGCAATAAATCGTAGATCAGCCAAGTCTACCTATTTAGGCAGCACACTGTATAGTATTATACATGCTTTTATTGTGGGTTTTACATTTCATCTATGGTCTTTTGCTTCCTATTGGGGTGCAAAGCATGTATTTCTTCAGTGGAGCTACTCACCCTATAGCAGGACAGAGCAGAATCCATTTGCAGGGCCTGAGCAATCTTGATTAAACCAGGACTTTGTGTAAATGCTCAGCTTCTCTGCACATCAGTTACATAAACCTGCAAAGATGTCTTTCTTTCTGAGAAACAGGCTATTAATTTATAGATGATCTGAAGCCTTTGGCTTTCAGGATGGTTAATATAGAGTTATCAGACCTGAACTGCTATAACTGGGATTGATCCAAGACATTTTGCTGCCTGAGGCAAAGGACAAAAGGGCACCCATTTTGTTTCAGGTACATAAGGACAATTGGCTGGCAAACAAAATGAGATTCTACAGTGAAAACACAACAGCATCTTCAAATCTTTGGCTCCTTCTCAAACTAGGGGGAGGTAACAAGTAGGGTACTACAAGGCTCAATCCACTTCAACATTTTTATTAATGGGTTGGATGAAGGACTGCAGGGAATACATAACAAATTTGTAGATGGCAAAAAAACTGGACAATCAGGGAAGACCAAAAAAAAATTCAACGAGTTCTTGATAGGCTTGGGCACTGGGCTGAAAAATAACAATTAAATTTAACAGAGATAGATGCAAAATTCTATATTGGCTGGGAGGCAGGGGGACTAATACACAGTTACAGGATGTGGGATACTTGGCTCAGTAATACTATGAGCAAGAAGGATCTTGGAATTGTTGTAGATCACAAGCTGAAGGTGAGCCAGCACTGCAATGTGGAAGCAAAAATGGCAAATGTTATTTTAGGCTGCATTAACAGAAGTATAATCTCCAAATCCTGTGGAGAACTAGTTCCCCTCTCTTCAGTACTGAATAATGGGCTCATGTTAGAGGAAGCCAGATTTTGTCTGAATATCAGGAAAAACATCCTAACTGTTTGAGCAATGGAACCAAATGCTGGAAGGTAGTGAGTACTCCAATGCTGGAGGCATTCAAGAAAAAATTGGACAGACCTGCTTTGATTTAGATTCCTGCATTTAGCAGGGGTTTGGATTTCATGGCCTTATAGGCCCATTCCAACTCAATTATTCTCTGAATCTAACAAAACATGAGAGCATCAAACAATTCTGTGGGGTGCAGGACAGACAGAGCTTTGCCCTCCATGACCAGGGAGGGGGGGGGGAGCTGTGGACTCAACTGTTGGCTGCCACTCCTGTCCTCCAGCATCAACCACTTGTGCATCAAATAATTGTCTCACTCTGCCTAATGCTAAAGCTTGCTTTGATTCCATCAAAGTTCAACCCCTTGCAGCAGTTTTGTTCCTTATTCAATCCAGATTTTGAAGACCTACAATGAAAAACCAGAGTATAAGTTTCCTTTCTGTAATTATGACCCTTCCCCAAATAACACAAAAAGCTCCTCAAGTATCTTGCAAGTGGAAATGGAGATAACAATGTTGATGACTCAGCTACCATAATTTGCAGTTGCCACATAGCTGAAAGAGACCCTTTGCATTCTTTAATGATGCACAAAGACAGTAACCCAAGGAAGCAAATAAAATAGCTGCTATTGATTGTTATGACCAAGACTTGATATAGACTTCTAATTGAGGGGCACATGTCTGTATGATGGACTATCTACAATAGGATACCCAAAACTATAGGGCCATGCCGGATTGTACATTTTTTCCTATTACAACTCTCAGATTCCTCCAGGTACACACATATACATACATGTTCCTGATGCTATTGAGGTTTCCATTGTTGGAAAAATCTAAGCCAAGTTTGTTGGGAAACATGAGATGCAGGGGGTTGGTGCCTTGTTTGCCAGCAGAATTGTACTCCCAGCAGGTGGGGGATTGCAAATAGTGATGGTGGGATGATGCAACCCCAACCACCACAGAAAAATGTCCAGTCTTGTCTCTACAGAATCCTATGTTCCATTCTTTAAGAACATTTGATTCCAAAGAATAGCAAGCCTCTTAAATGATAGGTCAAGTTCCACCATCCTATCTTTTCTTCCTTTTCAACACGTCCCGCTTTCATTGACATTCAGCATGAACTGCCATTGTACTCTGATAACTGTAAGTGTGGGAGCAAACTAGACACTAAGAGATCAGATTATTCCATATATTTTACCTGTTTCATCTTCCAGAGACAGGATCGACCCATAGATGCATGTCTTGCAAATTTTGCCTATGTTTACTTTTCAGTGACTAATCACAAAACAAGACATGCTAAATGCAAGATACACAGGAGAGCAAAACTAATGTACTATGGTAAACAGATGTCTTTGCATCACTTGGGGGAGCATCCCTGCCCCCTCTCCCCAAAAATACAGTAAATATATAATCTGGCTTGAACCTGAGTTTTGGAAATGTTGTCCTAGGGTCAGCTAACATATTAAGACAGATACACGTATTCCCTCCTCTAACAAAGTTATTGCTTCAGGCATGCAAATTGTCCAGTACTAGATGCCTGAGACATCCAACATGCAAACTGAGCAATACTGTCTCCAAACTAAACAACTGCAAACAAAAGCAAACTAACTTGCCAAATGCAGATCGAGGCTACTGCCTGTTAGAATAAACAGTTTTTTCCCCCTCTGGGTGCACCATTTCTAGATTCAGAGTTAGAGTCTTGTCTAGTGAGACCCAGGAAGAGCTGGGGAAGATGAAAAAGAAAGAGAAGGCAGAATAAAGATGGCTCTGAATATGGCAGGAAACTGAATAAACTATAGATTAAGTGATTATTTCTTGTGAAGGAAAGACCAGACATGAATCTATCAAATCTCTCTCTCTTATTTTCTTTTCCATGTTGGAAGTCACCATTCCTTTTCCTTTAACTGCACCATGGCAAGTGTCTATACAGTCAGAGTGCTCATTTGTGTGAGAAAGACTGAAAGCACACACAAGGATCCATTCTGAAGTTACTTTCACATTTTGAGAACTGTTGCTGCATGTGCAAATAATTACCCTGGCAAAAGCTCTTCCATACATTCCTCCCACAGAACCCAGATATTCTGAAATGCTATTGCTCGTACAACATCTGTCACAACATCTTGAGTAACATCACAGCATGTTCCATAATAATATGTTAAAAATGAATAGATTGTTATGATTGCAGATATACAAACTTAGAGTATTTTTAACATCAGTGGAGGTGAAGAAGGACTGTGTGAACAACATCAGATACATGCGGTACATGAAATAACAGATGTCAATAAATTCCTGAATGGTTTAGCACATGGTTTTGATCCATCATGTGTATGAACCATGACTGCCCAAAAGAAAACACCTTTAAACATTTCTGATTTGTATATGAAAACTGATTTCATTTTATTATTGTTTCAAAAGAGACTATTGATTGAGATTGTAGCTTAAATATAGATTTTAAAAAACACGAGTAAACTGACTTCAAGGAAAGATCTATCCACAGAATTTCTTTAGCTTGTTTGACTTAAGTCTGCCAAAAGACAACCTATCTATAATAATAATTATGAGTAGTGATAGGCACAAACTGAACTAAGGTAAAGGTAAAGGTTCTCCTTGACAATATTTTGTCCAGTCGTGTTCGACTCTAGGGGGCGATGCTCATCCCCGATGCTCATCCCCGCCATAGAGCCAGCGTTTGTCCGAAGACAATCTTCTGTGGTCACATGGCCAGTGCGACTTAGACACGGAACGCTGTTACCTTCCCACCAAAGTGGTCCCTATTTATCTACTTGCATTTGCATGCTTTCAAACCGCTAGGTTGGCGGGAGCTGGGACAAGTGACGGGCAGTCACTCCGTTGCGTGGATTCGATCTTACGATTGCTTGGTCTTCTGACCTTGCAGCACAGGCTTCTGCAGTTTAGCCCACAGCGCCACCACGTCCCTACAAACTGAACTACAAAATGGAAAAATCCATGAACTCGGTTGGTTCGTGGTTCCGTTTGTGCAACCCATTTTGCTGAATGCACTGAAGCACTGAAATTTTCCCCACTGGGCACTTTGTTTTGCCTCAGAAGTTTACTCCCTTCTTAAAGTGACATGTACGAAAATCTTGCATTTCAGAGTAAACCATCAGCATTCTCATTCTGTCCCAGTTCAATAACTTGCAGGATTTCTTTCTGTTTCTGCAAGGCAGTTAGTGAATACTTTTTTTGGCTTTTTTAAAAAGGCAATTATTTCAAAATATATCCAGTGTATGTGTTTTCCATTGATGGATGAATGTATGCATGCATTTTTTGCTATGAGCATTTGTCAAAGGTACACATGTGTTTTTGTTCATTTTTCCCCCTGCCAAACCCAATGCAAGCCTGGCAAAGATACAGATTTCTGAGGAAAGACGTGTTCCATACCATTACCAGTCTCGGGAAGTGCAAATTGGATATTTATGTATGAATACATACATATCACCCCTATCCATGATCCCAGTTTGAAAATACTTCACTATGCACCATAAATGAGGCCTGCTGCTATGACCTACTGCTTGTTTGATTATACCAGTGCTCCTAGCAAGAATTCTCATTGGGGGGAATGTAAATGCTAACACTACTGCTGCCGCCGCCACTGTCAAAAACATTTGTGCATTTTAGTATCACAAATACTTCCTTTTAAAAAACTTTTTCAATCACTTGCAGAATTTTCCAGCCAATGTTCTCATTGGCCGTGTTACTTGTGCCTACTAGGAATGGTAGTGTGTAAAGAAGTAGCTTGAACAAAAATCCAAAAATAGTTTGAATGAATATGTGTGTGTGTTTAGTCGTTTAGTCGTGTCCGACTCTTCGTGACCCCATGGACCAGAGCACGCCAGGCCCTTCTGTCTTCTACTGCCTCCCGGAGTTGTGTCAGGTTCATGTTGGTTGCTTCGCAGACACTGTCCAGCCATCTCATCCTCGGTCGTCCCCTTCTCCTCTTGCCATCACATCTTCCTAACATCAAGGTTTTTTCCAAGGACTCTTTTCTTCTCATGAGATGGCCAAAGTACTGGAGCCTCAGCTTCAAGATCTGTCCTTCCAGTGAGCACTCAGGGTTGATTTCCTTTAGAACTGATAGGTTTGTTCTCCTTGCAGTCCAGGGGATTCTCAAGAGTCTCCTCCAGCACCACAATTCAAAGGCATCAATTCTTCGGCGGTCTGCTTTCTTTATGGTCCAGCTCTCACTTCCATACATCACGACAGGAAAAACCATATCTTTGACTATTCGGACTTTTGTCGGCAAGGTGATGTCTCTGCTTTTCAAGATGCTGTCAAGATTTGTCATCGCTTTCCTCCCAAGAAGAAGGCGTCTTTTAATTTCAGGGCTGCTGTCTCCATCTGCAGTGATCATGGAGCCCAGGAAGATAAAATTTGACACTGCCTCCATATCTTCCCCTTCTATTTCCCAGGAGGTGATGGGACCAGTGGCCATGATCTTAGTTTTTTTGATGTTGAGTTTCAGACCATTTTTTGCACTCTCCTCTTTCACTCTCATTACAAGGTTCTTTAATTCCTCCTCACTTTCTGCCATCAGAGTGGTATCATCTGCATATCGGAGGTTGTTGATATTTCTTCCGGCAATCTTAATTCCGGCTTGGGTTTCTTCCAGTCCAGCCTTCCGGATGATGTATTCTGCATATAAGTTAAATAAGCTGGGGGACAATATACAGCCTTGCCGTACTCCTTTCCCAATTTTGAACCACTCAGTTGTTCCATGACCAGTTCTAACTGTTGCTTCCTGTCCCACATATAGGTTTCTCAGGAGACAGATAAAGTGGTCAGGCACTCCCATTTCTTTAAGAACTTGCCATAGTTTGCTGTGGTCCACACAGTCAAAGGCTTTTGCATAGTCAATGAAGCAGAAGTAGATATTTTTCTGGAACTCTCTGGCTTTCTCCATAATCCAGCGCAAGTTAGCAATTTGGTCTCGAGTTCCTCTGCCTCTTCGGAATCCAGCTTGTACTTCTGGGAGTTCTCGGTCCACATACTGCTGAAGCCTACCTTGCAGGATTTTGAGCATAACCTTGCTAGCGTGCGAAATGAGTGCAATTGTACGGTAGTTGGAGCATTCTTTGGCACTGCCTTTCTTTGGGATTGGGATGTAGACTGATCTTTTCCAATCCTCTGGCCACTGTTGAGTTTTCCAAACTTGCTGGCATATTGAATGCAGCACCTTAACAGCATCATCTTTCAAGATTTTAAATAGTTCAACTGGAATGCCATCACCTCCACTGGCCTTGTTGTTAGCCAGGCTTTCTAAGGCCCACTTGACTTCGCTCTCCAGGATGTCTGGCTCAAGGTCAGCAACTACATTGTCTGGGTTGTCCGGGATATCCAAATCTTTCTGATATAATTCCTCTGTGTATTCTTGCCACCTCTTCTTGACATCTTCTGCTTCTGTTAGGTCCCTCCCATTTTTGTCTTTTATCATGTTCATCTTTGCGCAAAATGTTCCTCTAATATGTCCAATTTTCCTGAACAGATCTCTGGTCTTTCCTTTTCTGTTATCTTCCTCTATTTCTTTGCATTGTTCATTTAAGAAGGCCCTCTTGTCTCTCCTTGCTATTCTCTGGAAGTCTGCATTCAATTTTCTGTAACTTTCCCTATCTTCCTTGCATTTTGCTTCCCTTCTCCTCTCTGCTATTTCTAAGGCCTCGTTGGACAGCCACTTTGCTTTCTTGCATTTCCTTTTCTTTGGGATGGTTTTCATTGCTGCCTCCTGGACAATGTTACGAGCCTCTATGAATATGCAGATTCAGAATTTATTTTCTGTACAAAAACACATCTCTAATGCTTTTCACTCAAAAATCCACTCCTTCTTTTCCTCCCAACTTTGTTGAGCAGGCCTAGGGTTGATTAAGATGAAAGGGGGGAGGTAGGGGTGTGTGTGTGTGTGTGTGTGTGTGTGTGTGTGTGTGTGTGTGTGTGTGTGTGTGTGTGTGTGTGTGTGTGTGTGTGTGTGTGTGTGTGTGTGTGTGTGTGTGTGTGTGTGTGTGTGTGTGTGTCTGGAAATCCTGGCTGATGTACCTCAGGTGGCTCTGAGATCTATAGATTCCAGTCTACTTTTTGCTTGCTGCTGGTGTATATTTCACCCTAGCTCAGAAATAGGAAACATCACTTTTTTGAAATACAGCTCCTAGCAAATACCCTTGCCAGTGTGACTACTGACCATGCTGTCTATGGTATTCTAGAAGATTTTGTCCAAAAAAAGTCAAGCTTTGACTAGGGAGATGGATCAATTGAAAAGGCAAAACTAAAAGCAGTTTTGGGGCATCTTAAAGGTGACGGCATAAGCTTTAATGGGCCAAAGTACACAAACTACAATAAATAGATGACTCTTTATTTCAAAATTTGTATCTGGGATTCATATCCTGCCCTACCGAAAAATTCTATGAACAGCTTGCAACATTCCAAAAACATGGTAAGAACAGAATTTGAAACATGCAAAAATATGCTAAGAATAGCAAAATTAACAGGTGCAGCATAAAGCCGTAACGAATCCAGCCAAGTCCAGATAGATCACAACAAACAAAAAGGCCTGTGGGGGAAGAAAGAAAAGATATCTCCTTGGCACCGATATGACTGCAGCAGATGATTATGGCAGTACCTTCTGGAAGCTGAAAGGATAATGTTTTCTGGAGGAAGAGGTGTAGAAGGGTTAAAGGTGTTTCCATAGTGGGTGACAACTTGTATGTCATCAAAAAGGAGGATGAAACAGAATGTGGATTCACATATAATTGCATATGATAATTTATTTGTACAGAAAGAGGATCAGAAATGATTTTGTATAATTTGATCAGAATTGCAACATGTCTCACTTGAGTGGGTAAGACTAGGGACCTGTGCGGTGGGTGTAGCTGTGCCAGACTTTTCGATCTCCTTATTTAGGGTTCTTTATTTTTAAAGCAGGAGTGAACAGCAGAGCGCTTCAAAAATAAGACACCTTCAAAAGGAGGATTCTCCTCCAATAGCCCTCTAAATAGAGGAACGTTCCCTGTAAAAGAAGACATGTGGCCACCCTGCTTCCACATGACACTGTTATTGTACAATCATTCTGTCTCATGTACAGATTTTAATAGAAACCACTATCTATCCCAGTGGCTCCCAACTTTTTTCGAGTCATGGATCTCTTTTTTAGTAGCCAAGTAATCTGTGACACAGGCATTTTTATAGGGTAAAGTAAGCCCTTCTTAGAAAGTAGAGGCTTCTTCCTCCCTTGAACGGCCTGCTTGTCATACACAAACAAGCACACTAACTTTAATATCCCACTCTGAAAGGTCAAGGAAGAAATTATTTAACAAAGGCTACAACAAATATAGGGACGTGGTGGCGCTGTGGGCTAAACCGCAGAAACCTGTGCTGCAGGGTCAGAAGACCAGCAGTCATAAGATCGAATCCACGCGACGGAGTGAGCTCCTGTCGCTTGTCGCAGCTCCTGCTAACCTAGCAGTTCGAAAGCATGCAAATGCAAGTAGATAAATAGGGACCACCTTGGTGGGAAGGTAACAGCGTTCCATGTCTAAGTCGCACTGGCCATGTGACCACGAAAGATTGTCTTCGGACAAAACGCTGGCTCTATGGCTTGGAAATGGGGATGAGCATCGCCCCCTAGAGTCGAACACGACTGGACAAAAATTGTCAAGGGGAACCTTTACCTTTACAACAAATATAGGGTGACTCACAACACCCCCCCCAGAAAACACTTTGAGAGACCCTTGGGGGTCGTGTAGTGTTCCTCCTGCCAGTAAAGCCAGCCTGTGTGGCCTTGGGCAAGCTTCCCACTCCCAGGACACTCCCAGAAGAAGGGAATAGTAAACCACTTTTGTGTATTTGCCCTCTGGAAAACCCTGCCACATTATAACTAGTTGGAGACAACATCATATAAACATATTCATATATAAATTTTTATAATTCTCCAGTGCACCCATAAACACATCGAGCATTTTACACTGAAATAAAGAAGATTATATTTCCTACATCCTGGGACTATAGTTCCCTCCTTTTGACCTAAGACTCCTCCAGTCTCACAGCCAGTGAGAAACCTTACCTCCGAAGGGGAGTTGGCTGGAGCAGCAGGACCCAACCACATGATTGCCCATCATGATGATCATGTTAACTCAGCAGGATCTTGCTAGTACATTACTAAAGCATGACTTACAAAGTAACACATGATGCATAATGAGTAAAGTTGCCTTTTTTTAAAAAAATGTAATGCCGAAACTAAAGCTGTTAAAAAGATGATTCCATGTTGTAACAACAATCCTATGGAATAGGTCAGCTCTTAGAGAGTGAATGGCTCAAGATCAGCCAGTGATTTTTCTGGCTCAGCAGGAGACTAGAATCCAGATTAGACAAGTCAGTTATCGCCTTCACGCTCTTAACAGTAGCAGTAGTGATTTTTTTTTTTTAAAAAAAAATCCTACTCAGAAAGTTCTTTCTAAGTTGGCACTTTCTCTGTCTTGCCAGACTGTTGCTCCTAGCACTTGATAGCAGGAAACAGCCTCCGATTCAGGCTCCATTAGATTTCTCAGCCATCCCTCCCACTGCTGTCAGCATCCCTTGCCAGTTAACGGGTTCTTATAACATCACACCCTCCATCTTGCAGCAGATGGAGGGGGCTTTCCCTTCCCACCGTCATGTAGAGAGCACTGGTTCCAGAAGGAAAGGAAAACCTTTTCCATCTGCCTATCACTATAAAACTGCTTTCTGTTGCCTCCACCTTGACACAGTCCGAGACAGCCACTTGATCTTCGTGAGTCATAAGATCAGTGTAGTTTGATTCATTCATTCCCAGAATCTGCCCTTGTAAATTCAAACATTACACTGGTTTCACAACATTGTTAACAAGCTGGGTCTCTCCCCACGCCCACCTGCATTTTCATTAGCTTGCATTTTGTTAATTTCCCATCACTATACTCCGTCAACTATTGATGACTGCACCCCCATGTAAGAGACATTATACAAAAGGCAGTGGCGAAGGATGCAGAAGCTTAGATTCACTCATTTAACAGAAGCAATTATTGCCATTTACAATTGAACCAATTTCAGTCTCCTCTTTTTTGCCCAATGCCACTACAATGATGGCCGCATAATCTTTGGAAAGGGAAGGAGTTATTTTGCAGAAACTTGATTTTTCACCTTTTGTTCAATGGAATGGAAACATGCAGAGAGACACAAATTCTTGGCATACACAACATATTAATGTTCAGCGGGAGTCAGGGCAGCGGGCTCTTGGGAGGGGGTATGATTGCAAACAGCTGTTCTTGAGTTGTGCCCTGTGGTAGGCAGACCTATGCCACATGAAGTACAGTCCTGTCTTTTAGCAAGTTACCACTGCAGAACTGTTGCCCTCCCATATGGATATTAAAGGCACAAGAGGCTAGTTCAGGACATGAACTAGCAAGCTAGACTGAGGTCTTATAAAGCATGGTAGTGTATTCCACTAAGGCCCTATTGTGGGGGCCAGTAGTTTGTCATATGGCTTGATAAGGAGGGCACACATGTTCAATCTCAAATGAGCCCTTAGCTATGGTAAAAGTAAATCCTTTATTTGCATCCAGAGAAGATTTCCTTCATTTTTTCTAGCCCTGCCCTGTACTCTTCCTTCAAATAGTAACCTTGTTATTATTATGTCCTGTCAGCTAGGATGACCCCAATAGAGTTTTCAAGGTTTGTCATTCCCTGATGACATTTCATAGTTGGCTGGGGATTCAAACCCAGGCCTTCTGAGTCCTAGACCTAACATTCTACCCACTGTGCTGCAATGTCTCCCATTAATAGCAACTCTGCCTGGAAGAATTAAGTAGATAAAGCCTTTCCTGTTATTTTATGTCTATGTCGGAAAAAAACTTAACTCAGTTAATTTCTGTAGGTCAGATTATTGGAAAAAGCAGACAAACATGGCGGCCAGGAAGAAAAAAAAGATTGCAATCCTCTGCATAGTATCCCATCTCTTAGCAAAACCCACCACTGAACTGTGGCAAAGGACAGACATTATTTGCAGCAAGTGACAAGCCACTACTTGACATCTATGGGGTTCAAGAAGAAAGATGGCAAAAGCTTTTATCTGAGCCATCACTTGTCAATCCTGGACTATATGGGCAAAAGTCTGATCCATCACTACACAGGATGGGTTTAAACACCATTGTTTGGAGCAGGGGTGGGGAACTTTTTACTCTTCTGATTTTTGGTCTCAAATTAGTCTCTGCCCTGCCCAGCATGGACAGCGATAAGAAGTTTCAGGATCTCTACACCAAAATCATAGAGGGCCAAAAGTTCCTTACTCCAGGTGGAGGAAGGCTTTACTTCACCTAGGTCAGTGGTTCCCAACCTTGGTTTACCCAGATGTTCTTGGACTGCAACTCCCAGAAAGGCCACCCAGCACAGCTAGTGGTGCAGACTTTTGGGAGTAGCAGACCGAGAACACTCGGGTTATCCAAGTTTGGGAACCACTGACCTAGACTGTGGGTAAAGTACACCCCTTCTCTAAGCCAGGGCTAAGGAGTCTTTGACTTCGTAGATGTTTTGAACTTCATCCAGTTCACTGAAGCCCCAAGGAGAGGAATTAATTTTGATTTAGGAACAAAGCAGAGATGTACAGGTTTAGTCCGCTTCCTAAAAGGAAATGGTTCCCTTCAATTATTACAAATGGCAGCGGCAGCAGATACCTACCTCTGCCTTGGGAATATACGAAAGAGATAGAAGCAGTTTCTGCAGTGCAAGAACAAAGGGGCAGAGGAAACCCTGCAAAGCTGGGAGGCTTAGGCTTAAGCATTGTTTGAGCTCCCACTGCAGCCAAACCCAAAGTAGGGTGCGAGTCGAGAGGGACTAGCCGCACATCTGAGGAAGTCAGTAATTCATTGGAAAAGTGGCCAAGCTAAATGACATGCATTTAAAAAATGAGGATGAAATATAATTGCTAAATTGAGCACCTGTAGCAGTTCCGAGACCATCCTCTCTCAATAATGCTCGCAGCAGAGAGAAAAAGCCGGTGGCCTACATAATCGGCAGGAAATGGTGCTAATGGGGCTGCGGCAGAGACCTCAAAGGGGCCAGGGAGTCCTTTTATCCCCAGCAAAGCTAATTCTGAAGTAGAGTGACAGTGATAGAATTAGCAAGGGAGAAGTATGGGTAGACCGCCTCCCTGGCACCAGCAGTTTAGAGGAACAGATGCACCCACGGAAGGCTAAATACTTGAGGTCTGCTGAATCGACTTTCTTCTCCAAATAGGAAGCAAACAGAGCTCCTTCCTCCCCAAGTCAAGGTGCACAGAGATGACTGCTACGGCAGTCAATGTATTATGGCATCAGGCTCAAGTTGTACTTTATAGGTAGCACATCATTAGAAGACAGACTTTCTTAGTTATAGAAAGATGCCTGATTGTTTGGCAGCATTGGTGTTCACACTTCCTGTTGTTTGCGGATTGGCTTACTTTATTTTGTGATAGGTCACCAGGAGGTAAACATGGGTTTCATTCGAAAGTCTGATTGCTTAGGTACCAAGGTCTGCCAGAATCTTTTCTCTGGAACACTAATGGGATTTTAACTTCTAATAAGATGCCTATAGTATATAGTTTAATGCTAAGGAAGCGTTAATTACAAAAATCACATCTAAAAGTAAAAGATAAAATGAATATATAAACATCATTTACTGCCCTTTCACGATGGCCCCAGTTTTTCTGCATTTAAGTTTCCTGTGACTTTACTGTCTGCAACATTTACCCCACCCAACCATACATAAGCATATGTATAGGAATGAATTTCTGGATAACATTCCATACATCTGGCATTGCAGTCAAGAAAATCTCACATTATTAATTTTCTATGTTCCAGTTGTTAGTCCCAGCTGGAGCTGACTTAGTGAATTAGTGGGACTTACATAAGCAATGGCTTAACAATTCCTGTTCAATCAGTGGGTTTACTGTAGCCAAGATTAATTACTCAATTTAGTCCTTAGTCTTTAAGGTGCCACAGGATTCTTGGTTACTTTTGTTGCAACATACCAAATCTTTGGGAATCTTTGGGAATTCATTATGGTTGCTAATGTTCCTTGTTCTTTTGCTCTCAGTGAGGCTTCATCCTTCCTGATCCCTCACAGGGTCCTGGTATGGTTGCAGGGTCTCAGTAGCATAATCCTGACCCAGAAATAAATGAGCCAGGCAAGGAGAATCTGGAAATGGAATCAGTCCCAATGGAAAGAACCAAAGAGAGTCTTACTAGAAAGCAACACAAAGCAAGTGAAGAGGATGTAAAGTCCTCTAACAATCCAGATCTAAGCAGTCCAGTTTGAAAAGCAATGGGTGAAGAGGTAGAGTCAAGCACAGTCCAAAGCCAGGTACTATCAGATCAACTGCAGCAATGTTGCAGGGGCAAAGAATGCAGGAACAGCAAGGAGGGTCTAACACTGATGCCACACATTATTTCCAGCAGCATCACAACCCTAAGACTGAGGCTCATATTGCTAAGCTGCTGCCCACCCCGTTCAGAGCTTAGTTACAAATACTTTGGCAGCAGTTGTCCTGGGGGTGGTGGGAGCTTTCCTCCAAAGAGATTCCCTTCTCCTGAGGAGTCCTCTCTTGCAGCCAAATAAGTCACTTGAGGGAACTTGAACTGAGTCTGTGCCTCCACACTGTATTATTCTTCTGGACTGGAAGAAAATCCAGACTTCTCTGTTGATTCTGTGCATATGTGTATATGTTATCCAAGATAGACCCTTGAACTTTGAAGGTTGCATTATGATATCCTAATCCTATACATAGGTGTTTTGAAGTAGAATTTACTTCCATATAAACATGCATGGGAACCAACTGCAAGATGTAGGAAAGCGTAGCAGTGAAATAAGCTTTCTGTTTCTACTATGGATTGGGATGCAAGAGCTGAGGAAGATCATTCAGCTGTGCATGAAAGGATACTTGATTTGGATCTGTGAGCTCTGTGTGTCCCTTCACACATTGCTCCTCTCAGGATTCAGTGATCATCCCTGCAGCTTGCAGAACTCAGCTATCTAAATCTGCTGTGCATGAGCTAGAAAAAGGGCATCACTCACTTCTGAACACCCTGAAAGAGCCAAGGTAGAAGAAGGGAAATTCAGGCCACTAGTCCTAATCAAGTGCCCTTATTTCTTTTCTAGCAGCAAATGTAAGAGAGAAGATAGAAGGAAATGCAGAGATCCTAAAGAAAGACTGTTTGCTGTCAGTGGTTCTAAGAAGGCTTACATCTTAATCCAGAGCACACATACTGTCCTCTTGATTTTGATGGAGTTAGCTTTCAAGCACGTCTGCTTAGAACTGCAGCTTTGGACCATTTATCCCAAGGAATTCAAAGTGCCGTGTAGCAGCAGCCAATCAATGGTCTACTTAGTTTCCATACTCTACCAAGGGATGGGGTGGGGAGGACATGTAGTCCTCTGGATCAGTAGTTCCCAACCTTGGATAAACCAAGTGTTCTAGGACTACAGTCTCCAGAAGCCCTCATGTTTTTGGATTAATCATCATTCGTTATTTTAGCTAAGGCTGGGAGTTGCTGTCCAATGATATTGAGAGGACTGGGAGTTGCTCCCTCCTCTCTAGTGTATTTAAGCCTAAATGCACGTAACCAAAATAATTGCATAGTCTACACTCCACTCGTTATCCACTCTTTCCTCAGCTGTCTCCTATGTGTTAGTTTCTGGATTATAAATCCCTTGGGGAGTATGAGCCTGCCATTTCATTTGTAGAATATTACATGCATGGATTGAGTTGCAGCAAAGGAATGATGGAATGGGATACATGTTTTGCCCCTACCTACTGATTCTTTATACAAGAGCAGGGATGGTCGCTGTCCGCATCATGAGGTCAAACTGTATCTAATCACATCGCCTGCCATTAGAAAAGAAAATTCCATTAAGAGCTGAGAATATCTACTTTACCACCACCACCATACTTTCCTGGATTTCCAGGCAGAGGGATACATTTTGGGCAAGTGAGGGGAATTAAGTTTTATTTTTGGTGTGGAATGTCTCTAACCCTTTAACTCTCAGCTAGCAGCAAGAGTCACTGGCTGAAAACAAAGCTTTGTATATGTGCTTCACATATATTTTTTGTTTAGTACGGTGTGCTGAGATCTCTATCACCTGTTTCATTCTTTCACAAACACACACATGTGAACAAAACCATTTTGCACTTGGTACACAAAGACCCGCCTCCTGTTATAACAAGAGAACTCACCCCCAGTCTCCAATCTGGCCTCCAAAATCTCAAGGAATGGGAAATTGACAGCCTGCTAATCCTTCAGATTATATGGAATGTGCAATGAGTAGCTTGCTCCACCAATATTTTGGACCTTTTGCTGGAAAGCTGTTTCAGGGCTGTCATACTATGGCTGCTAAGGAGAGCCCTGGCACTACACGGTGAAGAAATTGCCCAACTGTTTCCCATATGAGGGGTGGAATTTGTCAGGCCCATTGGCGTCATGCACTCTTTAAAGGTTGCAAGCGTAGGTTGTATGAAGGCTGCATGGACAAGGCTCCAGTGCATGAGGACCTGAGGCTGCCAGAGAAGCCCTCGTCCTCATCACCAATATTTATTCTGGCTCCAACATGGAGAACTTTTTCTGGAGAAACATCCAGAAGTCATGGTTCTCCAGAAAAAGGCTATTTTAACTTCCACCCCCGTGGAGATCTGGAAGGATGGGAAATGGGGCAGGTGCAGTCCCAAGGCTTGCTTGCAGTTGTCCATCCCCTGCCTGCAAAAACCTTCCCCCAAGCTGGCACCTTACAATTCTGGAATAATACAACTCCCATCATCCTCAGGCTGCATAGCCCTAGACTGATTTTGTTGCAGATTTGAATTGCTCCTTGTTGTTGCTCCCTTTTAAAACACTGCAAAACACAAATATTTTTTTTCTACAAGTTATTGCTGAAGCAGCACTATATTCCCTCACAAAGAGTGCTTGGGTTCATGATGATCTGAAGAAAAGTGAAGAAAACACCACAAAACATTCAGCCCAGAAAAGGCAAAGATAGCAGAGACCTCCCACCCTCACTTCTTAAACCCATTATATTTAAGATTGTCAACACCTCTTTAGGTGTTTCTTTGCAAAAAGTGGAGGGGGAAAGCAGGGATTAAAGCTCTTTGATCCCTCCCCCTCCTTACTTCAGTGTATAAGACGATCCCAAATTTTTAATCTAAATATTTTAGAGAAATGTATCGTCTTATACACGGAATCTCTTAGGCAGGATGTCTGTGTATACAAGGGGTGGAATTAGATGATACAGTTAACACATCATTGGAAAAAACTCTCCCTTAAGAAGAAAATATTTTCTGTTTATTATTTTAAAACTGAGTTGGCCTCAGACCACTTTAGGCATATTTGCTTACTTTTGTTTCTTGATAGGTTGTCAGGAGGTAGGTAGTACAATTCCTCTTAACATTTACAATTCTTATTTCTCTCATTTCAAAGAAGCTTTGGAAGATTTATGTACCTGGAAGGATAACCTGGTATGAAGAGGCAATACACATTTCCCTTCAAGTATGATCTGACTCTGAGGTCTGTTGTTTTTAGGATATTACAATGTGATTCAAGCTGAAGGGAGGGGAGACCATCTCAGCCGACAACCATTTGTGAAGGAAAGCTAAAGAAAGACCAGTAGATGAAGAGAGACCAGGAAGAGGAAGAAAAAGAAGAGAAGTAGGAAGACAAAGTGTGAAAGATGCGGATTCGGAAGAACAGAACTGAAATAAACTGACAAGGATTGCTTTTCAAATAGCAACAGAAACACACTATCATGTAACTGGCAGAGGTTTGGGCTAGAGTTGATTTCATAAGTGATTAAAATCACTAAATAAAGACATATTATTCATACTGTTTAGAGCCTTAGTGCCCCTCATCAATGTTGGTTTAATCCATACATTATTACACTTGTAATGTCTAGAAGGGTGTTAGTTTGTTGCAGGAAAAACACACCGCTTTTTGGCCCTTTGAAGATGACCCATGAAAGCCTATACAAGTCTAATTAGAAGTCATTCCCATCATTTCAATGGGATTTACTCCTAGGTAAATTGGTGTAAAATCATAGTCTGAGAGATCTATTGTGTATTCATCTGGTCCATTTCTTTGTCCCCTCCACCATTGGTGCCAATATATTGCATCAGGTTTTAGTCTGCATTTTCCTGATTTAAGCTATTCATCCCCTTATTCGTATATCAAATATGCACAATGTTTTTTTTTCTGTTTATTTCTAACGCTGCCAGCCAACGCAGAGGATGGAGGGTGAAATCCAACCTGGACTGCTCTTGTGTCTTTAACAGCAGCTTGATCTGCAGGAAGCAGCAGGTAAAAAAGTTTCACAGCATGAAATAAGTATCATCACCCCCTATATTTCTAGTTTTCAGGCATGAGTGCTGATGCTTATGTAGTCAAAATCCAGGAGGTATCAGTATGCATGAAGAACCATAAGGTTTACTGAAGTACCAAAGCCTGCTAAGAAGGATGATGATGATGATGCTACTACTACTACTACTACTACTACTACTACTACTACTACTACTACTACTACTACTACTACTACTACTACTAATACTAATACTAATACTAATACTACTACTACTACTACTACTACTACTACTACTACTACTACTACTACTAATAATAATAATAATAATAATAATAATAATAATAATAATAATAATAATAATAATGGAAACATTCTCCAAACAGATCAATAAGAATTGACTGAGTAAGCTCATGGAATCCTGAATGATTGATAAAGTAAAAGACAGAAACCAGGAAGAAGGAATAGAAGGCACCATTTTCATGTCAAGGGTTTCACTCGCAGATAATCTGTTGAGGATTACATGGCCGTGGTACACAGGGCTAAAGCCAACAGTGGGTGGGACTTCTCTCTCTTTTTGCTGTTCTCCTCTCTCTCTCTCTCTTAAATCCTACTTAGTGGGCTGCCACACAAGAAGTAGATCACTTGCAGAGAGCTTTTGAAATGAGTCAGATGAAGCAGATGTAAGACATTGTGCCAAGGCTGTTGGAAAACTACAACCTTGTATGTGTCTCCTTTAAAACTATGAGGAGCATGCTCTGCATGTGCCATTAAACACAGATGTCCCTCCACCCACTTCAGAGTCCTTGAAACCACCCATTCGTTTTTGTTCTGTTGTTAGCTACCTTTTCTCTTCTCTCCATCTTCTGCTCTCCAAAGACAGACATGTGAAGATGATTAAAAGAACAAAGCCACGGACTGTTCTCTTCAACCAGGAAGCAGCCTACCAGACCATTTTTCCTTTTCTAAGGGAGGAAGTGAGACCAGGCAGATCTCTCCAAGCTTTTCTCAGCACCAAAAAGGGAAAGATCAAATTTCAAAACCCTGCAACAGAAGCCTACATATGGTTCTAGGACTGCAAGTTGCCCATCCTGGATTGGATTATTATGGTGGAGGACGCAGTTAACAGTGGCCACAGTTATGTGCTACAAATAAGTTGTCACTAAGAAGAAGGAATTCTTTTTTTTTTTTTACAACAAGTAAAATTTTATTTAAAATAAAACACTACAAAGCAGACAAAATAGGAAACACCAAACCACCAGCCACTACAAACAGACAAACGAATAACAAAAACCACTACTAAGACAAACCCTCCCCCCTTTTGAGTCAGAGATTCCAACATTGTTTGGATCTCGGATTATTCCAGTTGGTTTCCAGTGACCACTGAGTACATAGAATACCGAATTTTGCCCTAAACCCCTGTCTTTTTCTGGGCCCAAAGAAGAAGGAATTCTTGAACAGCAGGCTAAGTTTGGGAGTTTCTTTTCACCTCCCATAATTTGCACCTTAGCTTGCCTTTTTTTAATTGCCATTCAGATGTGAAGCATCATCTTCCTTTGTACGTTTTCCTTCTCAGACTTGAAAGGCTGGCTCACACATGTCTCTGGAACACTAACATGACTTCAGCTCAAATGCAGGTAGCTATGTAAAGTTCAGTCCTGAGTAGAACAAGAAATAGGAAATTGGAAGCACTGACCCCAGCAACATTTTAGGTCTTACCAACGTACAGGATCATTAAGACCTTAGAAAAAAGTGAATTACCTACAAGCATCATATATATTAAAGATTTGCTTTTGTCTCTCGTACACATGTGCTTCACAGTCTTTCTTTCAGTAACAATTATACTAGTTCACATTTGTAATTGAGAGCCAACAGCATTGACTGAACAACTTATAAGTTATCACAGCTATGACCCAGGGAAGAAGCTATCAGGAAACCTCACACAATGATTGTGGAATCAGGCTTAAAACAAGCTACCTGAATCTGCTTGTGATACTGAATCTGTTTAACTCCTTCCATGGTGATTTTAAGCATCATCACATAGTTCTGACACCATACTGATCCACAGCTGTGATGTGTGCTGAAGCAGCAGAAGAGCTGGCCCTACTGTTAGGCAGAGTGAAGTCAACACCTCCGGCAGCAGGGTTTTGTTACAAATGGTTAGTTATTTTACTTCATCATTACATATGTTTAACTAACAGGAATGGAAGGCAGAGCCATGTGTGGGACTTTCTGCTTTATGTAACCAACAGAACTGAACTGGTTTTAGGTAAAATGCACCTTGACTTGGGTGAAATGGAGTGGTGCCATTTGTCCATCTCCCTATGAAATCATGATCTGTTCCTTTCCCTCCTATGCATGCATGCACATGTATACACATACAGAGTGTAGACAGTGTTTCAATGCTCTAAAGCACATAGAAAATATATTCATTCCATCAGTGCTCTAACACACCCAAAAAAATCATATTCATTATTTCAATGCTTTACAGAATAATCACACATTTTATGTCTCATTGAGTTCTTTGGCCTCTATCCAGTTCCATAGGCTGACTTCCTCTCTGAAAAGAGTAGAACCAGGGCCAGCTATATTATTAAGTAGAAGGAGACAGCTGCCTCAGATCTAAGGGGTTCATGAAATGGCGGTGAATGGTTTGACACAGATTTTTTTAAAAACGGTGGGGTGTTTATAGGATTTTCTGCCATAGGTGCCAAAAATAATGAGGTTGGCCTTGAAATTCAGGGCGTACTACATACACAGTTGGGATACATGGATATTGAAATATTTGCTGCTGGATCTCACAAAATAAAAGGCCTTGATAGGGCCCCGCACTACAGGGACTGTGTGGATTAATTTCAGACCAAACTGATGCATGGCAAAGCTGGGCATAACAAAGAGTATTGTCCCACAAATGTTGGGAAGGACCTGTTTGCGGCACACTAGATATTGCCTTGATCCTTCACAAGTTTTAAGAAATGGTCAAAAAGCAGAATCAAGGAAGCAGGGAGAGCAATGGGGGGTGTGCCCAGCTGGCTTCCCTGCATTCAGATGAATCCTGAATTCATGTCGTGGGAATGAAATGATGTCAATTCTGGGCTCATATACTCTCCTGGCATGGCTGTAAACAGATAGAAAGCTTTTGTTTCTTTTTCCAAATCGCCTTGATCACTGGTCACATCTGGATGAAGTGTGTATTGTGTATTTAGGAAAACAAACCAATTTTATATTTGCTTTCATCAATATGTCTAAAATGTATTAAATACCTCACAAAACAAAAGCAATTCGTTTTAAGGCTGCTGAGTGTTGTGCAATTTAAATATAAGAAATACAGTAAGAACAAGAACAAAAAATGAAAACCGGCACAGTTTTAAAAAAATCCATCAAACATGTCACACAAGATAAAATGCAGCATATATTACAGAAACTGAAAAAAAAAAACCATGCGAGACAGGATCTTCTCTTGTTTTTTCCCCCAAAACCACACTGAACGATAGCCACAGTTCTTGGTCTGAACATAAAGACGGCATTTGCATGTCAGGCTATGCTATAGTTCAGCATGATGAGCTACAGCAACCAAGCCTCAGGCTAACAAGCTCATTTTCAAAGCAAGCCAAATTCAGAACATAATTATAATCAAGCCAAAGTGATAGGTATGAAGTGATCTTTTTTAAGTAATCAGATTTTTTAAAATACAAATTGTAAGCAAATCGATCGCTTATGATTTTTCTGCATTTATTTCCTTTAAATTGTGCAACACCAAGAAGGCTTAAAACAAATCACTTTGTTCTGCTTTTGGTGACAACCTACCTCTAATGTATGCTTTGTCCAAAATGTTCTTTGTGGTTTTTTCTGGGTTTGCCGATTGAGATCAAATGCTTTGTAATGAATATTCAATAGTACATGTTTAGGCAAAGGAACTTAATAGGAAACCCAACTTTATCATTTAGATTGAAGATGAAATAGGCTTTGTTTTTCAGATGAGGGCAAAATGTTGAGATTGTAATATGATGAGGAAGGAAAGAAATTTAATTTTGGAATTGACTGGTAATAAAGAATGGGGCATGGCTACTTGAAGGATCACAGAAGTGACATTATAACCTCCAAAGAAGTTTGGCTGCCACAGAGTGGCCAAAACCCTATTATTTGTATATGCCAGCACAAATCAGCTGATGTAAATTGGAGCAGCAAATTGCTGCTAGTTTAGAAGTCAATGCTCACATTCCTTGTGACATGTCAGGTCAAATGATTGGTATGCAACAAGGAATGCAAGCATTAACTTTCTAACTAGTGGCAATTTGCTGCTGTAATTTCTGTCACGTGACTTTTCCTGATGTACATAAATAATAGCATACTGGGCAGTATATAACACTCATCCTGCAGCATTAAATGATGGTAGCTTGTCTTCACAATAGGAGACAGATGGACCATTCAGAAATTTAATATAATTTATTGTAACAAATTATACCTCTTTGAATTATACCTCAGTGTTACGTTCCTAGGCCAAGAGGAGAACCACACATATAATCAGATACATGTGAGAAGTTCTAAGTAATTCACTACTGGTTTTTCTGTTAATCTAATGTAAGTAAAAAGTTAAAGGCTGAGTCTCCAATATAATGATAACAAAGGTTTGTCTTAACCAGCAAACCCCACACTGAATTTCATCTCAGAAGAGCAGACTTATTCCACATGAACCTGTCTGAACCGACCATATTTCATCTGAGGCTTCCTCTTTATCAACTTATTTTCTGCTTTCCTGTCATCCTAACTGAGGATGCTGATAACTAAAAGGGTTTCTTTTTCTGTCATGGTTCTTAGGGTTACCTCAGTCTCTGATATTTCAGGTTCAAAATCTGTAAAGAGGGCTGGGTCCTTGTGACACTGTAAGGGTCTCCGTAAGTCAGAACTGACTTGACAGGACATGTTTATATGTATATAAAGGGTAAAGGTTCCCCTTGACAATTTTTGTCCAGTCGTGTTCGACTCTAGGGGGCGATGTTCATCCCCGTTTCCAAGCCATAGAGCCAGCATTTTGTCTGAAGACAATCTTCCGTGGTCACATGGCCAGTGCGACTTAGACATGGAACGCTGTTGCCTTCCCACCGAGGTGGTCCCTATTAATCTACTCGCATTTGCGTGCTTTCGAACCGCTAGGTTGGCAGGCGCTGGGACAAGTGACGGGCGCTCACTCCGTCACGTGGATTCGATCTTACGACTACTTGGTCTTCTGACCCTGCAGCACAGGTTTCTGCGGTTTAGCCCACAGCACCACCACTCATTTAATGCAAACTTGTCCTATTTTTTTCAGGAGATAGCTTGAGTAGGGGTCTCCATTCAACATGATACTATGCTGACGGGAAGACAGGCTTAGGCTGGAGACACGTTGGATTAGACAACTGTTGCTGTACAATGGCTGCTGCTCCCAGGCCTGTAATTCCTGGTAAACTGACAGGAATTACAAAACACCAGAGTTCCCCATTCTCTCTGATGCTTGAAAACTGTCCTGACTTCCTGCCACTCAGGGAAAGGGGTCAGGTGAAAATGGAGCATTTTCTTTTCATCACAAATTACATCTGAAGCTATAGCAGAAGCAATACTCTAGTGCCTTTGCTTTTCCACTTCAGTTCAAGCAATGAAAGAGAATCAAACAGTTTTTGCTTCAGAGATTAACTAACAAAATAATGTAAAATGATCTGTGAGGGGAAAAAGATGGCGGCAGCAGCAAGAAAATTGGCATGAATTCAATGAAAGAATTTTACTCATTCTTTCCTATGAGATATCCTGACATCACCCCAATGTAACCACTGTGTTATCCCTGCCAAGCTTACACTCTAAAACGATGAGTTGGCACTTTGTACAGTATTCTAAAGCCCAAGCTAGATGTGGTGTCATTAGGGCAGCAGTCTTTATTATCCTTACAACATTTCCTGAACTCTTGATGTAGGACATACCCCTGGATGTGCAAGAACAGTGGTTCTTTCTCAAGCATCCTGGGGAGAATGAAGGTTGAGACAATTGTGCCTATTGTTGTTTTAAGAATTTTAGTCCTCTGTTCATGTTTGCACCATTCCTGGATTCAAGTGAGGAATCACCTATCTAAATGTACTCATGTTTTGGGTGGTGAGGGATATTCCAATAGCTATCATTATGAGGGAGACATCACTCTAAGGACACCACAGCACTCCTAGGGAGAAAAGGCTAGAGCAGGACTGCATTTTAAAAAGACCCCTCTGCACCAGAAATTGTCCTGAGCCTTTGACGAGTTTCTGATTATCCTTCCAGACATTCCAGCTCAAGTAACCCAGGGGCGAGGAACCTATGATCTCCAGATATTGTTGGGCCACATCTCTTATTATTCCCATCATGGATCAGGAATGATAGGAGCTGTAATCCAAACAATATCTGGACAGCCACAGGCAGAACTTGCAATTGTAACTTAACAAAGGTAACTTCACTCTTTTAATGTAATGGTATTGAAGGTGAAAGGAGAATGTGTTTATACCAGAAGCCAGCAGCTTGTAGAGTTCTGATTTAAAAAACAAAAACGAACAATGGCTGAGAGGTAACTATTTAGCTATACCCATGAAAAGTGAGAGTGAAGGGTTATATCCTGGAGACCAGAATAATGGTAACGAAGCCCTTTCCTCCAGCCTCTGGCACTATAATGGTACTGTAACTAATTACATTGAAAATTAATATTTTATGTTCTTGACACAGGGTCTCCATTCATAAGCTAGTCATGCTTTGGTCAATCAGCTTCATCCTTAGTGGCATTTCTGTTCCTTTATTGATGGCAGGATGGGCAGAAAACCAGCAAATTCCATTTTGCCTCTGATGGACAAGTATGGCAACTTTAATTGCTCCTCAATCATTTTTCCAGGATCCTATTAATTGTGTCTAACATGAGGAGGAATAATGTAAGCAAGCTCACCTGCACGGACAGCTGTCACGCTCCTCTACACCTTTCGATCAGCGAGGCAATGGCAAGCCCATTTGCATGCTTGGTTGCACGACAGACAGCAAGTGAAGAAGGAAAGACAGTTGCATGGCTGACCTTATGTGTCTGGTTCTTCCAATAGGAATTGGGTCTCTCTTGCATAACTAGTTGAGGGTCCATTAGCAGAAGCCTTTCAGCTGAGCCTCCTTCTTAAGGCCCTCCATTTTCTTCTGCTTCACTTGAGCCTCAAAATGCCATTGGTTGCTTTGCTCTGACATCACAATGGGCTTGTGCTACCTTTTCCAAGTGAGTCAGCTCCATGGCTCTGGACATGCAATGCCTCCTCTGACATCAGAAGGCTTGATGGATGATCCGTCTGGCTTTGTGTGCTCTCACTCATAACATTAGCTGATCCGAGGATACAGAAGGTCTTCCCATTCCAGGGGCAGCCAACTGGTTTTTTTTGGGGGGGGCAATGGGGAAAGCTTTGATAATTGGATTCTGAGGAGTGAGGCACAACTTCAGCCAAATTAACTAATGCATTTGGAGAGCCTGGGAAAATGACTTTTTAAAGACCACAACTGCAAGAACACCTTCAACCTGATAATGGTGGCTGGGGATTCAGAGAGCTATGGTCCAAAAAAGTAACGGTTGCAAGCTCTGTTCTACTATCTTCTCAAGGCTCACTTCCTTGTCAAATTAAAACTGATGCCCTGTGGGTAGACATGTATTTAATGGTCTCAAGTTTCAACACTTCCTAGAAAGAGACATTTTCCTGATGCTCAGATCAGGCTTATTCACAGTTATGCTAAAAGGTGAATATATTTTCCTTTCATACTTTTTACTCCTAAGAACTTTAATATTTTAAGAAAATGCACTCTTAATTTTTTTATGAGTGCCTTTTAAAGCTTCTGCATTTTTAGAATGCAATTAAAACATCCACCTTACTCTTTTTTGAGTCTTAAAGTATATCTCTGCCATATCTTATATACCTGCATTTTGAACTATTATTGAAACATGACTTAAATATATTATCTGCATTAAGTTTTGTCTTCATATATTTGTACCTACAGGGGTTTTTTTTAGCTGTAATTTTTTAAATTATTTGACCTTGACACAATGATAGGTTATGTATATAGACTGAAAACCTGTGGGTGCACATCACCTAGCTTTATAGAGTATGTGTTCTGTGTTGTTAAGTCAGGAACAACCTAACAGGACTTTCAAGGTAAGTGAGATATTTAAGGAGTGGTTTTACAGTTCTTCGCATCCAGTGAGTTTCCACATTGAGCAGGTATTCAAACCCAGGTCTCCTGGGTCCTAGTTCATTACTCTATCCACTACACTACACCGGATATTCAGTTTTATAGTAGGTATTAATAATACATATTAACATTATTATTGCATAATTGGACCATAATCTATAATCATGCTACATTGACCACCAGTGACCAAGTGCGATAGAAATATAACAAACCAAAACATTATTCACCATGTTCTCGAAGTACAAGATAGGAACATCTAAATCAGGGGTGTCCAACCTTTCACCTTCCCTGGGCCATATTAGAAGGTGAAGATTTGGTTTGGGCCGCACATAAATTTGGTTTGGGCTGCATGGGGGGGGCAGCCCTAGCCATCCTCCGCAGCCCCTCTCCAAGCGCACTTACCAGCAGCTGCGATCTCAGACAGCAGAGGCTGCCAGCTTTGACTCCGGTGGCTTTTTGGGGCCGGGAGGGGGTCCACGTCCACCTATTGATGGGGATGGCGCAATGCAGTCACGCAGCCCCCCTATCCCCTCCCCTCCTGCTCCTTCCTTCCTTCCTTCCCTCTCTCCCTCCCTACCATTGTGACGTGCCCCAGCCTCATTCCGGCTGCAAGCACTGGCAGTGTAACTTGAAACTTTGGAATTTCTTTAAAAATAAAAAATTGCACTGGGCCGCATTATGAGCTGACCTGGGCCGCAGGTTGGACAAGCCTGATCTAAATGCATTGGATTTGATACATGACACAGGATATTAGAACTTAGGGAAGCTTTAAATATAATTAATTTTCTTATTATAACTAGCAGTAAAAAAATTTATTTGTCAATCAGTAATACATTTCAACCTTTGCTGCTTTTGTTTTATTGACACTATCTTGAGTATCAGTGCAAGTAATCTGAATACTCTCTGTGCCATTTCACACTCTTTTCTGCATGTGGCATTATGACTAGTAGGCACTTGGGGTGGGGATAAGTGCACATTTTTTTTCAACCCACCTTATACACAAAAATCAAACATTTGTTTTCTTCAGCACTGCTTGCCCTGACAGTTGTCTCTACCTGAAGAACCAGAGAATGACAGCCATTTCCTGAGACTTCAGCTGCTGCTGTGAGACAGGCAACTCTCTGTGACTCGTGGGACTCCCCTTCTCTCAAGGCCTGCCTCCCTCATGCCAGATCCTCTTTTCCCTGTTGCTGGGCTGTAGTCCTTGAGCAGCTCAGCAATGTATGTGGAATCATGAAGAGGCATGGCTGAGCATCTGTGCAGGCTCAGATGAAAACCACAGCTTTTCCAAATCGCACAATGTGGAAGAATTCTCCCAATAGGATTTTTATCACTATGCATTGTGTTTTTAATTTATATAATGATGCAGAATTGTGCTCCTCTGCTCTGTTGTTATAGTGATTCTGTAGCTGTGTTTAATTTCGTGCATTTCATTAAATGATGCAATTATTTTAATTTCAAATCAAATCAAAGTTATTGTCATTGTAAGTATATACATAGTATACTTGTTTTTATCTTTTAAGCTACCCTGAGACCTTCTAGTATATGATGACCTATAAATCATAGAAAAGTGAAGCTGGAAGGGGTCTACAAGGCCATCAGGTCCAACCCCCTGCTCAATGCAGGAATACAATCAAAGCATATCTGTCAAGTGATTATCCAAGTTTTTCTTGAATGCCTCCAGTGTTGGACCACTCACCAACTCCTGAGGTAACTGGTTCCACTGTCATACTGCTCTAATAGTTAGGAACTTTTTTCTGATACACAACTGAAGTCTGGCTTCCTTTAACTTGAGTCCATTGTTGTGTGTCCTACACTCTGGGATGCTCAAGAACAGTTTTTGTCCCTCCTTTGTATATTTGAAATATCAAATATTTGAAAAGTACTACCATATCTTTTCTCAAAGCTAAATATGCCTAATTCTTCCAGCCTTTCCTCATAAGACTTGTTTTCCCACCCCTTGATCATCCTTGTCACCCTCCTCTGAACTTGTTCCAATTTGTTAGCATCATTCTTGAAGTGTGGTGTCCAGAACTGGACACAATACTCAGGGTGAGGCCTAACCAGTGTTGAATAGAGGGGGACTAGCACCTCACGGGATTTGGAAACTATACTTCTATTAATGCAGCCTAACATAGCATTTGCCTTTTTTGTAACCACATCACTCTGTTGGCTCATATTCAGCTTGTGATCTATGACAGTTCCAAGATCCTTCTCACTCATTGTTTTGTTGAGCCAGGTATGCCCCATCTTGTAACTGTGCAAATGGTTTCTTTTTCCGAGGTGCAGCACTTTGCACTTATCCCTGTTGAATTTCATTCTGTTGCTTTCAGCCCAGTGCTCCAGCCTATCAAGGTCATTTTGAATTTTGTTTCTGTCTTCTAGGATACTAGCTATTCCACTCAATTTGGTATCATCTGCAAATTTGACAAGCATTCTCTGCACTCCCTCATCCAAGTCATTAATACAAATCTTGAAGAGCACCAGGCCCAGGACTAAGCCTTGAGGTACCCCACTTGTTACTTCCTCCCAGTTAGAGTAGGACCCATTAATCATCATCACCTCTGAGTATGATTCTGTAGCCAATTGTATCCACCTGATACTTGATCTATCCAGCCCACACTTAGTTATCCTGCTAATCAGGATATCATGGAGCACTTCGTCAAAAGCTTTGCTGAAGTCAAGATAAACTACATCTACATCTGTCTGTCAGGGAGGTTCCCTGATCCAAAAACGAGATCAAATTAGTTTGGCAGGATTTGTTCTTGATAAATCCATATTGGCTTTTAATTATTACTGCATTGTTTTCTAGGTGCTTGCACAATGACTGCTTTATGATCTGTTCCAGGATTTTGCCTGGGACTGATGTCAGGCTGATTGGCCTGTAGTTCCCAGGTCCCTCTCTTTTTTTGCACTTTTTGAAGATAAAGACAACAGTAGCTCTCCTCCAATTCTCTGGCACCTCCCCAGATTCCCATGATTTCAAGAAAATCATGGATGGCGGTTCTGAGAGTTCTTCAGCCAGTTCCTTCAGTACTCTCGGATGCCGTTCATCCGGCCCTGGAGATACCAAGGTGGTAAGGTCTTCCTTGACTATTTGTTTATCAATCTCCAGCTGCAATCCTGTCACCACTCCCACTTGCACTTAATTTGTATGGTATATATACTGTATGACTGTGTCAATTAGTCAATCAACAAAATAGTTTTGGTGCGGTATAACGTCAAGTTTCAGGAAGGCAATGAATATGTAAATGTTTCCCCAGGTGGGGTTTCGGTGAACCTTCAAAAAAAAAAAAAAAAAAACTACAGCAGAAAGACCAGGGTAAAATCCTTCTCCTTACCATTTAGCTTGCTGCATGTTGTGAGCTGCATTTATGTTTTGTTTTGGCAAAGGGGTTGTTTAGCTGTGCAACTCCACACACTACAATTTAATGTTACACAATCCAAACACAGTTTTACCGCCTGAAGTATTACTTGTTTGGACTGTGCCTTGAATGAAACATAACCTTCTTTAACTGCTTTCAGTTCTTGAAATGATTTAATTGCTCTTCCTTAATGTCCTTTAAGCAATAAAAATAAAAAAAAAACACTCTCAGGTTCTACCAACACGAAAACTAGATCTGGGATAGCAAGCAGCAGATGGCTTCTAATAGAGATATTATGCAACATCTTGTACCCATCACCCTCTCAGACAGTTTCCTCAGACTCTAGCAAATCCAGTGCAAGAGAGTACCCTATAGAAATTGTTATCTTGGTGGAAAATGAATAAACGATCAGAAGTCAATGCACTTTTAACATGAATTTGTATGACTCGGTTGAAATCTATGTGGTGCCACAGAAACCTGATATAAAGGCAGTGCTCTAATACAGCACTACCCATTGCATTGATCTTGTGGTTATCTGATTATTGCAAATGATATAATCATTCTCAAGAGACTATGCTAGATGATGCAGCAGTGTGGCTGGCTGTGGCTTTATTGAACTGTTGTACTCCGATTGGCTCAGAGAGCACACCCATTGGGTGATTTAGCCAATTAAATGCCCTGTTAACCCATAAAAGTGTTATTAAATACATCTCTCTTTGAATATGTCATTCTCTATCAAGCAAATGGGACCACTCTGCTGTACTCTTTGGAGTTGTGTACCGCTGCATTGTTCTTTGCAGATCAGCTGGGGTTCAACTGGCCGGTGTTCAAGGAAACTAAATCACATAGCATGACTCTGAATCATTTCAATTTAAAAACAAGATAAAACATTTCTGATCATTAAAGTTAATGGAGGTACGCCAATCTGTTGCTGAGGCACCAGCTCAAGTGAGTTTTCTGTGAATTTTCCCTCCTTTCTTACCAAACTGGAGAAATTCATAAACACTTCTTGTATGCCAGTATTTTTAGAAGAGGTAGCTGTGTTAGCCTATCAGGAAAAAACAAAAGGAAAACAAAGAAGACAAAAATGTTGTGGCACCTTAAAGACTAACTGCTATATTTTAATATGAGCTTTCGTGGACAAATATTTGCTATGTAGTCCCACTCTTATGTCTGAGGAAGTGGACGTGATACACAAAAGCTCACATTAAAATGTAGCAGTTAGTCTTTAAGGTGCCACAACATTTTTGTCTTTATTATTATTTTCCTTTGGATTTCGCCTGATATACTCCTTGCCTGAAAATTTTTCATTTTTGAATTTACAAAGAGTGTGGGTATAATTAATGACAAAGAATATTCATTTGTAATTAATTCTTTACCCCAGTGATAAAGGCATCTTACATTATGGTTGCAACTTATTGAGGGATGACTCCACTCCTTTTGTTGTAACAAACTTTGAAGACCATACAGCCTTGTCCTGATTTTTTTCTGAACTTTCGAGTTACTTTTGTCGTTCCACGGATGTGGTGGAGGAGATGTATCGCATGGTTCCAGTGATAGCTCATCCTCTTGCTCTGCTGTGGCTACTGAAGCAGCAATGAAACAGACAGGAGGAGAGAGTGCTCTGTATTTAAAAAGCAGTTTAAAAGGTATTGCTCAGAAAGGTATTTTTAAGACATGGCAGCAAAATTGTAAAAGTAGTTCATTACCTTTAAAAGCTGCTGCTGGAATGGTAGACCAATTTGAGTGGGCTTTGGAATGACAACCATAATAAATTAGTTCTCCAAAGTAACTTTCCAAGATCTGCATCTTGCCATTTACTACAACTTTTTTATCGTTGACCCAGGCTAATAACTCTATGCTCTTGAGGAGCAGCAACTGCTAAGATTGCATTCCGTTTGCAACTTCCACACCGTATATTTGATGAAACAAAATTATGCCGACACATCCCATGTAAAAGTTTATGCTGTAGAACCTGGCAAGTGTGTGTTTTTTAACCTTGTAAATATACCAATTAAAAAGGAACAGCAAGCAGCTTTTTAAGAGCCTGCCTGCCACCCCTGTCTCTTCTGGTCACTTGTGGTGCATCAGTGGCTTAAAAGGAAAAATAAGCAAACACACAGGACCGGAAACTTGCATATATTTCAAGAAACCTTCTGGGTCTAGATGCCTGGAAGCATTTTTTATTCACCCCGGACCAGTAGTCTATAATAAGCCCCTTTCAACCGTTTGGATAAACAATCCAGAAGATTTAAGATCTCCCCAGAAAAGGTACTGTTTTCAATATTATTTTGGCACTGCTAAGAATTGCCTCCTATATCTTTTGTATGTAATAGGAGATTGGCTGTGATGGTGGGGATACAGTTCAAAATTTAATTCACTTCTAGCACCCAATGTGTCCTTTTATTATTATTTTTTCAACTATTATTAAAGCTAAGAGCAAGGGGAGGTAACTTTATAGGGTCTGGAAGTCATTCTCTCCCTCCTTTGCACACTGGGACCCACTGATGGCCTTGTTAGTCCTGAAAATAAGGAAACAGCTGGAATGAAACCAAATATTGTTGGAAGTCCACATCTTTTCCCATTTTTGTAGGTTTTGGTGGGCTGTGAATTTCATTTTATTGCAAAATAATTTCAGGAGAAATGCAGGAACAGAATATTACTTAAAAAAACTGAATTGTTCTAGCATAGGGAGCATAGTTTGTCATAGAGGAAAAATAAAAACAAGCAACACAAAATAAAAACAGACTGAGGCCAAACAAGAAAAAAAAAACACCCCACAGGATACAACTTTTATCTCTGCTGCCAAGCATGGAACCAATGCAGACTATTTCAAATCTGTATATGAGTAAAACTGCATATTATCAGATGCTTATATATCAGGACTGGTTAATCTGATCCTCACCTAATAAGTATGTATGATACTAAGCAAGGTTTCTGTCCAAAAATTCCATATGGGAGATGCATGGACACCTGCTTATGTATTTTTGTGGGCAACTGTCTAGAAAGACTTAAATCAATTTCAGTAAGTGGAACAGATGGATTTCATCATGTTGTCTATTAAAAACTAGCCATTTTAGTTTTGCTTGTTATCATCTTATCTGCAATACTTCATAGCCTTATGCCAGAAAATGAACACTATGAGGAATAAATCTTGTCCCTTTCTGAAGAAATGTGCTATTAGTTGGCTATCCCACTGAATTAACTGTGATATGTTGTATTTGTTATTTATTAATACTCTAATAAGTTTCATTAAAACTTTTATTACGATGTCTGAATATACAATAAATATTTTCTTTCATATATGCCATACATGTAAATCCAAAAGGACATCACATTAATCTCGACCCCTTATTTGACACTCTTTTACACAAACTCATCAGGCACAGAAGTTTCAGGCACAAATCATCTTTGAGGTAAACTGAATGTACCTTGAAAGTCAGGCTAGGTTTGAATTAACCAGTCTTGATTTATAGTATAAATACAGAAACATGGAACAAACCCATCATTTTATCTCTGCAGATATAATGGGATACATACAGCCATACCACTAGAATAGAGGAAGAAAAATTTACATCCCCATTGTTTTGTGCTCTAAGGGTCAGAGCAAATATTAAGGCAAATGTGTATTTCCTCCTCATTATTCCTCAAGCCACACACGTTTTGGAAATTTATGTGCCTGAGACATCAGACATGCAAACAAAGCAGTACTATTAAACAAAAGCAAGCTACTTATGGTGCACTAAAACAGACAGTATTTTCTTTTAAAGAGTGCACCACTTCTAGATGCAGAATTAGTGTCTTGTCTATGGAGGGCCATAACTATTCTAGCAATGGAAAGAAAAGGTTGTATTCCTGCCAAAAGTATTTTTCACTTCTCCCATCTCACTAGTTTAGTTTTTGTAAAGCAACAACCTACATGCTTGCCTGTAATCCTCAACAGTACAGGAAATATGATTTTCACTGGAACTATAACATGTGGAAAAATAGAACACACACACACACATTTAATTGGAGTACTGGATGTGCTAAGGGTTATATTCAGCCCCTTGGGAGTGAAGTGTGAGCTGCGGTCTGCATTTTGCCCTGTCTTGGAGAGGAGCTCTACAACCTAATATGTTTGAAAGGCAATTTGTGTGCACAAATACCAAAATAATTTTGTATTCCCCTGGCAAAATATTTAAATGGCACTCCTCTTTCCCTCTCTCCAATACACCCACGTACTCTGACTAACGGCCAAGCGCAGCCCTTGGATGCTCTCTGGCTTTTGCTTAAAACAAACAAGACATTTTGTCTCTCTAGGCCCAGAGGAAGAAAAACACATGCACCCGAGATGGCACAGAGTTCCTTCCACTTGAGGCTGTAGGAGAGGGGGGAATGCTGTCCATACCAGCTACTGTCTTTTTGAGAACGCATTCCACTTGAAAAGTGAGGGTTGCATCATCAAGTTCTCAAGGCCCAGGGAATATGACCTGGAAGCATTTATAGGTCATTAAGGTACGAAGGAACCAATGACCAGCATCCTGGCAGTGATTTACCTGTGCTTAAGTTAAATTGCTTCCCTTGCCTCAAAAAAAATTATGCTGGTTGTATCACCACACACACGTCTATCGTACCATCATAGCACTACTGGCACCTCATCAGTTACCAGCAGTTCACCACAGCAAGGTTTAATTTGCACATATCACCAACAGGATTCTGACCAATGAATGTAAGTATGCATGTTGCATGCCATCGAGTTGACTCTGACATATAGTGAGCTGAATTAAAATTTCCAAGCTATGTGAGATATTTGAGGAGTTGTTTGGCAGTGCCACACACCCTCCCCCATGAGTTTTCATGGTCACTTGGGGATTTGAATCCAAATCTTCAGAAGCTTAGCCTGCCACTACGCTGGCTCATGGTGGCTGTAAGAAGGCTCTTAAATGAATACCTATATCAAACATAGCCTTTTACTGGAGCTCAGTTAAAAAAAAACCAACCCAATTCTTTTGCGTTCTCTCTGTGTGAGGGAAATTCTCACACAGAAACACATGGGCAATTTTTGTGTGTGAATATCTATATATGTGTGTTTGAAAGGGATATTGCATCTGGAAGATTCGGCCACATGAAATAAAATATTTAATCCCAGGTTTTGATACAATTCTTTGTATAAATTCACTGTGTCTAAACTTGTATATAACCCTGTGGCTAAATGTTTATCTCTATATATCTCAGAAAGTGGATTTTAATCCACTCAAGCTCACAGTGAATGAAAAAATATGAGGCTTTTAAGGTGCCACAATATTTTGACATTCATTTTATATATATGTTTTAGTTATGCATGTTGACTCAGCTACCTTTTTGAAAACCTGGAAAACTGTGTAACTTTCTGGTCATGCCAGCTCAAAGAAAATATAGTGTAATACCTAAAAAAGGTGATGAAAATGTAATCTGAAATGACTGAGGATTTGGGGCATATCCCATAGAAGGATGATACAACGCTTTGACAACACTTGGAACTCAGTAGCTACCACAAAAAGCCAGTGTGGATAACATAATAGAGGTACATAAAACAAGGCAGGGCATGGAGAAAAAAGCTCAGGAAAAGTTTCCCTCCCTCACTTATATTATTAGAACCTGCTGTCACCCACTGAAGCTAAATGGTGGGTGATTCAGACAGATAAAAGGAAGTACTTTGAAAGATGGTAAGCAGTTGAACTGTGCAATTTGCTACTGCAACATGTGGTGATGACTACCAATACAGATGACTTTAAAAGACAATTTAGACAGTTTCAATAGAAAATAAGGCTATCAGTGGCTACTAGTCATAATGATTCTGTATTACTTCCAGTATTAATGGCAGTGTGCTTCTGTGTGCCTGTTGCTAGGAAACATAAGCAGAAGATACTGTTGTGCCTGAGTCCTGTTCAAGAACTTCTCATACACATCTGCTTGACCATCATGGAACAGAATTATGAATTCAGTGGACCTTTGTCTGATCCAGCATGGCTATTGTTAAATTCTTTATTTTATGTGCTTGTTTCCAGCCCTTAGAATTAATACATTTTGGACAATAACTCCCAGAATTCACAGGTAGATGGGGAATTATGGATGTTGTACAGTAGTTCAAAAAGTAACACACACACTCCGGCTCAAGTACAAAATCACACGCACACTCTGACAATGTCAGACAGATGGGCCTTAGCATCTGGTACTAAGCATGGCACCCAGTCTGATCCCCAACAATATATTCATTTGTGCAGTTCTGAATTGTTTTGTTGTGACCAGCTCAGTTCTATGTGATGATGTGCCAAACTGAAACCACTGCACTTAACATATCAGAGAGGAGGTCAATTTTGAAGCCTCTGTTTTTATACACTAAATTATACTGCATTGGCCTTTAGGAATCGTCTCATATACAGTAGTGGCTAAATAATTCTTTTCACATCCAAATGTTTCTGCCCTGAACGTTCTGGCCAGGTTTCATAGAAGACATCATATATCTTCCTCGTGTGAATCAGCACTAACTCTTAGCCCAGAGTTCTGACTAATTAGTCTGTTGTGGAAAGGAAGAGATAAATCTAGTGGCTTCCACCTCTTCAGCTGGTTGATATCAAGGGTATGGAAAGTCGCTACAGGGGATCCATGGCCTTACAGGTAAAGCTTGACTTCCAAGTCTCCACAGCCCTGCTCAGCTTGTCTTGTGGTTGGAGATGAGGGCAACTGTAATCCAATAGCACTGGAAGCACAGCTGTAACTGATGCTTTGTTGCCCTGCCAGTTAAACTTGAGCCGTGTGAGAATGGGAAACATAGGGGAAAATAGAAGAAAGAGGAGGAAGACCTGGGTCTGATCATGCAACAGCCATTGTCATTCCAACCTGATCCCACCTGTTTTCTTTTGCCTGGGGGAGGTGGCTGAAGGTGACATTTATGACTGAGGCATGTAGGTTCTGTACCCTTCCAGTGGCAAATACCTAAGTGTAGAGGTCTGCCCTTCCAGCAGCCATTTTTTGTGTCTTCTAAATGTTGCCATTCTCAGCCAAAGCCTGGATTTGTCTGGAAGGCCTACAGATTCCTTGTAATCTTATGCAGGTGGGCTGGAACAGGATGAGTTCCCTCTCTTGAGAGGCAGTCCTGTCCTTGCCATCAGAAAACTTTCCAACCTGATCCAGCTACTCAGAAGCAAAAACAAAACGCTCACTAAAATGACCACAGTGCTTATAAGATGCCACAAGACTTTCTTGGTTTTGATGCAATGAACATGGCCATCCCTATGAAATGTGACTAATTTGTAATCCCTAACGGAAAACTATTGAAGAAAAGTACTTCAGAAGTACAGAGCAACTGAAACTGCAAACTCTTCGTGTAAGGGCTCCAAAACTTGAGATGGACACATTTGTGTTTTGGACTATAATTCCCAGAATTCCACCATACTGGCTTAAAAAGTCCCACTTCCCATATTTGCTGTCCAACTAATTATACTGCTTGTCAGACAGTCAGAGCCAACACATCAAGTTTTCTCTACTGTTAAGTCCTACTGGGCCTAGTTTTCTTAAATTAAACAACCCTACAGATGGAACACTACTATTTATTACCACAACACCTAGGCCGCAGGCAGGCTCCACTTCTGAGTCATGATGACCACAAGGGAGAGTACTGAAGATTTGGGTCTTCATGGTCCATTTAAGCTTTGACCTCTCAGCTCTGCTACAAAACAAGAAGGACCTTGTGCAGCAGCTGAGGATGGTGGATTAAAAGAGGTCATCCCACTGCTAAGGCAATAAGAAGAATAAGGTTTTGTGTGGAGTCACCCATTCCAATGAAATTCAGGACCGGCACAAGGTAATGTTGCTGCCTGAGGCAAAGGTCAAAATTGCACTGCCTGCAAAAGATTCCACAGCCAACATGCAAAATAAGGGACAAGGCATACCTGGCTCTGTCAATAATAGGAAAATGTCTCAGAAGGAATGGCCAAGGAGCTGCCATTGCTGCATTGCTGCTGAAGGTAGTTGCCTCAGTCTGCCTAATGGTAGGACTGGCCCTGGATAAGCCCATGGTTTGAACCAAACCAGCAGTTCCAAAGATCTACTCAACTTTATTGCACTGACTGGCCCCTAGGAAAATAAGGATCTAGTAACACTGTTAACTCATATTGCCCAGACAATTCTGCAGCAGCCCTACAGATTCTCCATCATCCAAGTGTGTCCTATCATCTCAGTACATCCCATCAACCGTGCAGCTGGGGATAATGGGAGTTAAAGTCCAACACATCTGGGTGTCTCTCTCTCTCTCTCTCTCCCTCTCTCTTGGGAGACCTTCATAGCATAGCAATTCCCTAAGATTTCAGAAGATGCTCTGAAACCCAGCAGCCCTTCACACAAGTGCCCACACTTTATAGGTCCACCTGAGTATATCTTTGGGAAGAAATTCCATAGGATAGGAATAAATATGCCCTGCCTGTGCACTTCCCAGGCTGGCTACTTGCCGGGAGACAGAAAGTTGTATTAGATGGATCTTTGTTCCAATTTCAGAGAGCAGTTCATATATTTCTTGCTCACAACGCACCCAGCTGGTTCTGACTCTCAGACTGTGCCTCTGGCAGCAATTAGGGATTTTAATCAGAGCATGCTGACCTCTGCCTCCCTACAGAGAGTGCTATATTTGCACCTTACTATACTAGTCCCCCCCCCAATGCTACTATGCTACTTATGATCAAAGTTATTTTAATGCTGTTTTTATCTTTATATTCTGTAAGCCTCCCAGAGTAGATTCCCAAATCTAGATGGGTGGGGTAAAAATGGAACAAATATATAAATTGTCCTCCAGATTATATGTGGGGAGATCCTATTCTTGTATATCCTTAAAAACAGCATGCTAAAATGCATAAAGTGTTGGACTGGGACTGGAACTGAGGAGAGTCACATTCAAAATCTCCTTCGGCTGCAAAGCTCACTGCGTAACCATAGCTTCTTCAGATTCATGCTGGTCTACCTAACAGGGTTGTTATACAAATAAAGTATGTAGGTAGCAAGTACATGTTTGCTCTTTTGAGCTTGTTGAATGAAAAGCAGGATATAAATATATAAATAAGTCCATATTTAACCATGTATTTAATTAGTATATGTATCTCTCTCTTTTCCTTCAGGTGGAAAGAGTATGATTGGCTCAAGGTGGCCAAAATCCTGTTTGTTTTTACAGCACCTGGAGTGGCCCGTTTTTGCATGCAGTTCCTCTTCCCCAGCCATTTGCACAAGAGGGTTTTCACAGATTTCTTGGGCAAGCAAAAAAGCCCCACTGCTTTAAATGGGGTTCTAGCTCAAGCAACTGTGAGTCACAGACCTCATGATATGCTTTACCCATGGCAGTCTTGCACCCTGTAATTGCCAAAAGGATTCTGCCCAAGGGATGTGTTTCATGGTTCAGAAAGGAGCAGAACCTTGACCTCCAAGTCTTAGTCCAGCAGCCTACGAGGAAAAAAAAATCTGATCTCCACTCTTCTTATACACACAACAGGCTCCCAACATCACTGGAAATGTCACATCATTTTTGGAATAATCAAACAGAAGCTGAGCTGCTTTGAACTGAGCTGAGTTTGGAGGACGAATGCTAGGCATAAAGGATTATCTGCTTCCAACTCACGTCAGGTTTTCAAACCCGTAGTTATACTTTGTTGCTTGGAAGACTGGACTGGGTGAGAAGTAATGCTCTCTATTCATGGTGAGGAGCATGCAGTTCTCCAGAGGTTTTGGACTTCAGCTGCCACAATCCCATCCAACATGGTCAATGGAAGAGATCATGGGAGTTGTAGTACAAAACATTCGGGGAAGAAAAGGTGTGCCATTGCTGTTCTATTTTTTCCCCTATTCTGCTTTCCAAAGAAGCTCAGAAAAAAATGGCCACAGAAGGAATTGATCTGTGCTGGGAATTATTCCAAAGCATGGGTATCAAAATCATGGTTGTAGAAGTTGCACATGTTTTGGCACCACCACTCGTTACAATTCTTCCTGTAGTTTGTTGTCTTAAATTATGAACAGGGATGGGGGACTAGTTTGGCATCAAGGGCCATACTGGAAATTTATGAGCTGGAGATCTGTAACTAATCTGTATATTTTATTAACATGTTTGGGAATTGTGATTAGTCTCTTTCAGTAGCTGAATCTTCCACTCAAATGAATTAGCAGCTGCTCAGAACTTGCAGCTCTTAACATGTACCCTTTCCTCAATGTGCCATCCTGATAATGACTTCAAAGTATTAGAAAAGTTTAAACCTAAAACACAAACACAGAATATAGAACTTTTAAAAATTCTGCTACATTTCCTAAATCTTTTGTAAATCCCTCCATCATGTCCCCCCTCCCCCAATTCATGGAGGGTTAGAGATGTACTAGAAAAAGACAATTCAGGACAAGGAATTTCAATACGCTCATGAGAATTTCAGGTTCCAGCTTCACTGGAAATAAGTTTACCACTACAAAAAGACAGAAGAAGTATAAGAGCAGCCAAAACAGATCTGATAAATCTTCCTACTGCTCAGTTAAGCACCTTGTATATTCCCATAGCTTTTTTTTGTGCAGATGCAGTGGGAAGACTGAGAACAAAGAGCTGACATTTAAACAGAAATAGATTAATTTGAAATCTGGTGCTGGGGGAGAGCTTTGTGGACACCCTGGACTTCCAGAAAGATGAACAAGTGGGCAAATCAAGCCTAGAGCAAATCAAGCCTGAACTATCTTAGGAGGAAAAATTGTTGAAACTGAAGCTGTCCTGTTTTAGGCACATCACAAGATGGCAGGATTCTCTGGAAAAAGACAATAATGCTGGGAAAGATGGAAGGCAGCAGGAAAAGAAGAAGACTAAATATGAGATGGATTAATTCCCTAAAGGAAGCCACAGATTTGAGTTTGCAAGAGCTGAACAGGGCTGTTGAGAACAGGACATTTTTGAAAATTGCTTATTCCTGGGGTTGCCATATGTTGAGGATTACTTGAGGGAACATAACAACGACAACAGCAGCAGCAAGAACAAAGCATTTCACAGCTTGCTGTGAACATGACTTCTAAGGTTGCTTTTATACTTATCAGAAGTGGATTGTGTTTCAGATCTTCCAGAGAATGGGGGGAAAAGGGGACAAATAGAAATCAGGAAGAGTTTCTTTTCCTCCTTCCTTTTTTACAGATAAGTTTTCTTCTATATTATTACGCAGTGCCATTCCCCACAGGTTGGAAAGGTCATTTTTTTCCCCAAACAATTGAAATCCAAGACCTCACAAGTTGCATGGCCACTAGACAGTCTTACTTGAGGATTCTGGCAAGTGGCTTCTTCAGGCTTTGTAATTTACCCAAGTGCTGAGAAATCACAGGAGGCAACTCTGCCTAGTTTTGGTCTACATCTTTAGGAGAGATATTTGGAAACTTTGCAATATGTTGTCTGTTTGCCATTTTACAAGTGCAGCATAGGTGTGGGGGGGAGTAAACAGTGTAAGCCCTTCAAGTCAAAAGAACTGCTTCACATCAGATCCACAGAGAAAGAAGTTGATGCTTCCAACCATGAGGCTGCCTTGGGAGGGGGCATCCTTACATCCATTGCTAGCCCCATCATGAGGCAGATGCTTCAGGGGAGCAGATGTTCATAAAAGAACAGCAACTTTTCATTCACCTTGTCAGGGACGGGGAAGATGGCTATTGGATTTTCTGTTTTGGCTATAAGTATGCTGCTGTAGATAAATGAAGCAGAAGATGCCACTTGCTGCTCTGCCATAGGCTCCCAACTCTTTTGGGTTTGCCTTGTTCAGTTCAGAACTTACCCTATTTTCAAGCAGATTCCTTAGTTAAGAGAGAGGACTGAACATAATATTCGCTCGTGTGATAGCTTTTTTCTTCCTTAGTTTTTTCAGAGAGATCTCCTACCATTTCTGAGCTATTAGCTCTTGTCATGATATTGAAGGAGAGTGGGACTTGTAGTCAATGGAAATGAGAGAAAATGGAGTCTGTTAGGTTTTCAAAGTGAAAGGAGTTGAAGACATGGGAATGTAGATCTAAGCACAACCAAGTTTAAGCATCTCTTGCTCTAAAGCAGTAGGTTTTTTTTTAGAATCTCTGATTCCATTGAACATGGAACTGATTCAGCCACCTTGCTAAGGAGTTTGCAATATGTTGTCTGTTTGCCATTTTACAAGTGCAGCGTAGGTGGCAGAGCACATACAAGTCCATGCAGGCTGATCTGAATCCCATGGGAAGTTCCCAAGCACATGCATACAACAAGCACATATTCTTTCCTGTATTCATCCTGAAATCCTGGTACTCAAAGAAATTCTGTCTCTCATAATGCAAGTAATATATAGTCATCATGACAAGTAATCATTCTCCACAAATTACCTTTCTCAAGTTTCTGACCATTCAACACACTTGGAAACTCTGGTTTAACTTAATGGAAGCAAACCCCCTTGACTTTCCTCTTCCAGTTGCTCTGGGAACATTTCCTTAGACCACTCTTGCCTGGCTTGGTACCCACCAGATGTGTTGGATGGACTATTATAGTTCAGTCTTTTCCCAAAGGACAGACTATGACCCGCCAGACAAATGTGAAGTGCAAATGGAGTGGACAGCTGGAGACTGATAAACAAATAGCCAAGGAATACCGCACTACATTGAATGAGTTCAAATCTCCAGGGCTAGATGAACAGCATCCAAGAGTACTGAAGGAGCTCGCTGAAGAACTCTCAGAACTACTGTCTATTATTTTCTTGAAATCAAGGGAAATGGATGAGGTGCCAGATGATTGGAGGAGGGCTAATGTTGTCCCAGTCTTCAAAAAGGGGGAAAAAAAGGAGGACTCTGGGAACTATTGACGTATCAGCCTGATATCAATCCTGGGAGAAAGTTTGGAGCAGATGATTAATCGGTCACTATGCAAGCACTTAGAAAACTATATAGCAATAACTAGAAGCCAACATGGATTTGTCAAGAACAAATCCTGACAGACTAATCTGATCTCCTTTTTTGATTGGATAACCTCTCTGACAGAGGGAATGCTGTAGACACAGTATATCTTGACTTCAGCAGAGCTTTTGACAAAGTGCCCCATGATATTCTGATTAGCAAGCTAACTATGTGTGGACTGGATAGAACAACTGTCAAATGGATACACAGAATCACTCATAGAGTGATGATCAAGGGCTTATTTTCAAATTGTCAAGAGGTACCACATGGGGTACCCAAGGGCTCAAGAGATGGTGAGTGCTCCAACACTGCAAGCATTCAAGAGACAACTACATAGTACATATTCTTTGATTTGTATTCCGGCATTGAGCAGTTAATTTGATTTGATGGCCTTATAGACCCCTTCCAACTTCATAATTCTATTATTCTACAACTCCCACCATCCTTGGGGGCAGCCAGCATGGCCATTGGCTATCTTTTAGAATATTCTGTATTTTCTCAAAATACAGACGGTAGTATTGTGTAACCTGAATAAAAAGCAAGAACACCCCCAGCATCAAAGGGTTGTAAAGCTATACAGTATATCTCTTTCTATTTGGTAGGACAGCATGGGTGACAAGATAATTGGGTTTTTAGAAAATACAAAAGTAAAAGTGTAGAGCAGTAGCAGCCAGGGCAGAGTGTGGTTAGTGGAGCAGGAGGCACAGCAGCAAAAGGTACGTGGAGCCAAGAATGAAAGGAAGAGCCAGAAGGGGATTGTGGGTACTCATATACAGTACATGAGCAGTCAATTACATGGATACACAAACAAACACACACCAGCATTCAGAAAGACATTCCCTCACTGTATTAATTCACTGTATAATTCAGCTGAGGAGTTAAAAAAATTACCCTGCCTCCAAAGTAGAACAGCTCCTATCTGCTCCTGCCTTCCTCTGTGCCTGGTTTCACAGCCGGTCAATTGACTTCCTCACTCACACATTTTCTTTCTCCCTTTTGTAAACCCACACACAGGGTGAAGCTGGGAGGTCAAGGAAGAGGGGTATAAGCAGGGCCTTCACCTTGCACTTCTGGTTAAGTGCAAGTATGTGATGGGGAGGAGTAACCATCACTGATGGCTCTGCTGATGGAAAGGGCAGCGGAAACATGACGTAGGGAGGCTCCAGAGAAAGGAAGGGGTAGTGAGATAAATGCAGATGGGAATATTGGGGGCAGAAAGGGTCCTCTGCCATTTTTACATAATCACTGAAACAAATTGCCAATTTCACAAGAGATTAAGACTGTGAAAACATCTGGGAGCAGCTAGGGTGACACTGCTCCACCAATGATCACACAGCTGTTAAACAACAGGAGTTTATCAATGAAATAAGCAAGGGCTTTAAAATTCCATTGAGCTCTATGGGCTGGCAAGTGCTTAGCTTTTTCACAGAGTATGGAAAATGTATGCCTTCAGGGAACTGTTTAGGGGTGTACATATTCTAGCTAGTAATGGTTGTTTCCGAAGGGCTGCATCTGTTCTAGTTCTTGTCATCAAAACATGGCTTTTCATATCTATCACATGGGTCAGAAATTCAACCTTTCATTCTTTTGAAGCAGAAACTATTATGTTATATTTAAGCAAAGATGGGGGGGGACCCCATTCTGGAAATTCTACATGATAGGCAGACATGTTACAAACACCTTAATGTTGTTTACCTAGGAGAAAGGCCTCAGCTGAAAACTCTGAAGCTGAAAGTTGGGAAAGAAAGCTCCCAGCTGGTACTGGAGCAGAAATAGGAAGTTTGGGCAGAACAAAGTCTAACTCAGCCTCAAAGCCTTCTAGTTAAGACTTTTCTCACAGGTGAATCACATTTAGGTGATTGTAAGGTATCTATCTGTCAGACAGAGCTCTCAGAATAGAGAATTATAGGATCTGAAGTCTAAGAAAAAAAAATATCCATCCCTAACTTTCTTCTCCCACAGAAGTAAGTCTTGCAAAACAAATGCCTCAAGACCAAGCTCCCACTCAAATATTTTGCTTTATTTTTGTTACACTTACATCCTTCCCAAGCCTAATCATTACAGGTCATTTTCCATGACAGGTCTAAAAAACCCAAAGCTACCTTTACCCCAACGATGGTTAAAGCTAAACTCTTTTATACTGCTGGCTCAGGACTAGTTTGTCTAGGCTCCACCTCCCTTCCTTCTAAGTATGAAGCCTTAAAGAGACAAGTCCCTGGGCTGCAGCCTGCCTCTTTGTTACCTCTCCAGGCGCTCCTCTCAAGTACACTCCTAGCATTGGCATATTGGTTCCCATGATCATGGAGCTCCTAGGATCAGTTAGCTTGTGTCAGTGCTCGGATCAGGTCCCAGGAGTACCACAGTACTGGAAAGAAAGCTCTGGAATCTCAGGCCTGACTGGCTCAAGGATTTCCTCCAGTGGTCATCGGTCTTTGAGTTTGTGTCCAGGCAGCTGCTGAATGTCTGGGACGTGATGTCATACCCCAGGTGTTCTTGTGATGTCTTAAAGGAGGGAGTGTGGAAAACACCCAGCGACTGTGAGGACTGCAGCTCGGTTCAGAGGAGACATGAAAGTTTGGAGGTAGCAGTGGTGGTAACACCTAATGATGTCATTGCTTTTGCTAATACTTAAAATTCCCTTTAAAAAAAGCCACACGCTTCAGTGTGCAAGAGCTGGACAGGGCAGTCGAGGACAGGACATTTTGAAGATCACTCACTCATAGGGTCACCATGAGTTGGAGGTGACTTGATGGCTCATAACAAGAACAACACTCCTAACAATGACAATAACAATCACAATTCCATTGCTTTGATACTGAATCATGGCTCTGCTACAGCACTGAAACGCTGAAACATCCCATAGTCACGTAGCTCATAGAAGAAGAATCATCACCTGTCACTTCTCTTTGACATGACTAGAGGTGATTGAATTACATTTTAAACCTTGCTTACCTTCAGATATCTTAATGCCCAACTCAGCAGTGTGTTTTTTATTTTTATTTTTTTAATATTCTAACACATTGCACAGCTTGGAAACATTTTTCTTCAACTACAGTACTAAAAATCCATCAGCCAGCATGGCTGTGGAAGGCTTCTGGATGTTGTGGTCCAAATAACATTTCTAGCCTCTACATATATCTTAGCATACACTTTCACAAAGTAGCCTTTATACCATAATGACACCTGAACACAGGCTTGGTAATGAAGGACAGAGAAATGTTAGGGAAGAGATTAGAACAAGCAGCTCCTAAAATGCAGTTGCTTTTTTCCTACATCAGTGGAACTACTGTGAACATCTAGATCAAGTGGATAGGAATACAAGGAAGGCCAGAGGTTAAAGGCAGAGAACATGCAAGGAGAAGCCCTCCCCCATGAAATCACAGCATCTTCATGTGTAAGATTTGCATAGCAGCACTCTGAAAAATCACTTGTTCTTACAGTTGCTATCCATAGTAGACTGTCCGTGGAACATTGCTCTGACTCAGTATAAGCCAGCTTCTTATATAAGTTCCCCGTTTTTTCTTGCTGAAGCTGCTTCGATACCAAATATAAAACCATCCCTCTTTTTTTCTCCCTCCCCTCAGTGGAGTGACTCACAAGTTACACCAATGTGTGTGTGAGGAGGGGGGGGGAACCATCCAGGCAGTCTCACGCATATTTGAAAACTACAAACCTGTGGCAGCCAATGGCATTGATTTTCGGGTTTGACACTGGCGAGGTCAATGCTCTCAGGAGCACCGAAACTGGACAAAGAGTGGGAATGACCAGAATATTGGACTGGAAACTTGGGGGTTGTCTATCTCACTTTAGCTGCTATCATTGGGTACCAGGGATAGCAATCCCAGCTTAATCTGTGTTTGGGTTCATTGGCATCACAGTGTTCTTTGCACCAAACCAAGATATAGGAGCCAGTGCTAAAGGATTATGCATCAGGAGAAGGCTAGAATGCCTTTCTCTGCTGGTCTGGCTAACCAGCCACCACAGCTGATTCCCAGATCCTGACGCTAAGACAAAGGTGGGGGAACCCAGACCATCCCAAGAGCTGAATAAAATTCCAGATGCAATGGCACATTTCTCCATGTTGACTGACAAAGTCTTCCTAATACAGGTATTCCACATGAGCAGTGTCACAATTGCCTCATCAACCCCTTCCTCCTTGTGAAATGTGAGGGACAACAAAAACAGGTCATAATACTGTCGTTCTGAAATTAAAGAGATATTATTGAGAGCTGCAGTCTAGAGATGGGTGGGGTCTCAGGCAAAATGGGGATGAAAACTATCATAATATTCCACATAGAATGTTCATTCTTAGAACTTAACCCTTGAGAGACACCTGGTGATCTTTTAGCCCAGGGAAAATACACAAAAGCTGGGAAAACACTAAATGACATCGTCGGGGCAAAAGGCCAGTCTGGGGCATCATGGGGTGCAAGTTTGATTCTCAGGCCTAAGTTTACTATTCATAGGTTAAGGAGCCTGGTTGCCAAGAAAAAGAAGAGTTTCCTTGCTGTTCTGAGCCCCAGTAACCACCTTTTCTGAAATCACATAACGCTTGATACCTAGATGTCCCGGATTAGAACTGCCCCTCTTTGAACACATCATTTGCTCGTAGGGACCTTCTTCTCCTGCTACTCACATTGGCTCTCACTTAGTCGCCTTTCCCAGTTCACAGCAAAATGGAAAAGTTATAGCTTGGTTGTCCACTCTTTTGAACTGGGATTGCTGTTGCCACGACCAGAAACACAAGGACAAATTCCTTTGTCCTAATACATTTCCAGGGGAAAACACAACATGGTTGCATATATATCCAGATTGTCACTCCAAGCCTGAGCCCGTGCCAGAGATGGGAAATGCTGACTGCGGGATCCTGGGACTTGTAGTACAAAAATAAAAAAAAAATCCTAGTTGTTTCCTTTTTCTGATCTATACTAAACATCAGTAGATATGTTAGAAGACCCTTTCCCACATTTTTTTCTTTTGTCCTTGTCTGTCCATTATTGACTCAAGAATGAAAGAAGGCATGCTTGTGTTTGGGAAGAACACTAGAAAAAAGATAATTGTCATATGTTGCCACATCAAACCTGATACAAGGAAGAATACAAGCTGCAGCAGGTGATGTGGATGGCTTAGTGTGCAGGTTGCGTTCATTCACATGCAGAAAGGTGGATGTGCAACAGGGACAAGAGGCTCCATTCCACCCCATTCCATGGAGAGAGTTGATCCTTACAGACCAAACAAAAAGGTTTGAAATCTGAAGGCTAATTATTTTACATCTAACTTTATCAGATGGTCAGCTCACAATTAGTAGTTGCTAGCACTTCGCTCTTCTGGTGACGGGATTCTTCAAAACTTTGTGCTTGATTACTCAGACTTGTAAATGAAGCTTGTGTTTGTCTTCCCATGACTAATCAGAAAGCAAAACAAGCTAATTTGCAAGGAAGGGTGGTGAGAAAAGCTTCTGCTAGGAGAAACACATATTTTTACTGGGTAAGGGAGGTCTGCTTCTAAATGTGGACCTGAACATTGTTTGTGTAGTTGTAGCTTTTATTCATACTGTCATTTTGACTGGCAGAGAGTAAGAGGGATGCTTATGAGACCTTTACCTCAGGTGCCAAAATAATTTTGTGTTGTCTGAATCTTGACTTTGGGGGCTGCTTGTTCTCATTTCAGCCATCACATATTTAGGACTAAGAATCTTGTCAAAGGAGAAAAAATGCAGAAAACTGGGGAGTGAATGGTTAGTCAGGAAGAATGGATAGAAAATGGAGCTCCTGATAAACTGGGCCTGTGTAACATTTGAATGTGAAGGTGCAAGTGAACAATTCAGATTCTGAATGTTAGAAAATGAGCTATTCACTTTCAGTCCATCTAAAAACATTAGCCTCCCTTCACGAATCCTAAAATGTCAGTGCTCCAGAGGTTCACAGTCATTTATTTTATGATGAAGAAAAACAGTTCCTTCTAAAGTAAACAAATCATTCAGAACCAATGTTTGCCTTTCTAGTTCCCTCTCAGCAGCTACAGACTGCTCCCAGTACAACACAACATCCTGGCTGCCAAGGTCAAGCTTGGAAGCCTACACAACTTCAAAGCTCCAGGCCTTTTTGTACAATCTTAGACTGATCCGTTATTAATTGGCATGACCTAATTACCCTTGCCAGATGGATAAAGGTACCAAATTTGGGGCATAGATCTTTCAGGTTCTTAAAAAGGAAACAGTACCTTGTTAATTTCTCGTCTACCTCCTGAGTCAACCTTCTGAGATTCAAGAAATACCTTGCTATTGGTGAGAGCAGGTGATTGCTCCTTGCAGCCAATTTGGGGTGCCGTGAAAAACCAGCAATTTCACTCAGCCACACACTAGGTGACCTTGGCAGCACCTTCTTTCCACACAGTGGAGGCCTGAATCTGTTTCCAAAGCACTCTTAGCCATTGAACTGTGCCAGCTCACTAGAACCTAATATACACACTAGGAATTAATGTAAGCCAACCAGTGTTCACTCTAAGAAAAGCTTATATGACGAAAGTGACCAAGAACTCATACTGAAGCTATTCATGTGTCTACACTGGGTAACTCCTACCTTAACTAAAGTGGTTCTGTGGAAGGCAAAAGCAAAGCAAAGCAAAGCGTGCTGCTTATATACCGCCCCATAGTGCTTCAAACACTCTCTGGACGGTTTACAAGTTAGTTATGCAGGCTACACATTAACACACACAAACCCCCAGCGATCTGGGTACTCGTTTTACTGACCTCAGAAGGATAGAAGGCTGAGTCAACCTTGAGCTGCTACCTGGGATTGAACCCCAGGTCGTGGGCACGGTTTTTAGCTGCAGTACAGCAGTTTAACCACTGTGCCACAAGGCTTTAGGTTATAACTCACACAGTGATGACACCCTCTGGAGCTGCATACTCACTCTTGAACTGGTTTCCTCAGAAAAAGATATTCTCATCAAGTCTCTCTGTTGGTCTATCAAAAGATCTCGTAGAATGTCTTCCTGCTAGCAGGAAAATTCCCATGATATATCCTCCATGAAATGGGGGAAGAATGACAGTCAACAGAAATTTCATCATATTCAAGGATCTTACAGTGTAAAAGTGCACATGTGAGGGGACATCCTGCTATATGTTGAAATTAAGAATGAGCTGACAAAGTTATATTTGAAAACTTAGTTATGTTTGAAAAAGTTATCTTTGGAGACATCCCTAGACTTTGCTTTGCATTATGTGCTTTATGCAAGGTGGATGCTAAATACACACGAGAGATATGAAATCACACAAGAAAAGACTTCGATAAAAAGTCAAAGTATATTTTCATCCTCAAATGTAAGAACTTCTGTTTAGGATTTTGGTAAAGCTAGCCATGACCTCCATCATACCATGAGCTGTAAGAAACGCAAGCATGCTACTTACTTCTGTTTTCAATATCTCTTTTCCAACTTAAATGCAACAATTGGTGGCTATTGAATATACCTACCCCTCATTGGGCACTTATTGGAATTGCTCAATTTTTTAAAATGTCATCCTTAGGAATTTTTCAAAACAAAGCTATCTGTAATACTATGACAAAATGTACAGTTCATCCAAGCATGTTTATCCCTCCCATCTAGTTTCCTTGTTTGGGGAGCCTTCCCATTGCTACTAGTATCTCTATGTCATCAGTAAGACCAGAATAAAAGTTTATAAATTTTAGCATTCCAACAGGGTGGATGCAGCTGGAAGAAAAGGAAAAATAGTGCACATAGAAAAGAGCCAAAACCATACAAAAATACCACATAGGCAAACAAAACCCACCCCTTCATGACTTAGAAGAGGTAGCTGTGTTAGTCTGTGCTAGCATATTAGGCCAACACAAAAGAAAAATAGCAAATAAAGAAGTTCAAAATGTTGTGGCAACTTAAAGACTGTTATCTTTTAATGTGAGCTTTTGTCAACAAGTCCACTTCTTCAGACATGAGATTGGGATGACATGGCAAAAATATTTATCCACAAAAGCTTGCATTAAAATAGAGCAGTTTGGTACCACAATGTTTTTGTTTTCTTTACTTTTTTATTTTTGTTTTGTTTGCCTGATTTGCTAGCACAGGCTAACACAGCTACGTCTTCAAAAGCTTCATATAAAATAGGCATAGTTTTATATAATTTACTGAAAGAAGATGGAGTGGATTCAGATGTCTCTGAATCAAATTATATAATACAGAGCTGGAATCACATTAGTGTCCCAGACATGTTGCTGAGGCAGGCCTTTATGCCTGAGAAATCAGATTTACAAATATAGCTGTGGTTAACTCCTGAAGACTGAACTCAAAACAAAGCAAGCTAATTTTCAAGGCACGGGGGAGTGAGAACAGCTTCTGTTATGACAATTGTGACAATCTCACACTTTATGCAGTTAAGGAATTTACTCTCCTAATGCCATACTATTTATAATTTAGCTTTCAAGGTTCAACTAGCGGAGAAAACTGACACCAGGATTGTGACATGCTCTTTCAGCCATGTTGCTAAAATTACCTAGATCTGGATGAAGGCACAGATGTGGCTGTCATGCTTTTTGCAAAATATTGACCTTACCAACATCTGGATTTGCCACTAGATTTGCCATATATGTTCCTGATCTTATTGCTTCATATTTGTGTCATATTTGACACTGAAGAACCAAGATCAAAAACCGTTCCAGTAGTTGTATATATGTTCTGGTTATGGCCCATCACCTTCTCTCATGGACCAGGGCAAAGAGTTATCACAATAGACTTGGAATTAATATAAAGAAGTTACAGAAACATTTCTATGGAAAAACCAGTGCCACAAAAAATATTAAGGACCTGTTAAAAATAACACATAATAAGAAACTGAAATCAGATTAGTGATTGAAAGATAGGATTCTGACAGAACTTCCTATCTGAGCAATCATACTTGTAGAACAAGATAGGATGACAATCAAACATATTTTATTAATTCTAATGTCATGTTATCTGTAATGTATAATTCACCACTACCTGTCATGTGTGTAAAAACAAGACATCCCAACTCTAAACTCTATGGATTCTCCACGAATTCCTGAAGAGTCAAGCTGTAGACCAGTTGTCCCCTCCCTGTTTTAGAAAGCTCTGCTTTAAAAAACCCAGAATGCTGCTTTTGCAGATGGAATTTGGATTACAAACACCAGGTCACAATAGATGGCTCTTCCTTAAAGCTTGTTGAAAACTGAACTATTGTTGCCTCAAAGGAAATATATTTCAATAGTAAGTGTAAAAAGAATGCTAACTTCATATGCAAACTACGATACAAGTGGAAGTGGATGAACATCCTTGAGTAGTTCTGGAAACATTCAAAAGGTCCAATAGTGATAGGGGAGACCATCCCTCTACATTTTAGAATGAGGCACCATCCTGCGCTGCTCATGAGCAACCCATGAGAAAGAGCTAATTCACATTGTTGCCCATTTTGGATATCATGTAAGAGTGAACATCAACTCTTTGGAAGAGGTCTTACACAACATTTGATTCTAAGGACCTCTTGAAACAAAAATGCTGGGCCTCATGTACTATATAATGATGATGTGAGATAGTGAAGCTATTTAATGAGTGCCAGTGAGGATGTTCCCTTCAGGACCAGAATTTGCTACTAGGCACGGAAAATAAGTAGCAAAACAGAAGGGGTGTCTTGTAGGCAAGGAAAGTGAGACAATCAGAGAACCGGAGAACCAGATCGAATTTCTCCTCTGAGGTGACACAGTAGGGAGCCATGAGTGAAGAGAAAGATGTGCATGTGGTGACAGCACAGAGACACAGAACATGGTTTCTTCTTACCCTGATGAGCAACATAGCAGCTGGAAGAAAGAAAGAGGACTCAAGCTGAGGAGATAGGGATCAAAGAGGCAATTTTAAAAGAGATGCAAGGGAGGAAACAGCAGTAAATGGTTACCATAATACACAAGAAGTGGATTTAGTGAAAAGAAGATGAAGAAAAATAGCAGTAGTGAGACATGAGGAGATGTGGAAGACTATGAGGGTGATAATGAAACACGGGAGACAAAGGAAAGGTGGCAGAAAGTGTGAAAGCAAGCTTGTCTAAAACAAAAGAAAAAGGAGAAATGACTTTAAAAAGCTGCAGGGAGATGGAAACACTGACAAGAACAGAGAAGCAAATTACTAGAAACACAGAGGATAGGAAAGAGGATGTAGACAGAGCAAAGGAGATTTTTTGTAGGCTTTGGCTTGATCATTTAAGCTTTCTGAGGCTTTCACTCAAACCTTGCACATATGCAAAAAAATTACATACACACTGCATTGGGTTACTGCATTGTTGCAGTTAATTTATTGTTAATAGTATTAGTATTAGTTGTTATTATTGTTACTATCAGACTAATAATATTTAGCAGCATAATTATCGCTGTCAAATTTTAAATATATATATTTAAAGGAGACTTTAGTTCAACTGTCCTTCCTTCCTTCCTTCCTTCCTTCCTTCCTTCCTTCCTTCCTTCCTTCCTTCCTTATCTTAGATCTGGCTGAGATTATGATTATGATTTTTCAAAGCAGCACTGATTGAAAGACTCCTCTAGTTAACTTTGTTCAATGCGTGTTGATTTCATGGTCTATGACCTACCTACCATTGTTCCTTTTATATCTTTGATGCAAAAGTTGGGAGTGGGGGAGCAGTTGAATGGCTCTGTAAAGCCTTCCGTTGTTGTTTGTTTTGGCTTGGCTTTGCATTGAAAGGGGAAGATATTTTGGGCCAAGCAGCATCATTTCCCAGACAAATGCAGAGTCAGGAAGAGGCAGTGAAAAGCACTGGAACAGTGCAGGCATGACACCATCCAGTTCAGTCAGCAGGGCTGAGCTGCTCAGTGCTCTGAGGTGTGGAAGGAATTGCTTTCCTTGCCCTGGATTCCTCCATCCAAATACAAAATCACATCAGAACGCATGTGCGTAGGACATCAAGGTCTACTGGAGGCTCCATGAATCTGGAATGTGTAGACTGCACAGAGAGAGGCAGAGGGAGGAGGAAGATTAATCATTCAGAAAGAGAAATTGGCAGCATCCTTGCAAAAGCCAGACTCTTTCCTTTATATCAACGCAACTGTTGTAGGTGGTGACAATGGTGGTAGTGTTGCTGTTGTTGCTGCTGCTGCTAGACTGCAGCTTCCCATCCCTCACACTACATCTCTCTCCTCCTCTCATTTGTGGTGCATTTCAGGACAGTGTGGCTAACCCATCCATCACTGTGTTTGTAGCAGCAAGCATGGTGGTTCTCAATTTTGGTATGGTCTTTAGGCCTTCACTTTTCACAGACTGCATATCTCACATGAATTGGTTGCCACTATCTGTCAAAATCAATCCAGAGGATTAAAAGGAATTTTTTATAAAAAAAATTATTTTATCTTTTACAAGGAAACTAGGGAATAATACAGAGAGCCATCAAGTCCAGCAAACTTATCCCTCTGAGTTTGGGCAAGTTGCTTCTTTGAATCACAACTCCCAGAATCCTGCTGGCTATGCTGGCTGGGAGATTCTGGGAATTTTGGTCCACAAACTGTTTCCAGATGCTGCTTTTCCCAAAATGGTATCCCTGCCTTTTCTTCAGACATCAGTAGATCTTTCTAGTATTTAGACCAAAGAGCTCATTATATTATGTGCCATTCAGGAATAGATTAAGACATGATGAGGCCCTATGCCATTACTCTCAAGGTGTGAAATGCTTAGAATTTGAAACTTAGGTTTGCTGTTCAGTCTAGACTGCCTTTGTAATCTGATGCCATAAACTCTACCTTTCTTAGCCTGTGCATAAATGTAGCATTGCACTGTTCCTCTCAACAAATGCCAGTGCTCCAGGTAAACAAAGGATTTTTCCAGTTTTTTGAGGTTTCTGTTTAAGCTAGGGGTGCCAAGAAATGGGTTTAGTGCACACAGAGCATGAGTATGCCTGCTGAGCCATGGCCCTAACCCAACCCCTGCTGCATATGGGCAAACCACCAGAAGTGTCTGCAGAGTGCTGGGCTATTGCTTGCCACTCTGTGTGAAACATGGAGCCTGGTCTGGGCCACTTGCAAGGATACAATGCCCCTGCCCTTAAGCCACAGCAATCATCCGTGTTGGGTCTGGAGGAAAACTTAAGTGTAGAACTGCAAGTAGTCTTGTAATTAATTAATCAAGTCAAGTTCACAGGAGCAGAGCTGCATGAGTCTTAGCAGTCATACCATGCACACTGGAACCAAAAAACTGAAGAAATAAAGACATTGCTAGGATTTGAAACTGTGGGTTGAACCAGCAATTTGGAGGTGAGTTGGTGAAAGAGTTCGGAGGGTTGATGAAGATGAAAGGCATGTCCAAGCTGACAAACCAGCCTGAACTCAGGTGCAACATCACCAATGTGTAGGGACTTTGGGATTAGAAACACTGATGATGGGACCAGGAGATGAGCCATGGCTAAATGGTGCTGTAGGAAAATAAGGGATGGGGTGATTGAGACTGAATAAAAGAGGTTCTAAATATCAGAAAGAAAGAAGGAAAAGCCCTGCCTAACACTTGCTTATTTTCTCCTTGCTTTCAGCACCTCCCCCAAGTATGATGGGTGGAGGAACCATTTTGGACCGCAGTTCCCAGGGTCAAACTACACATTACAGGTACAGTACATCATCATCAGAAGCTGAAACCCATTTGTGTTCCAGGTACATGAGTCACGCAGACCTCTGTGACCGAGCAATCATACTTGCAAAAGAAGCCAGACCCAAAGACCAATCGCAGATCAAAACACGCTAATTTGCAAACTACACAGGGAGTGAAAAGTCTCTGCTGTAACAACCAGATGCCTCCTGAACTTAGGAACTTCTGTCTTGTAATTGCAAGCGATCTGCATTGCACCGCACAGTCCCAAGTATTTCAAAACCTATACAGCTATTGGAAATTGCTGGCTAAAAGATTCTGGAACATGTGGACCAAAAAAGTAACTCACTCCCCCCAACCCCTAAAGCTCTGCTTTTGTGATTTCTGAAATGGCCCTCAGACTCAAGCACACTGTGCTCTGCTCTGCTCCAACAAGCTGAAGAGATGAAGCAATGAGGCTCGTTAATTTCCTTCAAGAAAGATCTGTTCGTGTCTGGGGTAGTTTATAGTGCCAACCTCCATTCAATTACATGCCTTCACACTCAGCAAATCCATGGCGGATGTCTAACCTCTTGCTCCTCACTCATCTGTATTCCCAGCAGATTGTTCTCTCTGCCCTCTGCCCCCTCCAAGACCAGTCTCTCTGAGATAGTAATAACACGTCAAAGTCAATAATGATGCAGTGTGAGAAAAGCCAAATGCTTTCTTGTTTTGCTTCACAACAAGGCCTCAGCAACCCAAAATCTTTTGGGTTTCTGAATCTCTATAAAAAAAGAAGGCCAAATTAGCCCCTGGTTATGGAGATTTTTTTAACCAGGACTTAGAAATAACATCCATGAAAATTAATAGGTAGAGGCTAAAAAAAGAAAACGGCCATCTAGGAAACAGTTATATGGAGAGAGAGAAAAAGGTGCAACAGAGCTGGTTACTCCAAGTGTGCTGATTTCAGTTGCTTGCAGGTGCATGAACAATGGCAGATTTTTAAAAATGTTTTCTTAACCACCCAATTCAGAAAAATGAGCTTTTGCTACAGCAAGAGGAAGTGTGATATGCTCAGGAGTAAGTGTCACTGGCTGCAATAGGGCTTCCTCCCAGGTGGTATAGAACTGCAGTTTAGAATAATTTAAAAGGCAGAGGGGAGTGATACGTGAACAAAGAAAAGGGAAAGGCCATGGCTTATTTGGAATGCATCAGGTTCATGTACAGACTGTCCCAGGTTCAATTCCCAGGGTCTCCAGGCAGAGACAGAAAAGATTCTGGCCTAAAATCCTGGAAAGTTGCTGCCACTTTATGTCAACATGCCAGGCCAGATGAATCAGGAGTAATGATCCAGTACAATTTATTTATTTTATTTGTTAGATTTATTTTATTTATTTATTTATTTATTAGATTATTTATTAGATTTCCAAGGCAGCTTTTTATGTTCCTAACTAGCCTGAATGAGGAACTTCATCTAAAAAGACAAAGATGAAAACCTTCAGAATAAGATTCAAACTCTTTGCTTGTTTTGAAGAGGACCCTAGGTAAGGATGCCCATGCAGAATGTAAGAGAAAACCTCCTCACTCAGTCAAGAGGAGAGAAGCCCAGCAAAAGTCTGATCATCAATACCTAACAGTCCTGCCCCACCGCATTGCTTTATAGAGGTGTTGGATAGTCATTGGCCATGTTGGCTGAGGATAATGTACACCAGGGTCCATCCATTCTGGCCTTAAAGAAACGGGTAAAAACTATACTGTTTGAAGAAGCCTTCAGAAATATCTTACCCCTCTGACATCCTCATGGATCCATGAATTGGGTACTGAATTTGATTAGCCACCTAGCTTTATTTTATATTTTGGGCTATTGTTGTTTTGGTCTGGATCTCATCAGTCTCTGTGGGCTGGGGTGGGTAGTTGTGATTTAAATTGCTGTTATCCACCCAGAATAGTGCTTAGGTACTGGATGGGCAGGGTACAAATGTAGTGAATAAACAAATAAATAATGCTGGTTGTAATCCAGCATTTGGAGAGCGCTGGGTTGGGGAAGGGCTACTCATAGAAAGGGAGAAAGGGAGGTTATAACTCAGTTTTGCATCAAGGGATGTATACTTTCAGATAATCATGTGTAGGGATGTATATAACTACTTTTTAGGCATGTTAATAACTGCCTCATGAACTTTTCTTCTCTATTTAGCTTCTCTCCATACTTTTTAGCTGATTTTATCTAAGAGCAAGTCTTCAGTCTCTGTTGCAAATTTTATGTTATTATGTAATTATGATAGCAACTCTAAACACAATGAGCTTGGATATAGGCAGATTTTGAGTGGTGGTGCTGGATTAAAAAAAAACTCCTGTAGAACATCAAAACACAATATGACATATCCAAGCCAAGACTTTGTGCTGCTTGAGATGGACAAGATAACACCTCCTCCCAGATGCCACTGCACAATGCAGATGTTGGCTCCTGTATATTGGTGGTATGTTAGGTAGGTTGTCATTTTTCAGAGCAGGAGGCTATTGAGTGGGACACTGATTGGTCCAAAGGGCACAGGAAGTTCTTTCATCCAATGGGGTGTCTGGAAGCAAAAGCCAGCATGAACCCAGTCAAACAAAGGGTTAGGATTTAGTGAAAACAAATCAAGGCATGGAAGAGAAGGGAACCTAGAACTGAGGCAGCCATCAACATGTCAACCCCCCCTCAGCTGTTCTAACAAGACAGTCTATCAGGCATAGATGGCATCCAGATGTTTGGGACTGCATGTCCACATGAACCTTTACTACACATCATACTGGCCAATGCTTCTGGGTACTGAAGTCCAAACTATCTGGGAGGCCTGGTGTTTTTCACTTCTTCCCACCCCCACCCCCCCAATCTGGATATTATTCTGCATACTTCCTTATCCAGCGGTCCCTAGCCTTGTTTATTTGTAATAAAATTATATATAGCAATTCTATTATACATGATAACTGTTCAGAGCATTTCATGTATATCAGCTCAGTAATCAGTAATCATAATTACCTCACTCATTTTAAAGGATATTCCCCCACCACCATCACCTATTTTCATCAGCCCTGATTAAACTGATCTCTTGAGGATCAAAGTAAGTCTCCTTGAAAGAATTCATAGCATAAGCTCAACATATTATCAGTGATTTCCTCAATGGGTCTTCTAAATCAGGCATGTCTAATTTCTGAAATTGGGTGGGTGGGCGGGGACGTAATCTTATTCTGCAGTATGTGGAGAAGTACATTTTGTCATGCAGATATAACCCCCATTTTTAAAGGGATGAGTATGGAATAAAATTACCAAGGTCTAGCAGTGAGGACTTTACAATTTGTCCTCTTAAGCCCAGGATTTTTGACCCCTTTGGTGGAAAATAGATTTAGGGAAGTAGTGACATAGGGAGAAAAGTGATGAATGGGGGAAATGATTAAGTCAGCATTAAGTCAACTAAATGTACTTTAGATATTTGGACTACATTTTCCACTAGACTTGACTAGCATGGCTAATAGTGCAGAATGGTGAGAAATTAACTCCAAAATATATGTAAAGGATCAGATTAGAAAAGTCTTAAATAAATTCTTGGCATAGTTTGGAAATTTGTTGGCTTTAAAAACCTTTAGAGGTTCAGGGACCCACAGAGCAGAATTAGCTTCAAGTCACCCCAAGGTGGATCACTCCTTTTAAGTTAGTTCCAATCAACTAGCACTTACAGTCTCAATAATTCACTCAGAGAGACTGGTAAGAGAAACAAGAAACGGTTTTCATTTACTCACAGTTCTGAATAGATACTCGTGAAAAACAGCATATTGTAGGAAAATAATGACTGGTTACATGAGCAGAGCTTAGCTGATTCATAGCTTCATAGCTAACTACATGACTGACTGACTGACTGACTGACTGACTGACTGACTGACTGACTGACTGACTACATGGCTGACAGAACACTGACTTGCTGACTACTTAGCAGACCACAGACATTATATAAAAAAAGAACTCTTAAGTAGCAAAGCCTGACCATTTCAAACTCTGAGGTGAAGAGGGAACAACTAGCTGCTGCCGGATGGACTGACAGTCATCACAGGCCAGAAAGCCCCCCCCCCCGTGACCAAAACCTCTTAAAGCCAGCATACAAAGATTAGAAAAGCAACATAAATGTCTTCTATGCATGCAGAAAGCTTGAATAGCTCTGTGGGTTGGAGCAACTGGCTGGGGAACCAGGCACCTGATGTTCTCCCACAAACAAATAAAAGGGTGGCCCAACTTTTATCAACAGCTTATTCAAATTTAATAGGGATATAAAGGGGCAGGTAAACATTGCATCAGGGGCTAGATTAAATGTTCAAGCCACTGAAATAACCTTTAGCTCTGATTCAAGCTTTAGTCGTATTCATAAGAAACAACAAAGAGTCCTGTGGTGCCCTCAAGAGGAATAGATTTATTGTGGGTAAGTTTTCATGAGCTACCTGGATAGCTCAGTGGATTTAAGTTTCTGAGGGCAGATCCAGGAATTGGGAATTCAATTCACCACTGGGCATCCCAGAAGAGCCAGTCTCTGTGGTCTTGGGTGAGCTGCACAGTCCCAGGATGTCCCTGCAAAGAATGAAATGGTAAACCATTTCTGAGTACACTCTATCTAGAAAATCCTGCAAATGGTCCCTGTAAGTCAGAATTGACTTGATGGCACGTGTGCACTTGCGTGCACACACAAGGAGCTTTCATGAGGACAGAATATGTTAACAGGGTCACCATTAGTCAGAGGGGACTTGACAGCGCATGACAACAAAGCTTTCATGAACAATTCAAAAGCTCATGCCATAGTGAACAAGTTAGTCTTGCCAATGTTGTGATGGACTGTGACTCAGGAGACCCGGGTTGAAACCCCTGCTTAGCCAGGGAATCACACTGGGGAAGGCAATGATAAAACCACTCCTTAAATATCTTGCATACTATGAAAGCCCTACAAGGGTCACCGTGATGGCCTGATGTGCTCCAAGCACGAGGTCGGTAAAATGAGTACCCAGCTTGCTGCGGGGGCAATGTGTAGCCTGTATAATGAAATTGTAAACCGCCCGGAGAGTGCTTGTAGCACTATGGGGCGGTATATAAGTCCAAAAAAAAAAAAAAAATAACAATTTCTATCCCAAGTGACCAAAAAGGATGTGAGAAGTAGATATATGTAAGGCCACTCTGTCCTCTTCTAGCTCTGATTTCTGCTCCCTCCCACCTATCCCATACTGATATCCTTCAGGGCTATTATCATGAGGTATTATCATGAGGGGCTATTAAATTATTATCATTAATTTAAACAACATTCCTTAAAGTCCACATAAGGAACAGATTTGCATTATTATCCTCAATTGACCATGAACCAGAAGAGATATTATTAGGGAAGATGGTGAAAAGACCATTCCTGTTGCAAAAACGAAAGAAAAACCTATATGGATGATGGAAGAAACTCTGAAAATTGTAAAGGACAGGTGAGAAACAAAAGTAAAAGATGACAGAAATAGGGTCGGAATCCTGGATGCAGTTTTTCAGCAACTGTCATGTAGAGACAAAGAAAACTATTACAATAATCAGTGCAAAGAATTAGAGAACAACAGCAATCTCTTCCAGAAGATCCATCAAAGGAAAATTTAAGCCTAGATTAGGAATGCTAAAAGTCTAGCAGGGAAGCTCACTATCTATCTCACCAGGAGAAAATAATGAGAAAGTGGAAACAGTACACTAAAGATTTATACAGAAAAGATAAAAGGATGGCAAACTCCTTTGAAGAGGAAGCCTATGACAAAGAACCTGCAGTTCTAGAAAGTGACATGAAACCTGCTTTGAAAGTACTAGGAAGAAATAAATCACCAGGAGTAGAGAGAATACCAATACAGCTATTTAGGGCCACAGAGACCAAATCTGCAAAATCTTAACAAGAATATGCCAACAAAGATGGAGAACAAAATAATGGCCCACAGACTGGAAGTGTTTAATGAACATTCCAACCCCCAAGAAAGGAGATGCCAAGGAGTGCAGTATTTAAAGAACCATTGCTTTAATTTTCCATGCAAGCAAACTGATGCTGAAGGTGCTGCAACAAAAGCGTTTACATTATATGGAGTGAGAAATGCCTGATGTTCAAGCTAGATTCCCAAAATATGTGGCTGGATTGCAAATATCAGCTGGCTGTTGGAGCATATCAAAGAACTTCAGAAGAAAATCAGGTTGTGCTTTATATATTACAGCAAAGCCATTGATTGTAAAGATCATGAGAAACTATGAGTTGTTCTGAAGGAAATGGGTGTGCCTCAGAACTTGATTGTCCTGATGTGTAACTTGTAATGTGTTCAAGAAACTGCTGTTAGGACAGAGTATGGAGAGATGGAGTGGGTTTCTATACAGTCAGACAAGGTGCATTTTATCCCCTTATCTGTTCAATTTTATTTATTTAATAAGATGGTTTTGTGTATAATGCTGTTAGCCGCCTATCTGGTCGGTTAAGACCACTCTAGGCGGCTAACAGCATTATACACAGAACACATTATACAGAAAGCCAGATTGAATTAAGATGAAGGAGGAGTGAAAACTGATGGAAGAAACATGAACCATCTTATTGGCAGAAAGCAGCAGTGACTTGTCACTTGTTAAGGAAAGTGAAAGAAAAAAGTGCCAAAGCAGGTCTGCAGTTGAACATTCAGAAGACAAAAATCATGACTGCAGATCGCCATAAATCGGACAGCATGCAACAACAACAAAATCATCACTTTCCTCACTTTGATTTCTTTTTTGGTTTCTGTAAGGAGCAGAAACCATCTCCTTCAACCATGTGCCTCTCTGGGGCACAGATTCCTTTTAGTCTACTAGTGACATCAATAGGATTTAGTTTTTTCTGTCTCAATGTGATGCTTTCAATAAAGTTAGATATTTATTTTAATTTCTTCATAATTATTGTGGGACTAACCACCCATGTATCTATGCTGATTTAATCTTGTTGCACAGCTACAGAAATACACCACACACACCATAAATTGTTCACAACTTGACAGCATATCACACACTCTCCTGAAGATAGTGCATGCCTCTTTTGCTCTGCAACAGGCTAACAGATCTATCCCCCGGAATTGACCTGAAGGCTGTACTGAAGTCTGTTCAGGGGCAACTATAGCATGTCACATAAGGTGAAAGATAATGACTCTAGGAAGAGCCATACCATAGCTCTCTCCTCCTTTAAAAAAGGAGCAAAGAAGCCAATGCAAACAATGAAGAGTTTTGTCCTATATTCAGAATGAATACATTTGATCTGGCATAAACATTCATGGAGGGCCACCCACGACATCAGATGCAGCTGACAAAATGGGCTGTACACCAGGTAAACTTATGCTGAATAAAACCCATTAGTCTTGAACACTTCATCACAAGAGTGATTTTCCCGTAACAGACTAAGATATGAGAGACGAACATGGCTCTTTCCCCCAGCCATTGCAAGGAGAAGTGCATGTTTGGTTATGCTGCATGCAAGTGTTCACCATACCAAGAAATTGATGAAAAAAAAAATACATCTGAAGATTTTTAATTTTGACAGTTGACGTTTGGTGCTTTACAAAATGATCAAGATCGTTGACAATTTCTGGGTGCATCCTATTATGCAAATACTCAAAGAGTGCCTGGGTTGTAGTGGTATGACACTGTAGGAATACAGGAGAGGATTGCTCAGCTTCTGGAATAACTCATTCATCCGGCGTGTGATCCATGCCTCCTTGAATGAAGACCCCATTGTGTTCAATGAAGCTTTTTCTGGTGGGATTTCAGCACAATATGTCACGGTGCACAAATATCAGGAGCAGAACTGCATCATTCTCTACTGGTGGCATCAATCTATTTCCCTCCCATTTCCAGCTGGAAAGACCACCAAGTGAGCCAGAGGTCACCTTGGCTTGGATAGCATATATCTTGGGATAACAGATACAATTTGATGTCCTGTCGACTTAGTTTAATAGATACTGAGGTCCTAATCTGCCATATTAAAGAGATTCCATAGCCTTACCAAAAAAGAAAAAGAATGTTATTTTGCAATATATGATTTCTCATGCATTTTGGAACCACCCCCACCCCACCCCCAGTAATCTAAGGATGTGAGTTTGTAGCTTACTAAACATGTGCATACGTTGGTGCTGCCAATTTTTGACATGAAAATACATCAAGAACTGGAGACGCTGGCCCTGAACAATAGTTGGGGATGTAGGATCCAGAGTGACCCTCTGATGTCTGCATCGCCATATGCCTCATGTTAGTAGTGACACTTACGCTGGGTTGGGTGTGGGTAGGAGAAATAAATCACATTTTCTCGGAATCAAGACACTGTTCCTCAAATGACAGGGAGATGTGCTGTTCTAGCAACCCAGGCATGACCTCCTAGCAAGACACTGCTATGATGTTCAACAAAAGAGTAACAAAAGTGCAATTCACCTTGTGCACCTTTTCTGTTTGTTTGTTTTCTGGGTTGTTGTTGTTTTTAATAGCACAGGAAGACCCCAGAAAGCTTGCCTTACACAGGGAACATCCCTGTACTGTATGGACTTGATGCATAACATTTGACATCAGCCCACAGTGCTGGTATACGGTACAGATCCATGCAAGTAAGTAACACTGCAATATTTGCCGGAGGGATTTGGTTGGGATTAGAGGGTGCTCTGAATGACATCCACAAAGCTTCCTGAGTCCCTCTTCCCACAGTTTGCCCACATCACGACTGCCACAGCATTTTCAAAAAAGAAGTTAAAAGGACCACCACCAACCCGCGCAAAAGGAAGGAGGTGCCCCTTGGAGTAAACTAAGCACTGAACCTAGAAAGAAACCTCCTGGTGGCTCTATTGAACATTTCCAGAAGAATCAGAGGTGCGCTTGAAATTCTCAGGTTTGCCATAGAACACGCTGGTGACTGGATCTGGGGAAAGGGGAGAGGGCACGACCTCGGCTTTGAGAGCTCTTCGTGGCCAGACCCACAACCTGGAGCCAGGGACATTTCGAACGAAAGAACGTGGGTCCTTCCGGGCCGCTGCTGAGCCCACGAGGTCGCTCGGCTCGCTAGAATTGAGATCGCAGCCTCTCTACACAAAAATGCACAGTTCCTGGCTACTCTTTTCATTTCAGCATTATTATTTTTGTTGTTTAAATTTTAGTTGGAGAGCGGCAGGGAGATGGGGGGGGGGGTCAGCAGCCGTCTCCTCCTTTGGAACAACTGAGATCGAGAAATTTGTGCCATTCCGCTGCAAACGACTCAGGAGATCCCGATCCATTTCCTCGGCACTTCCTCTCGGCCTCTGACGCGAATCGAACCCTTTTCTCCAAGACCACAAACGACAACTCTAATTGAAAAACGCCCTTGGGGTATTGACAGGGAAGCGAAGAACACAAGGCATCGTACTCTTTGCTTCCCTGTCTTTGAAGTTAATGCCCTGAAAGGATGATGGAGGGGTGGGTGGGTAGGAGAGCCAGGGCCTTCGCTTCCCCCCCCCCCAACCTCCATGAGCAACCTTCACATGGTACCAAGCGAGTCCTCCCCGCTCCAGCCACCCCGATTGTGTTTTTCCCTTGGTCAGAAATCAAGGACCGAAAGAATTTCTCATGAGACCAAATATGCTGTAGGATAAAAGGAAGAGAAAGACAACTGAGCGGGGGGAATAGACACCTGAAACACCACCCAGACAGATTTTATGTGGCCTCATGAAGGGGAGAATTGCATCCGATTTGCGATCTAGCCTTAGTCCCTCCGCGAGGAGAGTCTTCTCTTCTTACTCCCCAAGTCCCAAAGACACGCCTGGAAACAGACCAGCTCGGCCCAGGCCTGCGTCGCCCGGAGCGAGGCGAGCTGCTTTTCCGTTTGGAGACCTTGATGTCCAAACGCCAACCAAGCCCGGGGACGGAGGAGCCCTCCAGGCACGTAACGCTCTCAGTCTCCTGGACGAAGCTGGAGGTTCCTCCACCTGGCCCTGCTTCGGGGACCGGATGAGTCAGAGACCGACAGTGTGCCTTCACCTTTCTTCAACTCCGAAACGTTTGAAACGTTACTTTTGGGGGACTGCCTCTCCCAGAATTCTGATACTTAGAAAAGTTACGTTCTCAAACTGTGTTGTACAATTTGTCTCCGGGTCAGGGGGAGGCGCGGGGAGGGGAGGGAGGGCCGGTGCGGCAAAGAGGAAACTCACTTCGGCTCCCCGCCGACTGGACTACACAGCCGGGGGAGCAGAGGAAGGAGACCCTTGGGTGCAAGGGTCCTAAATCGTCCTAAATCGGGGTGGTGATGGTCAAGAGGCGCCGCCACAACATCTCGCACAGCCCGGGCTGTTGCCTTGACATCTCTCCCCCCCCCCCCGCCACCCCGTCACACACATAGAGGCCCCTTGGCAGAGGGACAACACCGAAGGCACAGACACGCACCGAACTCGGATGAGGGGACACCAAACGCACACGCCGGCACACGCACGGCACGGCACGCGAGCCAGCCTCGTTAAAGAGGCTTGAGGGCACATTTTGGGATGGAAGCAATTCGGAGCTTTGAACGAAAAGATCCTCGCCCTTTTCATCTACGGGTGATCTCAGCGTCAAGGCGAGCAGGAAAGCAGAGGCAGGAGAGTGCCTTTTCCTGCAAAACGGTAGAGAAAAAGAGAGAAACAGCCCCGTGTCTCCTCCCTTCCCTCTCGCTCCTTAGCCCGAGGTGCTTGTCCCTGGATGGGGGAAGCACACCTGGCATGGAAGGTGCCTCGTCCCTTTGTCTCTCTGCGGGAAGGAGCGGTGCTTCCTGCCCCGAGCCAGCGCTCCTCTCCTCCCGCCACCGCGCTCAGCTCTCCCCGCGTCTCCTTCGGAAGACCGAGTCCTAGAGTCCCAGATCCAGGAACGAGAAGAGCAAGAGGCTTCTCGCTCCTCTCGCTTTCCTCCAGGCTGCCTTCTCCTGTCTCCCGCCCCGCCACCGGCCTCAGGGTAAAAGTAAGGCACCTCTTCCGCTTTTTAAAAGCCTCTCTCCCTCCCTCCCTCCCCCCCCCTCTCTCTCTCATATATCAGGGCTCTCTGAACGTGAGCGATGCTCTCATTTCATCCAGTGTTCAGGAATAGCTTGCCTGACAGGCTCTGAGGACAGGTGAATGGATGAATGGAGAGGCAGACCGACAGAGATGAGAAGACCGGCACCCCTTTCTCAGGAGGTGCGCGCGTGTGTGTTTGAAACACCTCCGATTCATCTCCCGAGATCGATTCTCCCCCCCCATTCCCCCCCTCCTCCCCTTCCCTGTCTGCCTCCGGCCTGGAGATAGCACCGAGCATCCAGCATGGAGGTCCTCTGCAGAATACTGTATGTTCAAAGAGAGAGAGGCTTGGAGAGGGAAAGGGCACCAGATGCAGTATGCGTCAAAGAGCCCATCGCTCAATGAAGTCACTTAGCTATTCAAAACATGTTCAGCCATCACTCAACCGTTTGCACCAAGAACAGGGGCGCGCGGGGGGGGGGAGTGTTGGAGAGAGAACACAGAGAGAGAGGGAGGGAGGGAAGAGAGAGAAAATGTCGCTCGTCTTCCCGGCCGCAAAACATTTGCAAGAAGCGGATAGCTCGTTGTTTCTCCACGCCGCCCGCCCGCCCCCCCCCGCATCATCTAACCCCCTCCCGTGCCCTCGCCGCATACTTTTCCCCCTCGCTTTTTCCGTTTCAGGGGCTGGGTGGGTCGGAGCTGGGATGGTGGCGGCGGAGATGGGGAGGGGACAGGGAGCGATCATGTGGACATATGCACCGCGTACAGAGTCATCCTCGCCGCGAAAGGGCTCTCTCTCTCTTTCTCTCTCGCCTTCCCGCCCCCTCCCCCACTCCCGCCGCAATTCGGAATCCGATTTTGCGGGATCCGCTTCTTCTGCCTCCTAGCCAAGCGATCGACAAAACCCTGGCGATGCCACTTCGCTTTTGAGGCGGGGACACACGCGCGCGCACACACACACACACAAGCCAAGCATGGGCACGCGTGCCAGCCCATCTCTTGCCCACTCTTCCAAGTTAGGAGACTTTAGGCTTCGAACATATACATGGCCTCGGCGGTGATTCCCTGCCGGCCCATTAAAAACATCCCACGTTGGTTGCCATCGTCTGTCTGTCTGTCTCTCTCTCTCTCTCTCTCTCTTTCCATGCAGGATCCGAAGCAGTACCCCTTTCCCGCCTCTTCTCTCCCTGCCAGCCCTCTTGCCATCTCGGTATATCTCTACCGAGACAGCAATGCTGAATCGTCCGTTGCAAAGCCAAAGCTACGAACCAGCCCTCCGCCCCTCGCCTCTTCCCAGAGGCTGCTTTGAGAAAGCAGGTTGCAGAAGCCCTTCTCGGGCTGCCCCCCCCTTCGCTAGACATGTCAGTTCGGGGTGGGAGCGGGTTTGCTTCACTTTCCATTGGACTCGACGGGGGGGGGGGGAGGGAGGGACGGGGGGTGCTTTTGGCAACCCGATCCTTGGAACCCCTGAGTACCAGCTATAGACTAGACCACAAAAGTCCACCCCAAGCCCGGGACGAATGCCGCCGCCGCCACCTCCGCTTTAGAAAGAAGCAAAAAGTCTGCCGGCTCAAGACGACGGGGAGAACCTAGTGACTTCACCTATTTTAAGCAACCTCCTTAGACTAGATATTAACAAGATCCGGCGGCTTGAGTGTTCAGGCAAATTGTGGAGGAAAGCAAAAATCAAGCCTGGAGGAAGTTGCCTTGCTTCCCCCCCCCCAATCGCTCTCCCAGACTGATCGTCATCATCATCAACCCACTTTGCACAAGGAGACGAATTATCCCCCCCCCCCGTCATTAAAGGCCAACCGCGCGCTCCAATAAGAGAACATATTCACCCCGGTTCCAAAAAAGAACCAGAAAGAGGCGGATCGAAGTCGCCTCGAAAAGCAGGTTACTGTAGTGTTTTGACAATACGGAGATTATTCCAATTAGCAAGGTTTTCAACGGGCGGCGGGGGGGGGGAATGGGGAGGGAGGAAAAGAGGGATGGGGAATCCGTGGGAAAAGAGTGGAGATGGGTGTACCTTGGATATTGACAACTTTACTGCTCGTCCTCAGAAAGTAACCCAAGCACCCTACTTCCCTGGTGGCGGGGACTGAAGTGAGAAAATGGTGGAATGGGGAAGATTGGGGTGGGGGAAGGGAGGGGAAGGGGAGGAGGATGAGGAGGGGAAGGGGAAGGGTGAGATCCGGAATCAAATACCTTCTAAGCAGCAGGTTCTCCATAATCCAGAATGGGTCATAACTTCTTCATTCTTTTTGCTGGTTTCATTTTCTCCGGTCCCTTTCATCTTGCAAACCCCTCTGGAGTAAAGCCAGTAATCGGTCCCCACAGCTATGGTCATGAGGCTGAAGGCAGCGAAAGCACCAACGGTGGTTAAAAGCATCTGAACACCTCGGTCAAAGAGCCCCATAATTCTTCATTATACAAACACCCAACTGCTTTCTGATTCTTGGGCTGTATGTGTCTGTGAGAGTGTGTGTGTGTGTGTGTGTGTGTGTGTGGTTGTATGTTAATAATAAAATAAAACAATATTTTCCAATAATAATAATAATAATAATAATAATAATAATAATAATAATAATAATAATAATAATAATAATAATAATAATAATAATAATCTATTTAAGATCAATAGAGAGAAATCTATGTATATATAAAAAGGGAGGTAAGAAAGCCCACGAATCAGTGTAAATGAAAAAAAAATTACACGGAAAGAGGCTTGCCTTTTAAAAGAGAAACGTTCCGACTGTTAATCTTAGAGATATATATATATATATTATTTATATCTATATATCTATATATATAGATATATATATTAAAAAAATAAAATAAAGTAAAAATAGAATAACCCCCTCCCCCTAAAATGAGATGTCTTAATCCTTTTTCCTAAAATTCTGGTCTCCAGTTTCCATATGTAAATGCTAATTTGGAGATGGCTTCCACAGTGAACAGGGGAGCAGCAGTAGCGGCAGCGGCAACAGAAACAGCATCCTCAACACACTCTCTCATTATCTGGACCTAGACAGTTTGAGACCGTAAGAGCAGAGAAGCCACCTTCCGTCTTCTTGCTTAGCTCTGCAGCCTGCGCCATGAAAAAATCCTTTCCTTCCCAGTTAGCTTCCTTGCCTTTTTTTTCCTCCTCCTCCCTGGGGTTGGCTGGTTTATTCGCTCGCTCGCTTGCTTGTCTCCTCCGTTGGCTGGCAGGCTTTCGTTTCGCTTCTTTCCCTTCCTTCAGCAACTTGCGATTTTCTACCACCGAGCCAGATTAGCCGGTATATGGTAAGCCCTTGATTTCAGCGGAACAGGTGCTGAGGTTTTGCCTTCCATGGCTCAACTCCCACCCAGCCCGCTCTCCCCCGGACACGGCAGCGGCAGAGCAGCAATTGTTATTGGTGGGGAGGGGGGTGAGGATGTTTGGTCGTGGTGGTTCAAAATGGGCAGAGGAGGAGGAGGAGGAGGAGGAGGGGGGAGGGCGAGTCTCTCCCGGAGATTCAAGACGGATTTTCCCTTCCTCCCCCCTCTTTTCTGCAAAGCTTCGGAAGAGAAGGGAAAGCAGGAAGGCTTGCTGCAGGATAGGCTGCCCGTCGGTGTCTCGCGCCTCTTGCTCGCCTTGCTAGTTCCGCTCTCGCTCTCGCTCTCGCTCTCTCCCTCTCCTTTTCTGTCTCCCCCCTCCCCGCCCCGCAACACCAACCTTACTGCATTAACGTGGTGGTGCTGAAACGGACAGCTCCGCGGCTCCGATCACTCCGCGGTGCTGAAGGAGAGCTCCTTTACCTCTTGGCCCGGGGCGCTGCTGGGAAACCTGAGGAGGAGTGATCAGAGCGATCGCGGGCGCAAGGCTTGGAGCGTGAGGACGGTGGTTGGGGAGGAATTGACCCCTTCTTCGCTCCTTTCCCACAGCATCTGCAAGTGATAGGAACCGTCCTTGGCTCTCCAGAGTCGGAAGGGCGGGGGAGCTTAGCCTTTCGGCTCACCCTTTTCCGTTTTTTTGTTTTTTACCCCTCTTCTTCCAAATCCTGAAAGGATGACTCCCGGAAGGTTCAGAAGCTCCGAGGAAGACGTAGCCAGATCCCTCTTCTCCTCCCTCCCCTCCGCCCTCTCCAGCCTCCTTCTCACTCCAGCTCTACGTGCCCGGAGCTCCAATAGACAACCCTTCCCATCACAATTAGAACAGCGCGAAACTTCAACCCATCCGTTCTCTTCCCGGGAGGCAATGCAAAGGCAACACGGAAGGGTAATTGGCAGCATCTCTATCTATGTTTATCTTATCTAGATCTCTAATGGTCAATGGCGTTGGCTTAAAAAGGGGGCAGTTTTCATTTTTTTCTCAACGTTGCAAAGAAGATTTGGGAGGGAGTGCTGCTGGTCTTAAATTGTAACTTTGTTCCTCCTTTAACGGTTCAGTGTGGAGCTACGATGTGTCTGACTTTTTCTCCTGAAGCCTCTCCACAACAGATCAGATTGTGTCACGTGTGTGCCCTATGAAGACAATATGATGAAGACAGAATGACAAACAAAGTTGGGAAAGGACGTTCGCTCATATATAGACTCTTGTTTATCAAATTACCTTAAATTCTTAGGGGGAAAAATGAATAGAGCCAGGCTAGATTAGACCAAAGGCCTGCCCTGTTTCCCACAGTGCTAACCAGATGCCATTGGGAAGTCTACAGGCAGGGCAAGAGAGGAATAGCTTATTCTGCTGTTCCACTTAAAATTGGCATTCAGAGACATGCCACCTCTGATGAATACATAGCCGTCATGACTAGTAACCTCATGTTGCCTTATTCTCTACAAATGTGTCTAACCTCTTTTGGAAGCTACTACACCCTCCCACTGAATCTCCCATGATTCAGTTTTATTGGAGGATGCTGGGTACTTATATGTTTAAGGAGAAGATCTCAGTTCAATTTCTCATCATGATCCATAATTTGTCAACATCCTATTATATTCTTCATCCTGTTTTCCCTCAATCTAACCCCCTCTAAACTTTTTAATTTTTCCTCATTAAGAGGTGCTCCAGGATCATATAATCTGGGCTGTCCATCTTATGTCTTTTTAAAAGCTCTACAATATCCTTTTGGAGATGTGGCAGTCAGAGCTGTGCACAGTATTCCATGTGTGGTTGGTTGCATCATAGGTCTGTATAAAAGTGTTATAATATTGATGTTTTTTATTTCTGATCCTTTTCTGTAATTACCCTAACAACGAATTTGCCTTTTTCATAGCTACCACTCATTAAGCTGACATTTTCATCAAGCTATTCACTAGAACCTCAAGAACCCTTTTCTAATCAGTCATTGGCCACCTCCAAAACCACATCAGTGTTTAGGTGAAGTTATGAATTTTTTTGTCTTAATGTGCATAATTTTACACTTAAGTGGAACTGCATTTGACATTTTTATTGCCCACTCATCAAGAGAGATCCTGTCATAACATCTCAAAATCACTTAATTTTTTAGAAACCACTCAGCAAACTGAGCACCTTACCTCCTACCCCAAATTCTAGATCATTTGCGAATCTGTTAAAAAGCAGTCACTGGTCTCTTGATAAAAGTCTTTAGAGGAATCTGAAGTCTTTACTATCCTTTTGTGTTCTTATGATCCTCTGTTGACACGATGAAGAGTTTATGTACAGTGTTGTATTTATTAAGTTTTAATGTGTTTTGTTAGCACTGGTCTTCCAAACATCATTTTTAAAAAACGCAATGCTGACATTAAAATATATAACTTTTTCCCCTCCTTCTCTGAAGAGCCTCACTTTAGGAGTTAATTAGTCGTTAATTTATTTATTTATTTATTTATTTATTTATTTATTTATTTATTCATTCATTCATTCATTCATTCATTCATTCATTCATTCATTCATTCATTCATTCATTCATTCATTCATTCATTTGATTTATACCCCGCACCATCTGGAGCCATGCCACTCTGGGTGGGTAACAACAACAAGACAAAGTACACAACTGCAGCTTTATCTAACACTACTAGAGGAAATAATTTAATTTAATTTAAATTATTTAATTCCTGATCCAACTGATTTTAGTTATTAGTGACAGTTTCACAGATCAGAGAACAAAAAAGTTAGAAAATGCATGAGATTACCTGGGCTTTTGCCACAAAGGTGATAGTGAGGAATTTAATCTATAGAAGCGGCTTAAGTGAATTTCAGTTTCTCAACTTTTCTGTCTATCTGTCCATCCGTCCATTGATCCATCCATCCATCCGTCCATCTGTCCATGCAGGGTCTTTTCCAGGGAGTCTTCTCTTCCCATGAGATGGCCAAAGTTTTGAAGCCTCAACTTCAGGATCTGTCCTTCCAGTGAGCACTCAGGGTTGATTTCCTTCAGAATGGATAGATTTGATCTCCTTGCAGTCCAGGGGACTCTCAAGAGTGTCCTCCAGCACCACAAATCAAAATAATCAATTCTTCTGCAGTCAGCCTTCTTTATGGTCCAGCTCTCACTTCCATACATCACTACTGGAAAAACCATAGCTTTGACTATGTGGTCCTTTGTCGGCAAGGTGATGTCTCTGCTTTTTAAGGTGTTATCTAGGTATGTCATCGCTTTGCCCTCAACAAGCAGGCGTCTTTTAATTTTCTGGCTGCTGTTACCATCTGCAGTGATCATGGGGCCCAAGAAAGTAAAATCTGTCACTGCCTCCATATCTTCCCCTTCTATTTGCCAGGAGGTGATGGGAACAGTGGACATTTTTTGTGCTCTCCTCTTTCACCATCATTACGAGGTTCTTTAATTCTTCCTTACTTTCTGCCATCAGAGTGGTATCATCTGCAAATCTGAGGTTGTTGATATTCTTTCCGGCAATCTTAATTCCAGCTTGGGATTCATCCAGTCCTGCCTTTCACATGATGTATTCTGCATATAAGTTAAATACTTAAGCAGGGAGACAATATACAGCCTTGTCATACTCCTTTCCCAATTTTGAACCAATCAATTGTTCCATATCCAGTTCTAAGTGTTGCTTTCTGTCCCACATATAAAAGAGTACATAAAGAAGTACAGATGCTCAAAGTCTCCTAGGATGACCAAGTCTTTAAAAAAATTAATATCCAGACGTTGAGTATTAATTTCCATGTAATCAAAAGAGCTCTGTTTGATCAATAGCATCTGTACATTACTACCTCTCATCTCTGAGGTACAATGAATCTTTCTGAGAATCCCGTCCTATACTTTCAAGCATCTGGCTCTTACAGTTGTGCAGAACACTTTATTATTTTTCTTGTAGACTTATTTGTCCTTCCATTGTCCCTTTGAAGAAGTTCCTAGTTGTCATCCACTTTTTACAGAAGGAAACTGGTGGCATTTTCTGTTCAGAAGTTCTTCTATACAGCCCAGCCCGCCCTGCAAGAGTAGACACTAAAAAGAATCTAATAACCTAGCATTTTCTCAGATGCTTCCCAAGAAAGAGGTGAAGACATTTAATTTTGGCTCAGCACCTTTTGGACCTTTAGCTCAGCTTGAACTCTTGGATGTCAGATAGCATGTAGTGAAATCTTGGCTCACACTGTCCTATAAAAATGTATGGAGCTAGATACATTGAGCTAGATACTGAACTATTACCATCCAAACCTTGTTGTTTTAGACACTGAAGTGTTCCAGTGCAAATCTTGGCTGGGTTACTTTAAGAGACTACAACTCTCAAGATCCCTCGCTCAGCAGAGACAATGGCCATGGTGGGTGGGAGAATTCTGGGAGCTACAGTTCAAAATTCAATAGTTATACTGCTCCATTAACTAACCAATACATCAGGAAAAAAGGCCATTCCAATCCGCAAAATTGGCTTCCTCATTAAAAAAGATAACCTTATATCAGCCTTGCTCTCTTCTTATCTCTGCTTGTCATTTGCCAGAGGGAAAGACACCAAGAAATGGTAGCCAATGAAATAACATGCCAGCAGTGGCAATCAGAAAGATCTGTTTGTCAACAAACGCATGCCAAGGTCTGGCACCATTGGCAACAAGACCGTATCAGCATCTGCTGTCTTCCGTAGCAGACATTCCTTTCCTTCTGTTTAGAGAAGGGCTCTGAGAAGGAGGTGGCTGCATGGTTGCCTATGTATGCTTCCTACGTTGTAGGACTATTTTTTATTGTCCTAATGGACCTCTCTTGAGGATATAGCAAAACAAACAAACAAAAAAAAAAAACCAAGAAGCGGTGGCACTGTAAAGACTAATAAATTTATTCTATGGTGAGGTTTTGTAGATCACAAGCTGCTTCCTCTTTGGGGAGGGGTGGATTTCTTGTCAAAGAACACCACAGAAGAACAGCTGGATGGATTTAATGTTTGTAGGCTGTGGTTCCTGAGGTTAGTGACATGGGACTGGAATTTCTCACACTTGTATTGTTCTCTTCCGTGTGGTGTTTATGCTGAGAAAGGAGATGAGAAAGCAGGCAAATATTAACTGTAGTTCTGTCACTGCAGAGCAGGACAGAAACTGTGGCCCTCCAGATGTACTCGACAACAGCTTCCCTGGTTGCTCACTTTTGGCTGTGTTGGCTGCAGCTGCTGGGAACTGCACTCCAACAATGTATTTTGGTTTTTTTCTTAAAAGGGGGAAGTTTAGACCTTGAAGGGGAGGCTGCAGTATAATAGCTATAGTAGATGTCTAAATAGTATACACTGCTAACAGAGAGACCCAAAACGGGCAGTTAAGGAAACTTTAGACTACTAGCACATCTTGCTGCAAGTTCTGCTTCTGTTCCTTATTTTCCATGCTATTCTACTCTTTGTAACCTGACTTAGTGCTTAGGTGAATGTTCTGCCATTTTACTTTGATGATCCAAAACTAGTAATGCAATTTCCGACTATTAATACCATGTTACATCAAGGACATTAACAGTCTACTCATACAGATTGTTTCAGCAAATACTGCTGGTAACAGGGAAAGCAGACCTACCCAAAGGAAAGGTTGGGTGGTGGTGGTAGCCTTGTTTTCAGAGATGAACATTCAAAATATAACTGATGCGGCAACATAGACTATGCACTTCGCTATTATATTTATGGTACCTGATGAACAGCTGTTTCATATCTCCCCTTTCCAGAGCCTGGATAAGTTGCTTTTTAGACTGCAGTCCCTAGAATCCTCTGGGTCAATGGTTCCCAATCTTGGTTCCCCAGATGTTCTTGGACTGCAATGCCCTGACCAGGACAGCTAGTAGTGAAGGCTTCTGGGAGTTTTAGTTCAAGAACATCTGGTGATTGTTTTAGGCTGACTGGGGAGATTCAGGAAATTGTCCTCTGTAAAAAGTAACTTTTCTAGTCTCTGTCTCTTTTTGATCTGGTGTGGGGCACTGTATTTAACTGGCACATGAAACATCCTGCACGTGGATGCGCAGCCATGAGTAGGTGGCACCATCATTGCCCTGGTAACCTAAGAAACTAAGTGCATGGAGAGGTTTGATGGCCATCTGCCAGCCACTGCCATAGATAGCAGTGTTATTGCTGAACCATGTACATATCTTCCAACTCAGAAAGGGCATGTGAGGTAGGAAGCCACCGCTTATCACAGGAACAAAATTAAATAAACCGAAATACACAGCTTGCCTCACGTTTGGAATTTTAAAAAAATATATAGCTTCCAAAAACCCCAAGCTGCCATGGGAATTGACTGGGGAAATCTGGAAGGTATAGTCCAAAAAATAACTTTTTCAAGCTCTAGCTTTTCTTACACCATGACTGTTTTGCTTTCACCCACATTTACTCCCTAGAAATGAGGTGGCCAAATCTAAACAAGCATTTCATAATAGCTTGTGTCTTGTTCAAAGATGCCAGAACCCACAGAAAGCCTGTGAAACAGGGTTCCAGCTAACTTTCTGGGATAATGGCAATAGTCCTCATCAGCGGAGAACAGAGTTCAATTTGTTATAGGCAGACAAAGCCATGCAGCTAATACAGATCTGGGGTTCTGGAGAAGCAACAGAGTTGGATCTCAGGCTTGCAGGACCATGGATGGACTGGGTGCAAAGAACTTGTTTCAGAGTGCTAGCTCAAAATCACGGAGGATGAACTTCCAGATAGACTGCATTTTCTTGTATCCTGCATCATTTTCTGTGCTGACTATAGCTGGTGGGAGTTGCCGCTCAACAACAAGTGGACAATCACTTTTGTTTTCTTGTTTTTAGTGAGGCTTCATTCTTCCTGATCACTCACAGCTGAATGAAAACAGCCTTAAAGGGCCTGAAAGATGGCATTTGGGTGCCTTGCATTACCTTGCATGTTCTTTGTGCTGGCAAGAAGGTATTACAGACACACACACAGAGATGTGATCTGGAGTGATGAGACTGGGTTTCTTAAAGGACAGAGAAGGTGTTGCCTTTAGCCATGCTACTCATGCACCCAGGAAGATGCTGACCTTGGAGGGTCATTGAGGTGTAGTCCAAAAAAGTAACTTTTCCAAGCTCTGGCCCTGCTAGGGATGCAGGCAAGAAGGTCTTGGCTCACTGTTCTTCCTCTGCATCTGAGTTTTAGTAAAGCTTCAGGATTAGGCATAGTTTGGGAAAGTTTTGGATTATGTATGCCAGAATTTTCCATTCAGTGGCCATGCAACTGTAACCCAGAAATAACCTTCTTAAGGTCTGGGACAAGGGCTATGGGATTTTCTTGAGCAATATTTGTCCTCAAGGAGAAAACATCCAGGAAGGTCCCTGTCACATACAGCACTGATGGTACCTGTCTGTCATGGGTTTGGAGGGAAAGTTCCATCCTATGGGGAGTGGAAGGCGGGACATCAGGGGGGAGGAGCTGTACTGTATATATATTTGGAGCTTGTGTGGAGAGTGAGGAGTGGGAGTCTGTCAGACTGAGTACAACTGTGTGTCAGTTAGTACATACCTGATAGGTTCAGGTTTCTATTTAGGTAGCCAGAACTGATAGGTTCAGGGTCTGTGCGTTACCTTAAAGGGTTCTGTGGGAACCAATCTGTTATATGTGTATGTTTGGGGCTATGCCACGTTACATTATCCTATTTACCTGATTCTTTTATTTACCCTGTTTGTTATTTCAATAAACCTTGTTCTTTTATTTATTAAAATCCATTCCTTGTCTGTGTGACTCCTTATAGGGAATGGTTGGTGGCAGCATAAGTACAGGGTGGCATACTCCAGTAGGTCTGGGGTTGTCACATTGATTGGTGTCCAGCGTGTGGGATACGACTAGTCCAGTTGTCCAGTGGTCCAGCAAAGCCTTGGCAAGTGTGCCCAGAGCAAGGGGGGTCTAGTCAGGGACAATCTGAGGGCGCGTAGGTAATCTTCTAGGCTTACCTCACGGGGAGGTAGGCTAGTGGAAGAACGTGCACACTTGGATTGGGGGGACTAGATTAGGGAGCTCTGAGGCAACCTGTTTTGGCGGGAAAGGGCTGAGGCAAAACTGTGTGAAGTAACAGTGATCTAGCCTGTCTGCTGAGAGGCCTAGCAGAGGGGGTGGATTCTGCCTGGCAACAGTTGCAAGTTGGTGCTGAAGGAACAGCAGCAGTCTATAGAAGGCTGTTTCTGAGGCAAAAGGAAAAAAAGTCGTCATTTTATTTTGAGGCTTGACTTTTGAAGGCAGCCTGTTCTGGGGGGGGATTATGCCCTTGACTAGAAGCCAGATGGCAGAAATGGGGAAAGTGAGAGAACCACAGGGAGACCAAGGTTCTGAGGAGGAATTTGGCTCAGTGCAGGATGAGAGCACAGGAGAACTGACCTCAGAACTCAGGAAAATGCTCCTAGCCCAACAGCATGAACTGAGGGTGAGGGAAATGGAAAAAGAAGAAAGATTAGAGAGAGAAAGAATGGAGGAAAGGGAAAGAGAGAAACAAAGACAATTTGAGTTAGAAAAAATGGCGTTTGAGCTGAAGAAGCTGGAGATAATGAGTAGAAATGGGAATAACAATAATAATGAGGGGAACCCAGGGAATGGGGAAGGCAGCCTGTCTAAAACTGACCTGAAGAAATTCCCTGTGTACCACAAGGGAGATTGCCCTGAGGTGTTCTTTTCCCTTGTGGAAAGAGCGTTTGTGGACTTCTCAGTAAGGGAAACTGAGAAGATGACCATTATGCGATCTTTAATCAGTGGCAGCCTGGCAGAAGTCTATGCAGAGATGCCAGTGGAACTGCTGAAGGACTTCGCTGAGTTTAAAAAACTGGTGTTTGCCCGACATGGGATAAATGCGGAACAGCTGAGGCAAAGATTCAGGTCACTCACAAAAAAACCAGAGCAGACTTTTACCCAAGTGGGGGCCCAACTGGTGAGGTTGCTAGAGAAATGGCTGTCTCAGGAGGGGACAGAGACCTTTCAGCAGCTCAAAGACCTGATAGCGCTGGAACAGTTTTATTCAGTCCTGCATGGGGAACTAAAGTTCCATGTGAGGGAGAGGAAACCTAAATCAGTGGCAGAAGCGGCAGAGATCGCAGATTTTATTTCCCAAATGAGGAAGCCCTTAGGTGCTGAGGGGAAAACTGTGGGTAAGCCCAAAGAAACCTACAGCAGGTACTCTCAGGGACCAGGGAAAAATCAGCAAGGGGGAGGAGCCCATGTTGAAGGGAAGCCCTCAGACATGAAACCACAAAGACCTCAGATTTTGGAGGGAAAACCAAAACCAGATGAGAAAGACTCCAAGTACAGCAGAAAATGTTATTTCTGTCAAGGAAAGGGCCATCTAATCTCAGAGTGTGAGAAATTAAAGCAGCTAAAGGGAAATTTGCCTCATGATTTGAGTGGAACCAAGCCAAAAGCTGTGTTCTGTGTCCAGACAGAGCAAAGCTCCTTGCCACTGAGGGAGCCTGTTGCCATGGCTACTCAATCTGGACCAGTTACATCTGCTGATCAGGCTGGGGAAAATGGTCCTCTTGTGGAGGTCAAGCGCTGCTTACTAGTGAGGACAGATGCGCAATTGTTTGAGACCGCAGGGGTGGACGTAGGAATACTTGACCATCAGTATAGGGGGCTAAGGGATACTTGTTCCCAGGTGACCCTGTGCCATCCAGATATTATTCCTAGGAAGTATATAATCCCAAATGAGAGCTTGAAGGTGGCAGGGATTGAGGGGCAGGTGATCTCACTGCCAGTAGCTGAGGTACCTGTGAGCTTTCAAGGCTGGAGGGGAGTTTGGCGGCTAGCGATTTCATCGACTCTGCCAGCAGCCGTGCTCGTGGGAAATGACCTGGCTGAACATGTGAAATGGGTGCTAGTGATTACACGCTCACAAGCTACCACGGGGACAGTTCAGGGGGTTACTGAAGAGCCCGAGGTTGAAGCAGGTGAGGGTAGTCCCGAAGCTGTGGCAGAAACCTTAGCCACGGACAGCAAATTTGGCCAAGAGCAAAAGGCAGACGCCACTCTCCGAAAGTGTTTTGAAAAGGTGACAGACACCCAGCTAACACCTGAAACCCCAGCGAGATTTCGCGAGAAAAAGGGAATTTTATATAGAGAGACCCTGATGAATATCTCAAAAGGGGGAGATGGGATCAGAAGTCAGCTAGTTGTACCTGAAAAGTATCGCCCCATGATCTTACAAAGGGGGCACTCTGACATGTTTGCTGCGCACTTAGGGGTGAACAAAACACAGCAGAGAATCACACAAAATTTTTACTGGCCTGAAATAGGGAAGCAGATCAAGGAGTTCTGTAAACAATGTGATGTGTGTCAGAGGCAGGGGAATAACCGTGACAGGACCAAAGCGAAGTTGTGCCCTTTGCCTGTGATTGACACCCCGTTCAAATGTATAGGAGTGGATATTGTGGGACCTTTGCCCAAGGCCACAAAGAGGGGGAACCGATTCATTCTCACCATTGTGGACCATGCCACGAGGTACCCCGAAGCCATTCCCTTGACTAACATCGAAACTAACACAGTGGCAGATGCCTTGGTGGGGTATATGTCCAGGATGGGATTTGCCTCAGAAATAATCACAGATTTGGGCACATCGTTTACATCAAAGCTCATGAAACGGTTATGGCAAATCTGTGGAATCAAACACAAGGAAACCACTGCCTATCACCCCGAAAGTAATGGGTTAACAGAGAAGTTCAATGGGACTCTGATGCGCATGATTAGGGCTTACTTGGCAGAGAATCCAAACAATTGGGACCAGAAGCTGCAATCCCTTTTGTTTGCTTATCGATCAGTGCCACAAGCCAGTACCGGGTTCAGTCCGTTTGAACTTTTGTTTGGGAGAAAAGTAAAAGGTCCACTTGATTTAATCAAACAAAATTGGGAGCAGATCACCCAGGATGACCCACAAGATGTTGTGACGTACATAGACACTTTAATGAATGACCTGAAGAGAAACCTAGAGCTAGCAGCAGAAAACCTGCAAGCTCAGAAGGTCAGACAGAAAACCTGGTATGACCAGAAAGCCAGGGGGAGGCACTTTAACCCAGGGGAGGAAGTGCTTTGGCCTAGGCCCTGCAAAGAGAACAAACTGCAGCTGGGTAGCCCAGAAATAAAATACTTGGGTCACATAGTAGGGGGAGGAGTGATCAAACCCCTAGAGGCCAAGATAGAAGCCGTTCGTGATTGGCCCAGACCCAACACCAAGAAAAAAGTCAAATCATTTCTTGGGTTGGTGGGCTACTACAGAAAGTTCATTCCGAGGTTTAGCGAGATGGCGACTCCGCTGACCGATCTGACGCGGAAGAAGACTGATGACCGCATCCCGTGGACCAGCGACTGTGAGGAGGCGTTCCGGAGGTTGAAGGAGGCGCTCGTCCATTATCCAGTGCTGCGTGCTCCCGACTTTGACCGGGAGTTCATCATCTACACCGATGCGTCTAACAGCGGGGTAGGAGCAGTTCTTTGCCAGGAGGATGAAAATGGTGACCAGCATCCAGTGTCCTACCTGAGTAGGAAACTCCAGAAAGGTGAGAGACATTTGGCAACTGTGGAAAAGGAGTGCCTGGCCATAGTATACGCGATTCAGAAGGCCAAACCTTACATCTGGGGAAGACATTTTGTTCTGTGCACTGACCACTCACCACTGCAGTGGTTAAAGACAATGAAAACCCATAATAGTAAACTTATGAGGTGGGCTTTAAACCTGCAAGATTTTGACTTCGAAGTGAAGGTGGTCAGAGGGTCAATGAACTGTGTTGCTGACGCCTTGTCAAGAAGACCCGACAAATGAAGACGGCGAAGAAACCATGGACTATGTATATTTTGGTGACCAAAAGTTAAATGTACCTGTTAATTGAACAGGCTTGGTTTGTATTAATAAAGGTAACTTAATGTATTGTAAATATTAATGTTTAAAGTAAGTATGGTATTGTATTATAATGTATAACTGTTTTGTGTTGTGATCCTGGTTGTTTTTTTGGAGAAAAGCACTTTAGCTTTTCCCCTGCAAAACAACTTATAAAGAGGGGAGGTGTCACATACAGCACTGATGGTACCTGTCTGTCATGGGTTTGGAGGGAAAGTTCCATCCTATGGGGAGTGGAAGGCGGGACATCAGGGGGGAGGAGCTGTACTGTATATATATTTGGAGCTTGTGTGGAGAGTGAGGAGTGGGAGTCTGTGTGTCAGACTGAGTACAACTGTGTGTCAGTTAGTACATACCTGATAGGTTCAGGTTTCTATTTAGGTAGCCAGAACTGATAGGTTCAGGGTCTGTGCGTTACCTTAAAGGGTTCTGTGGGAACCAATCTGTTATATGTGTATGTTTGGGGCTATGCCACGTTACATTATCCTATTTACCTGATTCTTTTATTTACCCTGTTTGTTATTTCAATAAACCTTGTTCTTTTATTTATTAAAATCCATTCCTTGTCTGTGTGACTCCTTATAGGGAATGGTTGGTGGCAGCATAAGTACAGGGTGGCATACTCCAGTAGGTCTGGGGTTGTCACAGTCCCATAGAATGACTCCAGTAGAAGTGCTGTGCTAGCCCTGGTTATTCATTCTGAGAGGATCCTGAAAGCAGGAGTGATTTCATCTTTTGGTAAATCCTCCTCCCAAAATCTATATGTCTGACCACTGTGTCAGCTTCATCTTTTTCCGAGTGCATGACTCCACAGGAACGATTCCAAGAGCACTCACATGGAAGAAAGCTTTCCTTGGAACCTGTCCTATATTTGCATGCTAAACTCATGCCAGCTCTCTGTTTGGATTCTCCTTGCTGCCTTTCTCAATCCACTTCTTGCTCTCCACTGACTTTCATTACAGGAAGACAATGTCTGGACTAATTGGCACAATGGGGTAGTCCACCGATGAGTCTGAAAAAAGTGGAGGAACAAAGAGTGAAAATTAGAGGTCCCTCATTTCTCTGCCCTGCTTTGTTCTTGCTTCTCTGATGCTCTTTTAAAGCCTCACCCAGGCCATTTCCTTCTGCTTCAAACTTATTACTCACCAAATCTTCCTATTTTTAACTGTTTTCTTTACTTCCTGTTGGCATTTTTAATATGTACTCCAATAGCTAACACTGCCAAGTGGCATTCTGTCAAAAGGCATTTGGGTTGTTATTCCATCCTAACCATTTGTGGGAGTTTTTCTTCTCAGCTGCAAATACACTCACATTCAGTAGGATGATGCATGTATTTTGCTTTTGATCAGAAGCCGTCTTCTTGTACCATTATAAGTGGCAGGCAATGATGCTGCACAGGATTTTACACTGCCTTGAGCTCACTTGAGGGAAGGTGGGCTACAAGTAAATCATCATCATCATCCGATGATGACAACAACAAGGATAACACTTTTTATTGGGATTATTGAAATGTTATAGAAATGTCGTAACACATAAAAGGACAGGAGGAGAAAGGAGGAGTTCCCATTGGTGCTATTGAAGGAGTAAGCACCTAGCTTCCCCCATCTCAAAACCAGGAAATAAAAATGAGAAATGTCTTGAGCGGACAGAGTGATTAGACAGTACAGACTAAACCAGAGTGTCCTGTGGTAGCTTGCCTGGAAGCAGACAGCATCCAGAGATGGTCTCAAAAGCTAGAAGGTGAGGGAAGTTGGAATACAATTCTGTGGCATATGGTACCAGGAGAGGATGGGAAGATGTAAACTGAACTTTCAGAGATACCAGTGAGAATACTGGCAATGTTAGTGCGGTTCTATTATACTACATGGCCTTGTGATGGACATCTCAACAATCTTCAAACAGAGGAAGTAGGTCTCTCACCCTCACCCAAAGTGTAGTCCTATAACGAAAGAATAGCAAGGAGAGACAAGAGGGCCTTCTTAAATGAACAGTGCAAATAAATAGAGGAAAATAACAGAAAGGGAAAAACCAGAGATCTGTTCAAGAAAATTGGAAGTTATCACAGGAACATTTTGTACAAAGATGGACATAATGAAGGACAAAAATGGCAGGGACCTCAAAGAAGCAGAAGACATCAAGAAGAGGTGGCAAGAATACATAGAGGAATTATACCAGAAAGATGTGGATGTCCCGGACAACCCAGATAGTTTGGTTGCTGACCTTGAGCCAGACATCCTGGAGAGTGAAGTCAAGTGGGCCTTAGAAAGCATGGCTAACAACAAGGCCAGTGGAGGTGATGGCATTCCAGTGGAACTATTTAAAATCATAAAAGATGATGCTGTTAACGTGCTACACTCAAAATGCCAGCAAGTTTGGAAAACTCAGCAGTGGCCAGAGGACTGGAAAAGATCAGTCTACATCCCAATCCCAATGAAGGGTAGTGCCAAAGAATGCTCCAACTACCGGACAATTGCACTCATTTCACACGCTAGCAAGGTTATGCTCAAAATCCTACAAGTTAGGCTTCAGCAGTATGTGGACTGAGAACTCCCAGAAGTACAAGCTGGATTTTGAAGGGGCAGAGGAACTCGAGACCAAATTGTTAACATGCACTGGATAATGGAGAAAGCCAGAGAGTTCCATAAAAACATCTATTTCTGCTTCATTGACTACACAAAAGTCTTTGACTGTGTTGACCACAACAAACTATGGCAATTTCTTAAAGAAATGGGAATGCCTGACCACCTTATCTATCTCCTGAGAAATCTATATGTGGGACAAGAAGCAACAGTTAAAACTGGATATGGAACAATTGATTGGTTCAAAATTTCGAAAGGATACAACAAGGCTGTATATTGTCTCCCTGCTTATTTATATGAAGAATACATCATGCAAAAGGCAGGACTGGATGAATCCCAAGCCGGAATAAAGATTGCCAGAAGAAATATCAACAACCTCCGATATGCAGATGATATCACTCTGATGGCAGAAAGTGAGTAGGAATTAAAGAACCTCATAATGAGGGTGAAAGAGGAGAGCGCAAAAAATGGTCTGAAGCTCAACATCAAAAAAACTAAGATCATGACCACTGTTCCCATCACCTCCTGGGAAACAGAAGGGGAAGATATGGAGGCATTGACAGATTTTACTTTCTTGGGCTCCATGATCACTGCAGATGGTGGCAGCAGCCACAAAATTAAAAGACGCCTGCTTCTTGGGAGGGGAGTGATGACAAACCTAGGCAGCATCTTAAAAAGCAGAGACATCACCTTGCCGACAAAGGTCCGCATAGTCAATGCTATGGTTTTTCCTGTAGTGATGTATGGAAGTGAGAGCCGGACCATAAAGAAGGCTGACCGCTGAAGAATTGATGCTTTTGAATTGTGGTGCTGGAGGACACTCTTGAGAGTCCCTGGACTGCAGAGGGAACAAACCTATCCATTCTGAAGGAAATCAATACCCTGAGTGCTCACTGGAAGGCCAGATCCTGAAGCTGAGGCTCCAATGCTTTGGCCATTGTCATGTCCTCTCAGTGTCCCTTGTTTGTTCTTCCCAAACCCTCAGGTCCACCCTCTGGATGTGTTTCCTCTTTTTACACTGCGACCAGTGGATGTAGTCCACACTATAGCAAATATATGCTGCCAATACAACAGGTTTATTGAACTTTTAGTTGGTAAATCAGAGATGTAAATCAAAAATGTGCTTTATTACTGTTTAATATCTCTCATTAAAGTACCGGGTTTGATTACATGTTTGCTTGTATATACTTATTCACAATATCAAATAATACTTTTTGAGTATCTATTCACTATTCCTTCTATCTCTTTCCTATTCTCTTTAACCCTCCAACTTTCCAATATCTGTCTTAATTCTCTCAATTCAATCTCCTGTCTCCCTTTCTCTCTAGCTGTCCGTCACTCTAACCCCACCCCTCCTGTCCTATCATAGGCTCCTGCACATGAGCTCCATATGATGGACAGGAGTGACATGGGCATTCTGTCACAGCCACCTCAAGAGAAGAGAAGACTCCCTGGAAAAGACCCTGATGTTGGGAAAGTGTGAGAGCAAGAGGAGAAGGGGCTGACAGAGGACGAGATGGATGGACAGTGTCATTGAAGCTACCAACATGAATTTGACCCAACTCTGGGAGGCAGTGGAAGACAGGAGAGCCTGGCGTGCTCTGGTCCATGAGGTTGCGACGAGTCGGACACGACTCAACAACTAAACAACAACAATAATTGTTAAATATTATATTGTACAATGATTAAAATGTATCAGCTGTGCTTGAATGGAAGAAGAAAGAGGGCGGACTCATGAATAAGCCTCCCAACTTATGCCAGTTCCTCTTAGTTTTAGCTAAATAAGTTTTCCCCTTTAGACTTCTCAAAAAAGAAGCCATGAGCCATGCCAAAAGGGAAGGGGATGACCCACTTTAGTCATTCACAGTTTGAGTATTGCTATCAAACAGTTTGGGTAGACAGAGGGTCAGAATTTTTAACTTCACAGGAATATCTGATGGTGAATGAACAGATTTTACTTTCTCCACTATACCACTGTGAGAAAGTTGCAGCTATCAAATTCACCTCCAAACTTGCCTCATTACCACCACAATTAGATGTGGTTTCTGTGATATTTTCATGACACAGTTAACTCCTTTGCATAGAAGAAGGGAAAAAAATGCAAAACACAAAAGCCTCAAAGTCTTTTTTGTGAAGAACACACTGACCTGTCTGTTTCAGTTTGTGTACATAAAGTAGGAGGCCATGACTGGATATGGTTACTCATTGTGTACACATGCACCAAAATAGACAATTAAGACATTGTGTGCTTTTTCATATACAGATCTAATATCTGTGCATGAAGAATATAGTGTTCAACTGACAGTTCCCTGAGTTCTTCCAACTTCAGTTTGATGATGCAGGCTGTTGGCTGTGAAAGTTTATGCCACAAAATTAGATACCTTATTTATGCAGTTACCACCATTATCTGTTTATTTGCAAGTTGTAACTCACTTTTTCACAATATTATAACCAAAGCTCCTAACAAAATATCAAATTAATAGTAATAGGTGCAATTCAACATCAACATTGGAGAAGCTATAAATAACCACAATGTCAAAGATAAAATATAAAACCCATACAATTTTATATAAAACCCTCATGATAAACTGGCTCAATCCAACAACTTAGATCAAGAGAGAAAAAAGTCTTGAACATAAATAATAGTACAAAAGATCTGAGGCCAAGCAGATCTCCATTTGACAAATGCAACATGGAGTTCTCCACAATTAACAATGATCTCATCCTTTGTTCTTGGTCTCTCCACTGTTCATCCCTTCTATCTTAGCTGTGAGCATCAAGCTCACTCCCAGTTCTCCTATTGATCAGAACTGTGATCCCCCAAGATATGTTTCCCAGGCTGCATGTTTTAGGAGGCTCCAGGGTTGTGTGGATTGGGCAAGGCAGGTGGGACTACTAAGCCCAGGAATGTAACAGTGTGATCACATAGGGGAAAAGATTGCAATTGGGACCACTTGTGGAATGGTCTGCTGCCATCTGTTTCCTGGCAACCACACAACGTATGGGGAAATGAACTCCATCCCAACTCCAATCTGTGCCCAGGATGGCTCTTTTTGGTCTGCCTATATGTAAGGCTTCTGCAGGCAGAAGGGTTGCTTTAAAGGAAATGGCTCCCTTTAATGTAACCCTTTGCAATGAGATCTGGTGTGGGTCTTTGCAACAGTCTGATTGCATCTTTAGACTCTCCAGAAAGCAACCTTTCCACAAGATCTCACGAGACTCTACCTTGGTTTTGCTGCTGCAGAATAACTTGATAGAAGATAACATACCAACATAGGTGAGACATTAACTGGGGGTAAGGGTGTGAAAACAAGCTAGCTAGGTTGGCTTAAGCATCTTATTGTCTCTTTTCTTTCTTCAGTAATTTGATATTTAAATTGCTACTCTCAGGTCCTTCTTTTTCTTCTTCTTCAGAAATCAATATAGCTGTTGTTTCTTTTGGTTACAGAAAATCAATACAAGGGTCTCTTCCATGATGGCAATAAGCACACCCTCATGTTTTTATTGGTCTGTGCCATCAAGTCAGATCTAACTTATAGCAACCCTAATAGGGCTTTCAAGGTAAGTGAGATATTTAAGGAGTGGTTTTACCAGTTCCATTCCCCTGATATTCATGGTCCCAGTTAGTCACTCTATCCACTACCCATTAGAGGTTTCTGTAACCAAGTCTAGGGCTCTTTCTTCTGCACTATCCTTGAATTGATTTTCTGAAGGAATACACATGAATGCTCTATGTTCACCTAATTACTAGCTTCTAGAGCAGTTCCTTCAGTTTTTAGTAGCCATAAGCTCAGCTTTACACCATAGGTAAAGGGTAAAGGTTCCCCTTGACAATTTTTGTCCAGTCGTGTTCGATTCTAGGGGGGCAGTGCTCATCCCCGTTTCGAAGCCGTAGAGCCAGCGTTTTGTCCGAAGACAATCTTCTGTGGTCACGTGGCCAGTGCGACTTAGACACGGAACGCTGTTACCTTCCCACCAAGGTGGTCCCTATTTATCTACTTGCATTTGCATGCTTTCGAACCGCTAAGTTGGCGGGAGCTGGGACAAGCGACGGGAGCTCACTCCGTCACGTGGATTTGATCTTACCACTGCTTGGTCTTCTGACCCTGCAGCACAAGCTTCTGCGGTTTAGCCCTCAGCGCCACCACGTCCCTCCCTTTACACCATAGCACTCTCTTATCACGAAGACCAACTATTCTTACATGATCAACATGGTTATTCTGGAATTTATGTGCGAAATGGCCTTATTGTGTGGCAACAGTGTCACTGAATTTCTAAGCAAAAGCTAGAGAGGAGTTGTTTGAAGAAAGAAAAGGAAAAGCAACCGCTGTGAAGCAGAATGTTGAAAGCACTGATCCAAATGTTTAGATTATCCTTAAAGCTAAGTGTACTTCCAGATGATCAGTGCCTTGCCCTTGCCAGCCTACAGGCTTCTGCTGGTATTGAATTAGTGCTAGCCATCTGCAGCCCCATAAAGGGGCTTGAGGTATTGTTACAGGAAAAACCTAAGTAAAAGAGAGATAGAAATGTTAAAGCTTTATTAAAAATTAAAAGAATTTTCCAGAGAAAGAAGAAACATTGCTAAGTGAATCATATGTGAAAAGCAAAATCTGATTATTATTATTTTTTTTTTAAAAAAAAAACTAGACCATGAAAATACCATCAAAAGGGAAGGGGGTCCTGCAGGATGCTTTATGAGTCCCCTTAAATTTAACAACCTGCTGAAGGATCCTGGAGGACTTGAAAACCCATCTATGGATCATATTTTCCTGGTGCCATACAGATATTAAACACACTGATTTGTTTTAAAGAAAGAGGAATCAGGAGATGAATACAAAACGTCTAGATAATAGTTTTTAAAAGAAGAGGGTGAAAGCATTTTAATACTGTATGGCAATTTCCAAAGAGGTAGACATATTAGTCTGTATCAGCATGTTGATAAAACTAAAGAGGAAAAGAAAAGGAGAGACAGAGAAAGAGAAGCAAAAAACAAAATATTGTGGCATCTGAAAGACAAACAGCTTTGTTTCAAGGATCAAAATCCACTCCTTCAGATACCCTTTTCAAAGAGATGGCCCTGTTTGTCTTTTTTCAGCATGTATAACAAAAATGTAAATATTCTAGCATGTTTAAGACTGATGAATCTATTTCAGAAGGAGCTTTCACTGATTACAAATCACAAATAAACCCATTAGTCTTAAAAACATCACTAGGCTTGGATATTTGTTTTTGTTTGGTGGAGTTTTCTTAATGTCTCAGTTGGTAGAAGGTGTGCCTTGTGATGTTTTATGGATTATTTTAGAAGTTACTCCCTAACATGGATGGGACTATTTGCCCTGCATCACAGGGCTTAGCTGAACCCTTCCTTGTGTGCATGCATGCACTGTCAACAACAATTTCTTGTGAGTTGCCTCCATTGCTGATACAAGGTACTGTAATTTGGGTGACTTTGTCTTGAACAGGCCATTTAAGTCCATTGGCTTTTCACCAGACCTGTTCCTGGTGGAGCAAAAAACTATGAGGACTGGTTTGATGACACAAACCAACACAACTATTTTCATTTTTGGACTTTCCTTTGGAGACTGTCACCATGAGCACCTACACTCCAAAATCTACCATGATATCTGTGGCAAGAGCTGTGTCCAGTGGGGGCAAAATGGTTGCTCATTAGCAGTTCTGACTAATACTTGCCTGAGAATAGGAATACTTAATGGATGACATTATTATTCCATTTGCAGGATACTTCCAAAAGAACCAATAGGTCTGGAAAGTTCCTTAAATAGCCAGGAACTGTGAGGGGGCATTGCAATGGTCAGTATTTTATTCACATTCTGGACTGACATCTACTTTCAAGTGGCCCATTAGAGTCTAGACGTGGGGCTGTTGGTCCATCAATCTGACATTTTCATTTTCTGAACACACAGAACTTATTGCTTCTGAATGCGCAGAATTTATTTAGGCACATGCACTTTTCTTGAGCGAAGCACATTGTTCTGTGTACATTTCATCCTTCTTTGAAATCACAGATCCCCAAAGATTATATTGTGAACCGATTTCCTATGAGGAAAAAATACAACTGCTTTTTATACTAAGGCAGTGTAATTTGGTCAGATGTTCCTCCAGCCTATTCTTTGCATAGCACTGGGGTTTCCAAAATGTGAACTGTTTTACTTCACTTCACTTTTGCATGTTGTGGTGGAGTTTGTATGTCCAGCAGGAGCCTAATCAATAGAAATAGAAAAGAAATCAATGCGTATAAGCCATTAGCTCCAAACAAAGGGCAGACTGTTAACAATGCATGCCAACTGGAATGAATATTTTGGGCGTACTCCTGTTCAGGCAAACGGCTGGCACAACAGTGCATTGCATGAGAGGCTCAGCATTTTCTGAGAACGGAATAAGTAATCCAGCATCTCCTTGGGCAAGCAGAAAACATATTCTTACCAACGAGATACTCTTAATTTGTACACCTGTCCCCTAGAGACGAACTGGCACTACATGTGGGGAGCATTATATTCCAGCCACTTTCAACAGGATTCGAGATAAAATATTTTTTGTGACATGTACGGATTTTGTAGAGAGGGACAGGTTAATGGATATGAGGCATGATTTTTAGATTGTGTAAAGTGGGCAATGAGCTCTGTTTTCTTATATCTGTAGTCTCATATTGGGGGCAGAGAGGTGAAGTGGATCATTATGATTTCTCTGGAATAAATCAGAACAAGAACTGGGCCCTGGATTGGATGCAAATTCTTAATTGGGAACATCACTATGTTTGATATACATGAAGTTTATTAAAAATAAATAGAGAGTTTGAGAAGTTTTTCCTTAGGAATAGGGGGCAACAAATGGTTAAGGTACTTTTAGGTCACATGGGAAATGCGGATTTTGCCAACACAATAACAAATAGGGGAAAAAAGGAAGGATATGGGACACTTTTATATCTAAAAAGATAATGGCAGCCAGCATATCGATAGAATGCAAGCAAATCTATGTTGAGGGCAGAATAATTCTGTTGGGTTTGGAATAGCACATTCTTCCCATTAGGTTTTCATGTACCATATATAACACTGCAAATGAATCACACACATTACAAATCAAACACATCAAATCCTGTATTTATAAACTGGCATAGCTGTGTAGATATATTCCTTCTAGTAATGGCAGGAGGAAGGCAGGGAGGAGAGGATCTGTAACTACATTTGAGAATGCTCATCCTTGGAAAAATAAATACAGGTGGTGGTGACCAGGATAACCCCTAGCTCTCCCTAGCAGAGATGAAATGGTGAAGGGCAAAATGCAGTGAGACACATATCCCAACCTTTTTTTCCCTTCACAGCAAGGAAAATGCCATCGTCTTTCACATAGCCGAGATAACCATTGAGGAAGTGATAACAAGGCTTTCAAGTAATGTTATTCTTTCTGACTCCAAGATGGTTTTGAAAAGAGGGGACAATTTTAAAAAAAAATCTCCCACCCTATTTGTGGACAGAAAAACTGTATAAATTATTTCAATGATTTACTCAGAGGAAAACAATTTATCAGAGATGGGGTTCAACATCTCTCTCTCTCTCTCTCTCTCTGTCTCTCTCTCTCTCTGTCTCGTAAACCATCTTTCTTCTTAGGAAGCACCCAAGGCAGCTTACATCATATATCAAAGCTAAAAAACAGTAAGTATACAAATACTAAAAAAGATTGAACAAATGCCACACTAAAAGATGATAAACAAACGAAACACGTTCAAACACATTCAAAGCAGTAAGACACAATCATTCATATAGAAACAACTATTAGCAGCCAGTCATTAAGGGAAAGCTTGCCTGAAGAGAAAGGTGCTCACCTGCTTGCAGAAGGAGAGTAAAGGTGGGGCCAGCCTGGCTTCCTGTGGGAGGGAGTTCCAAGGTCTGGGAGCAGCAACAGAGAAGGCCCTCTCTTGTGTCCTCACCACAGTTTGGTCCCCACAAAGATGCCTGTTTTTTGCGCTGTAACTGTGTGTGACAACAGCAAATGTATTGGCAACATGGCCACGCCACTTTTCTCCCTTCACAGCACACTTTATCTACTGTCCTCCTAGTTATTGTGGTGGTAGTGGTGAGGAGGTATCCACCTTGCAAAAGGGCAGAGATCTTTTGAGGAGGGACTGACAAGGCGTCTATTTCTAGATTTCTTTTGGGGAGTCCAAAAGAGGGGGGGAAATTAAACACTTTTTAAGAAATTGTGAAAGTTTTTATTAAAACATTCTGTGTTACTCTGCTGCTTCCAGGCTACCCCCCCCCCCTTTCCTGATGCAAAAAGAAATCTGTGGGAGATGTGGCCCTATGATGCCTTCCCCTGGCTTTAATAGAACTGTTAGCAGCTGGGGAAGCTGCTAGATGCCATCAAGTTAATTGCACCGTGAAAGACTGACAGGCACTCACTTTTCGCACCTACCTCATAAGAGAAGTACACCTGGAATAGAAACCTGCAATTTGGATGGGAGGGACTTTGGGAGAATGTCAATCACTTAAGGTAGCCAATTGTTTCCCTCTCTACCTCCCTCCTCCCTCCCCCCTTTTAAAAAAACTTAATCAGGGTTTTGTATCTGTTAGAATCTGTTAGTGTTTAGGAATGTCAGGGTTTGAGTCAGGTTAGTAATGGCATTGTTCAAATGCAACCAGTCATTTAGTCAGGAAAATGCTGAAGCTAGCCAGTTAAGATATTATACTATGCAACAAGTGAATGTTTTTGTTTATATTTGAATATGAAGGGTTTGTAAGTAGAAGAGAAACATTTTTTTATTCTTTCTCAACACCAGAGTATCTGACTGAATATATTGAGTCTGTGTTATGCCAGTAAAGTAAATTGAGGTAAATCTAGCTAAATTAACTATTCAACAAGTGGTGGTGTATTTGAGGGAAACTTGTAGTATACTGATCTGCTCTGTGGGTCTCGGTCTGAACTTTTCTCCACATGCAGCTGGAACTTTATTTTTAACCAGAAATTTTACAATATACCCTGCCTAATCAGTACCTCATAAGATAAGTTCAAGAATCCTAAACTTCATGACTTAGAGCTTCCCTGAAATTTCTCTTCATTTGAAGTTCTTTTGAACTGAAATGTCTTTTTTGAATGAGCTGAGCAACTGTGGTCAAAACTTTCATGAGGAAAAAAAATCTGCACTAGCAAAAGCCCAATGACCAGAATTCAATTGCTCATCCCATCTAGAGTAGCTTTGCATCAGTCACTGAATGGTGACTCAACACCAGCACTGAGGTAAATTTCTTTGATTCAGTGAGTCTACTCTTGTTGAGTCTAATAACTGGATTTAAAAGTTTTATGAGTCAAACCTACAGAATCAGAAACGTATGTCATTGTATTCACAGGACTTAACTCCAGCTTATTTTGCATAGAATTATAGCCACATCCCAAACATTTGTGATAGATATAGAGAGAATTTATATGTACTGCATTTGAGATGTCTCTGTTTTGTGATGCAGAATATTTACTAGAGTGTGAGCTTTGTGACACAGAAATAACAGAAAAGCAGGAAATGGATTCTCCTTAGGAGCATTGATGAGCCACCGCTATGCCTCAGAATGTATTCTTGTGCCACTAATTAACCCAGTTTTCCAATCTGGTAGGATTTCAGGACCTACACTCCTGTTTGAGAGGCTCCCAGAAAATAGGGTATGAGCATTTATTAGCTGTAAACCTTGCTGAAGACTCCATCACTACAAGGTGAGACACAAATACTGTATATAAATAAACAAACAAAACCTAACTGTTCAATGAAGATTACAGAGGATTTAAAGCAGAAGTGACAGTGGGGTTAGGAGCCTAAGACCACACCTACAGATTTTAAGGGATGCTACATAATTTCATTTTACATTGATTAATCATAATGGAAGAACACAGGAAGCTGCCTTGTACTGGCTCCAGATATTTTGCATATCTACCCCATTGCTCCATATGCTTGACTCTGAGTGCCTCTCCAGTGTATGTGGGATAATTCTTCCCTTGCAGTACATAAGCAAGAGCTGACATTCTCTGTTGGTCTCCCATCCAAGTACTAACCAGGCATGACTCTTTATAGCTTTAAAAATCAGATAAGATCAGTATGTTCAGGGTGGCCTGGTGATGTATATGAAGATTTATGACTTCATTCTGTAAGAAGGGATTAGAAATTCTGCTATGAGTTTAGGCATGCAGAGTCTGAGCAAGGAAATAATTTTTCCCTATGATTTGATCAACTTTATCGTAAATAGAAAAGAAGAGTTATGTTCTACTATAAGACTACAGATCCTTGTGAAAGAATTTGGGTCAAGTACTCTTCACTTAGCCTGGTTTTAAATAAGTCAGGCTGATACTAGATTTTGCATTTTTGAGGTCAGCAACATTGTGGAAGCATAAGATGAGGTCTTCCCATTTAGAAGGATTTTCTCTGGATATCAGTCTTGCTTTATGATGACTACAGTGACTTCATAGGGAACAAACACACATGCTTGAGTCAAGCAGACACAAGAAACTGTTATCCACAGCAGTCTAGTATAGTGGTTAGATTGTCAGACATGGACTTGGCATATTCAGATTCAGGTTTGCCACAGAGCCAGGTTACCTAGAGCTAGTCTCTCATTCTTAGCCTGACTTGCCTCCCAGTTCTGCTGCTGTTTGTTACCTCCCTGCTCTTCCAATAAGTTAAAGGTGATCTACATGGCTTTCATTATCATCACAACAATCCTGTGAGATTGACAGATTATGACTTACAAAAAGGGAGTTTTAAAATATCCATAGATACCGGGATAGATAATTGTGAAAGTCCCTCTGTCATGAATTTCCCATGTTATTAGTAAACAGGTAGGAGAGGAAAAAGCCCTGAAGAGTCAAGGCAATGAGAGAGATAACAAAATATTGTTTCTGCACTGGAACATTCAAACTCTGCTCGACAGTAACAGATATTTCAATTCTTCAACTACAACACACAGAATTCTCAGTCAGTGTGATTGCATGCCACACTGGCTGGGGATTCTCTGAATTACAGTATAAAGCTGCCCTAATTTCCCCAAGTTTGAATAGGAATACTGCTGTTTTTTGGTTTTTTAAATGTAAGGAACATTAAGTCTTGAGACGATTCATGTTGATGGTGATCCATATGGGATGGTAACAGGTCTCCTTCCTTTGTGAAAGGTGCAAAAGGAAGTGAAAAATGCAGTCTCTTTACAGATTTCCCCTCGCTCACTTCCATGATTTGCTTTCATGCAGGCTCTCCTCTGTCTGGTCCTCCACAGACAGAAATGCATGCACACATTCACATGTGTGCATGCACACACACAAACATCATTACCTGAATTTTTGCACAGAACAGACTTGCCCACCTAGGGCAGCTGTTAGGGAGTGTTCATAAAAACATAAGACCTGCCACAGTGGATCAGTCCATCTGTCCATGGAGTTTGGCTCAGTATTCCTGTCTCAGACAGTGGCCAGCACTGGGTGTTGTCAAAGGAATTCTAAGGCAAACGGAGGAGAGAATGGGCTGTCTCTTGTCCACTCCCATTTTCTGGCATTTGGAACTTTGAATCACAAACTTGCCTTCCCATATAATCTGGGCTAACAAACCCTCACCAAGGAGGCTACTATCCTCTTGGAATCCTGAAGGCTATCACCAACTCAGATGTCTGCAGTTATTTTGAGCCATGACTTCTCTCCTTTTTACATAACAATGAGACAGCTCAGAACATAAAAGAACGAGATGCTGCTGATTCTTCTTCAGTAATGTCCACCTACAGCTGAAAGAGGATCTTTGCAGCAAAAAAATTTGAGGGAATATTGACCCTTTAATATTCATTAGCCAGTTCATGTTTGCCTTTCTAAACATTTAAATTAAATGAAACAGCTCGGTGAGGGGGAATAGGCAAGCAAAAAGCCTTAAGAACTGAGCAATAATCACTGCCTGAGGGCTCAAACAGTTTGGGTCCTCAAATGGCAGATGTCTGTCTTCACTAGCAGGCAGCCATTTGAATACAGAGCCAAGGTGTGTGGTACCAAAGTACAGTAAAACTGTGGCCATGTCACCATGTTAATGAACAACTGATGTGGGAGTCTTTGAAGTCAAGGCCATACTCTAGGCCCTAGGTTCTTAACCTTTGTTACTCGGATGTTTTTGAACTGCAACTCCCAGAAACCCCAGCCAGCACAGTTGGTGGTGAAGGCTTCTGGGAGTTGCAGTCCAAAACTCCTGAGTAACCCAAGGTTAAGAACCAGTGCTCTAGGCAATGTGGACAACACTAGAAGTAAAAAAGAGGAGACAGATAGACCAAAAGGCTGACGAACTCTCCCATGGGCTTTGATATTTTGAAATGCTGCTTTTTTCCACCCAAAAAGTGTCACGGATGGACTACTGAACTTTGGCCTTTCGCATGATGTATTCTGCATATAAGTCAAATAAGCAGTGAGTTAATATACAACCCTATTGTACTCCTTTCCCAATTTTGAACCAATCAATTGTTCCATATCCAGATCTAACTTGCTGCTTCTTGTCCCACATATAGATTTCTCAGGAGATAGGTGATCAGGCACTCCCATTTCTTTAAGAACTTGCCATAGTTTGTTGTGGTTGACACAGTCAAAGGCCTTTGCCTAGTCAATGAAGCAGAAGTATATCTTTTTCTAGAACTCTCTGGCTTTCTCCATAATCCAGTACATGTTAGCAATTTGATCTCTAGTTCCTCTGCCCCTTCAAAATCCAGCTTGTACTTCTGGGGGTTCTCGGTCCACATGCTGCTGAAACCTACCTTGTAGGATTTTGAGCATAACCATGTAGTGTGTGAAATGAGTGCAATTGTAGCCTCTTCAGCATTGGTGGTTGGTGCATAAACTTGGATTACTGTGATGTTGAAAGATCTGCCTTGGATTCGTATTGAAATCATTCTATCATTTTTGAGGTTGTATCCCAGTACAGCTTTTCCCACTCTTTTGTTGACTATGAGGGCTACTCCATTTTTTCTATGGGATTCTTGCCCACAATAGTAGATATGATATGAATTGAATTTGCCCATTTTCATCCATTTTAGTTCACTGATGCCTAGGATGTCAATGTTTATTCTTGCTATCTCCTGTTTGATCACATCCAGATTCCCAAGGTTCATAGATCTTACATTCCAGGTTCCTATGCAGTATTTTTCTTTACAGCATTGGACTTTCCTTTCACTTCCAGGCACGTCCACAGCTGAGCGTCCTTTCGGCTTTGGCCCAACCACTTCATTAGCTCTGGAGCTACTTGTACTTGTCCTCCGCTCTTCCCCAGTAGCATGTTGGACGCCTTCCAACCTGAGGGGCTCATCTTCTAGCGTTGTATCTTTTAGCCTTTTGTTTCTGTCCATGGAGTTTTCTTGGCAACAATACTGGAGTGCCTTGCCAGTTCCTGCTCCAGGTGGATCGCGTTTAGTCAGAACTCTCCACTATGACCTGTCCGTCTTGGGTGTCCCTGCATGGCACAGCCCATAGCTTCTCTGAATTACTCGACCCCTTTCACCATGACAAGGCAGCAATCCATGAAGGGGTGCTTGAAGATAGAATCCTTTAATTTTCTCCCTTGAGAAAATTAGTGCTCTAGCACTTATATTGGATTTGATGCTTAGGCTGCAGAACTAGAGCTTGGGAGTTCAATTCCTCAGTGTGCCTCCTGGGAGAAGAGCTAGACTGGCACCCCCAGAAGAAGGGAATGATAAACTACTTCTGAGTACTGTATTCTCTACCTAGGAAACCTGGAAAGGATTGCCACAAGTCAGAATTCATGTAACAACACAATATTATTATTGTCATTACTATAGCATTTAACATGAATACAGAAGACCTGGTATAACTGTAAAGTGAGGGGGGTTGGAATTCAAATCCCGGAACAGGGGCCACCTGAGATTATCCAAAGCATGTTTTGTTGATGGTATTACATGCCCTACTATCTGTGTGGATTTGGCCAAGCTGCATAGTGCACAAATGCCACCAGAAGAAGGAACTGATAAACCATTTTTGAGTACTTTATACCTAGAAAACTGCGAGAGAGTTGCCCTAAGTTGAAATTGACTTGACAGCATACCATCATTATAATTGTACTGAACATGGCAAGAGTAAAGGTGTGAGAGAGGTAGACCTTGAGGATGGCGAAAAGATAGGAGAAGCATCAGAGGACAGGGAGGCACTGCAGCCCCATTTCCCTTTAGGGGCCGCAACCAGTTATTTACTGAAACAAAAAATATGACTCTAGTCACTTCTAGGTTTTTTTTAATGAACTGTTTGTGGCCTCTTCTAGCTGTGCTCTACCAGAAGTGATTAAATGGAGAATTGTACCTTTTGAAGGCCTCTGGAGGTGCAATTCTGCTTTTAATTTCATTTCCCCCCAATCCCCTGAAATTGGGAAGGGCCTCAGGGGCTACACAAAAGGCCTCCAAGTTGCACAGTTCCTGCCTCTGTTGCAGAACAACTAGAGCCCTTTGCTTTGATACAATAGATCTAATAATTCTATCAATATTGAATTGTAATATATAAAGCACAATAGATTTAAGAGCCTCTCTTATCTGTCAGGTGAAATTATTTTAATGTGATGAGTAGAGAGTATGTGAATGGTAAGACTACACTTTTGTGAAGTGACAAATGGAGAGACTCCAGTGTCAAAGAGGAGCTGTTACAGTAATGGCTAAAAGGAACTGAGGGTGGAGTATGCGCATTGAGGGAGAGCGCAGAAGAAATGCATGTGTGTGATTCACAGAGACCACAAAGAACAATAATTGGTTTTTTAAAAAAATGCATTGTAATGCATGTGGTTCAAGTAGTTCTCAATAAGGTCTACTTCAATTGAACAGCACACACATGTAGTTCTGCACAATGACACAGAAAATGGAGATGCCCAATAACCTCACTGTTGGGAGTACAGGAGTGGCAGAGACAGCATATGATGCACAACTAGTTGGCTGTGCTAAATAAATATATCATTTAATTCCAGTGGCTGCCTTTCCCCCTTAAATTTAACATACTATGTAAGAGCAGTACATGCCACAAAAATTCAGATACAGCTATTATAATAAAAATAGTCTCCACTATGCTTTTATAATGTGTTTAAATATAATATTCAAAACACATTGTGTGCCTTCTATTTTCTGAATCAAATATTTTAGTTCAGGGACTCAGAGTAGGTTGGCAAATAGTAAAAAAAAACTTTGTGTAGTAAATATACATCAAAGAAATGTTCATAATCAGATCTTATATTTAACACCCTGGAAAGTTTTCCAGTTCAGAAACATCTAGAAAACCTACATCGCTGGTTATATCTGGAAATCAGATGCAATTTCCAGGAGGGATAAACTAAGAACCTCATATGGCAGAATGCCATGATAAGAATCCCATGTTGCGGAATGGCATGAAATGGGTGCATGTGTTTTTATAGATGTAAATTAAAAACAGCTGTTGACATCAGAACTCAGAATATGATAAAGGACAGAATGGGGAAAGGGTTTCCCTTTTCTTTGCTAGCCATTTCCGCCTGTTTGCTGCTGCCCACCCTGCAGGACAAAAGATACTAGACCTTACTTATGTTCATCACTCCCCACCCCACCCCTGGCTCAAGCACTCCCTTCTGCTACTGACTGAAGCTTCAATGTCTGCTCTTCATAATTAATAAATGTTAAAAAACAAACCTTCAGAGGAAAATTCTATGGGACTCCACAAACTATATACAGTAGTTTATCTCCATGATTTGTCTGCATGTGTTATGACTGTTGTTGAAAAAGAGCAGGATACAAAAAATCTGATGTGCAAATACACAAGGAGCAGAGATGACAGACCTACACAAGGACTCCGCATGAGTGGAGCATGGACTCAACCGTGTCTGTCAACAGCTCTGCACTTCAGACTTTCCTGTGTTGAGCACAAAGATCTTGAGAGGGTTTTGAAAGAGATTCCATTCTATAAATTCTGAAGCCTCCCTGTGCCCCAGCTCAGATGCCACTATTAAAAGATCCCCCCCATCTTAGGTGTCCTATAGAGCAGTGGTTCCCATTCACATATGGTGTTGAAAAATCAGTAATTATTGGTGCTAAATGGTGTGGGTAGCAGGCAACCCATTTAAAGGGTGGATTACTGATCCTGGAGGATTCCAGAACAACAGTTCACTTTTTTTCTGGATATTTTTTTGGGGTGGGTCGGTGGTAGGTCTAGGGAAGCTGGGAGGCTGAAGGCTACAAAAACGAACAAACAAACCAGCCTTGAAGCTCCATCTTACCTGCCTCTGCTCTACACCAGCGACGAGTGGGATTCAAGGAGGGACACATCATTGTTACACCAATGGAATGGTCATTGTGTCCTATGCTTGCTCTTCTTAGAAGGGAAGATGAAAACACGCAGCTCGAAAAATGTCCAGAAACAAAAAATGGTAGTGACTCCCTCCTTTGTACAGAAACATCAGTACAGCCCAGCCAGCATGGACTGTGCTTGTGAGGATGTTCACATACTACTCACACAAGAAGCCAGTGAACTCAAAGAAAGGGGGGCATGCCCTCAGCTCATATTCCTCTAACATCCTGCACCCAGTGATAGCCACACTGTAAGGTGGCATAGTAAGGAACTAGCTCACTACTGCTTGTCCGTAGACATCCCTAAATGCAGTGCTGGAGAATCTCTCCCAATTCTAGAGTTCTGAAGAATCACAGAACTCTAGAATTGGGAGCGATCCCAAGGGCCACCAGTCCCACCCACTCCACTCACTCCCAAGGATGCAGGAGTCCACAGCTAAAGCATTGCTGACAGATGGGCATGCAACTTGTCTAATGAAGGTGAATCTACCACCATCTAAGGTCGCTTGTTCCACTGTTAATGTAAATTATAGCTGAGGGCCTCAAATTATGAACGAACTCTTAAGTAACACCTCCTCATATAGAAAATTGCTACATTTCAAGTTTGATATCCTTGGTTAAAAAAAATTAAGGAAAACTCTAAACAAATATTGATGTGACTGTTTTTGGGGCATGGGGGGATTCTATGCCTCAACATATCTTATTTTGGTATTGTGTACAAGCAGGGATTTGAATCTCTTTATGCTACCCACAACTGCCATTCTGAGAAGTGCCACACTAGGGGAAAAGAAACCCTCAACACACTGCACTCACAGGGCTCATTCAACAGGGATTTGTGTGTATGTGTGTGCATGCATATACAGATGAGGAAAGCCATGAATTCCAGCTGGAGCTCATTAGTGAAAAGATGATATATCAGTGCAACTAATACATGAGTAAAAAATAAATAATAGATATTCCACCAAGTTAAAACAATTGAGGTCTAATATGTGAAATTAAAAAGAATGACTTATGTTGGTTCTATAGATAGACAGATGTCATTTTGAAAGGATTTTAGTAGACTTGCTATTATAAATGTTGCAACTTTGCTTCTGTGAGCGTACTATGGCAATTGAAAAGTTTAGGACAAAGGAAATCAGTTGATGGTTGTTGTGGGTTTTTCGGGCTCTTTGGCTGTGTTCTGAAGGTCGTTCTTTCTAACGTTTCACCAGTCTCTGTGGCCGGCATCTTCAGAGGACAGCTGTCCTCTGAAGATGCCGGCCACAACAACCATTAGATCCCGGCTGTGAACGCCTTCACGAATAGGAAACCAGTTGAGATGGCTAAGATGGATTTGGAAATTGAAAACTTTCATCAGGAACATGCTGACTCTTAAACTAGCTCAGATTCTATACAACTAGAGGAATAGCATGGAGAATGGATACTCGCAGGTACACCAAGAGACACTTGCAGCAAACTTAGGAAAAGGAACACAATGCATTTGGAAGTTATTTCTGAGCATTCCACATCAGATAGAGTCCAGCAATTGTTACAATCTCATTTTGCACATTAACAATTAATATTCTTTAACCATAGGCATGCACATTTTTAACAAAGGGTTGGAAAATTACCTTTGAAAATAAATATCTTAGAATTATCATTTCAAGGTCTAAAATTAAATAAATTACGTAGTCACAATTCAATCTTTTCTTGTTTCTCAAAAGAAACGTAATTGATTCCTTTTTAGTTTCCTTAAAAATATGCCTCAGTGTTAGAAATGGTACAAAATACAGCCTCATTCCATCCACTTCATTGTTACTTCAACACCTACAGCACAGAGCATGTCTTGAATCAGTCATCACAATCCTGTTGCACAACTCTGTGTGCATAAAGGCTGGAGATGCCATCAGCTATGGACTTTGATCTTTTAGACTTTCTTATCCCCACCATCATCTCAGGCTCTGAGGTTCCCTAGGGATCCCTTTAGTTAGGGAAGCTTTTGGGAGCTGTGAAATAAGGAATTGAGCTTTAAATATCCAAAAAACGGCTACTAGCAGCCCCAACTCTGAGATCCAGACCTTGTATGTTACAATCACAGTGTAACCAGGTTGTATCTTTGAAATGGGAAAGGAATTAATTAGAAATTAATTATTTGTAATGGGTTACTTTCAAGCTCTGCAAGTAATATATCCTTATATGATAGACAATGTACAGTATACTGTTCAAGGAACTGCTCTTTTACAAAGGCTGTTTAGGGTCTCATTTGTAATTGACCGACATGCATCTATAGTTCAATTTGTTCAAGCCTCTATATTCTTCCCCCGCTCACACATCTCCTCCCTATGAATAAACACCTTTTCATATCCAAGGAGGATATAAAAATGAAATAATCACAACTTAGGCTTCTGGGAATTTCAGTTTTACAGCTTGTCCCCTTAAGATGCTGACAGAATTCACAGTTTAATTCAGAGAACCTAGCAAGATGAAGCACAGGAAGAGGGACAAATGAAGAAAGGGGCTGATGTGGAATAATTCTGAGCCCAACGGTGGACTGGTAGGGTGGAGTGGTATTTAGGTAATTAAGACTATGCTGGACGGAAAGAAAAGGTGGCACACAAAACAGTAGGGCATTAGGAAGTGCAGTGTGTGGATACAAACACGAAGAGAAGGGAACTGGAAGGCCAGAGAGAGGAATGCAATGAAAATTATATTGTTGATGTCAAATTAAAGACAAAGAAGTAAAGGAAGGAACGTGTCCCTCCAAAGGCATGATATGCACATTTTCTGGGAGCAAATGTAGCACACTGGTGGTGTTACTGAAGGATGCAATCAGGCTTTTTGAAGATATACCCAGGAGAGGGGCAGGAAGATGACTCCACTGGGCAGCAAAATGTCTTGGGAAAGCACAGAACGGAGGTGCTGAGGCATCATTTCCGGTAAGGGAATAGCACAATCAAGCAAGTTGTGGTCCTGCTGTGCTACGGCCTGCTATGAAGTGCTGCCTCGTCTATCTTAGCAGAGTGCCCAAACGCCTCCAACCTAGATTCAGGCTGGTCTGTAACGCACACAGGACCAAACAGTCTGGATTTGACAGAGATATTGAGCCATGGAATCACTATGCCTCATCAGTTTGTTCATATAAACTGGAAAGTAACTGTAATGCTAAAAATATAGGTGACATTTGGGGGTATGTGTGAGCTGACTACTTGCACATTTGGGGTACAACTCTCAGAACCCCCCTGCCAATATGGCTAGTGGATTGTTGGTGTTATAGTCTAAAATGGGATTATTTCCAAACTGTGTCTGTTTCCTGCTGGGCTATAGATGGGTCCATGTGTTCTGTCTCCACATTTGACCACCCTAGTGTGATACACTAACAGTGAAAGCAAATTTTAGCAAGCAAGGCCAGAACATTTGGATTTCCAAAGGCAAGCAGAACTGCTTTGTCAGAAGACATTTAATACTTCACTACACACATATACTATGTTTGGAGAAAATAAACATAACCCTAGCTAGCTTCTGGTCACTGAGGAAAGCAGTGGAAGCTCATTTAGCTGAATTACAAAGAGCCTCAGCTGAAACATGTTCCTGAAGTCAGAGGTCAGGATTTCTTCAAAAAGCTGAAATGCAAACAGAACATGGTGTTTTTGAAAGCAACCCAAGCTTGGTTGGAGTTTGTTCCTATTGTAAGGTGGATATTCAGATCAATAAGTGTGAGGCTGAAACTCAGTCAACAAGCAAATTGTATCCTATTTTCTCTCATGAATGTAGCTGCCCTTTCAATTATCTTCTCAGGTCCTTCATCATGCTGTCAGTCTTGAATGGAGCTAGCAGACCGATTCTCTGGCAAATCCCAGTGAGGCTAGTCTTCATGGCCAGGATGATCATAAGCCTTGACTGGGTAGCTGGGTTAGTCTGGTCTAGCAAAATCAACCAAGAGTTTTGCAGCACTTGAAAATACTAACCTGTTTTATTTTGTATAATCTTATATTGGTTGCAGCTCCCTCCAGTTTGCACCACCCTCAACACTCTCCTTAGTCTTTAAAGTGCTGCTAGACTCCTTGTTGTCTTACCTGTAGGCTGGCCATCTGATCCTGGAATGGTAGTTGCAACCCGTAGAAAGTGCTACTGTGAAGCTATGATCAGGCCACCAGTATTTATGCCAGAATATCCATTAACTATGGACAGCATGTTTTGCCTTGTCCTCCACCAGACACATTCTGAATCCATTTTAATCCAGACAGATTCAGATTCTTTTCAGTGTCTTCCATGTCCTGTTGAAAAGCAAGATGTTCTGGAGGCCTCTCGGGAATAAATGCTTAGCACCCTTACATGTTCCTTTCCCTGCTGAGGAGTAAAGGAAAAGGTCCTCAGCAGAGTTGTGCCAGTACAGCAGAAAAGGGTAGGGCAGAATCAAACAGGCCAGAGGGAGATTTTCAGAATATAGAAAAGTACCCTGCTGAAGCTGTTGGGTGGAGCTTTGTTTTACAAAGACCGTGACTGGTTTTTTTTAAAGGTTTACTTCTGAGACTCTATGAAGGCTGTCCTGTTAAGTCTACTCACTTCTTAGGAGCCCTCTGAACCTTTATTTCCTTACTATGCAGTTTGTGGCTTCTCCAGTATGTGAGTAGTGGGACCTTTATCAGGAAAATGTATTCTATATTTCTGGAGCCTGACAGGGCAACGTCCTCTGTTCTGGAACATCCCAGAATGAGGATGATGACTCCACAAGTGATGGCTCTCCCTAGCCCCAGTCCTCCTTGTTGTGGGGGAAAATCAAGAGGAAGAGCATGATACCACCTCAGCTTCACTGTTATTGGGAAGGGTGCTGAATTTCACTTTGACATTTTGTATACCCTTAGCTAACAATGTAGGAAACTACTATAAAGGAAACCAGTGATTTTGGCTAGCAGAGGTCATGTACATGTCTTTCTCTGGTATGTCCTCCTCTCCTTGATTGCTGGGCCGACTGAAACCTTAGATCTAGGTGAGGAAGACATAATCTATTCTGGGCATGCCATGCCTTCCTCCTACATGGCTTTAAAGCAGTGCCTGGAGCCCAGGGAAGAGTTGGGTTCCTAGTTCCTTCCCTCCCTTCCTCCCCACAATCTGCTTCCTATCTCTGACAGCTTACTGTGAGTCCCTGAGCAGACATTTAGAGGCAGTGGGGCAGAGAAGTCTGTCAAAAAGCTTTTGGAAGAGCTAAAAGAAGAAAGTGAGGAGGCATTAAAGAACCTCTTAATGAAGGTGAAAGAGAAGAGCACAAAAAATGGTCTGAAGCTCAACATAAAAAAAAATTAAGATCATGGCCACTGGTCCCAGCACCTCCTGACAAACAGAAAGGGAGGACATGGAGGCAGTGACAGAGTTTACTTTCTTGGGCTCCATGATCACTGCAGATGGTGACAGCACCCAGACACCTGATTCTTGGGAGGAAATCAATGGCAAACCTAGACAGCATCTTAAAAAGCAGAGACATCACCTTGCCGACAAAGGTCCACATAGTCAAAGCTATGGTTTTTCCTGTAGTGTTGTATGGAAATGAGAGCTGGACCATAAAGAAGGCTGACCACCGAAGAATTGATGCTTTTGAATTGTGCTGCTGGAGGAGCCTCTTGAGAGTCCCCTGGACTGCAAAGAGAACAAACTTATCCATTCTGAAGGAAATCAACCCTGAGTGCTCACTGGAAGGACAGATCCTGAAGCTGAGGCTCCAATACTTTGGCCATCTCATGAGAAGAGAAGACTCCCTGGAAAAGACCCTGATGTTGGGAAAGTGTGAAGGCAAGAGGAGAAGGGGACGACAGAGGATGAGATGGTTGGACACTGTCATCAAAGCTACCAACATGAATTTGACCCAACTCTGGGAGGCAGTGGAAAACAGGAGGGCCTGGCGTGTTCTGGTCCATGGGGTCACGAAGAGTCCGACACGACTTAATGACTAATCAACAACAAAAGAAGAAAACTATGTTCCTTCATGTTCCTCTTGTGAGCTTTATGTTCCTTCATGTTTCCTTCTCCTGTGAACTTTTCAGGCTCTGGACTTGAAGCACAAGCAGCTCTGCTGCTTGTGATTGATGCAGCTCTTTGAATCCTTGGACAATGAGATGCTTAAGAAAGAAACATGGGTTGAGCTTAGTTAACATTAAGGTCTGGAAGTAATTATGAAGCTCTTTCAAAGCCGCCAGACCAACTTCCTTTGCTATTACCAAGAAATACCAAGTACACTTCATAGGATCAACTGAGAAAAAGCTGGTGCCACCTCCACCAACCTCTTCTCTTGCTTAATGGTCCTATCTGGTGTCTGTAGAATGTCAGGTATGTCCGTAGCCTCACTGGAACCACAGGGAGAAGACAGCCCAGGCAACTGCAGAATTGTCAAGAACTAGCTTTCATCCCCATGTGCCAGAGGAAGACAAAGTCGGGCATGATGTCTCCGTGGCACTTGTTCCACCACAGCTGTAACAGCCTCACCCAACAGCAGTAGAGGAAAGGTGTTACTTAACCTGACAGAACTTACATTGGTAGCATTGTGACATGGGGACAATGCTATGAAGCCAATTTGCAATACATATATCAAACAGTGGATATGATACAGTGGATAGCAGATAGCCATTTAGACTAGAGTTTGTAAGTAATGCAGGCAGGTAAAAATAGGAAACAATTAATTGAAAGATGAACACATCCTATATAAACTGATGGGATAAGTTTTGTAGGAAAGTTGCTGTGCTAGAAAAGATTGTTGTTCCTTTTCAGACATGAACGGGGCATTCTATGTCAGAGCTTCCCCCCCCCCCCCAATCCCTGCAGAGAAAGCAAGTGCACTGCAAGGCTGGTAAATATGTCTGAAGCTTTGCCCATTTCTTTCTGTCCTTCTGTTCCTGCCTTAAACTTTGATAAAGCCCTAAACTTCCATTCTCTGTCACTCCTGCATTCAGATCAGGTCATCTTTCTTTCTCCACAGGGCCAGTTCTGGGACAGGTTTCCCATCACATTTACCTTTTCTTTTTTCAGACTACCATTGCAGGTATTCTTGTTTTCATTTTGTTATTTCCTTCCTTTGTCCTTCCTCAGCCCTCTGTCTCTGGCAGGCAGACCCAAAACTCTGCAGACCCTGACAACAGTCAGCCTCATTAAAAGGCACATTTCCTTGACCCTCCTTTCTGATTAACTTGTGTTATCTCTGTTTTAGCTTCTTCTTCTTCACAACATTTATTCCTTTCAACTGAATTTCATACACGGTGTCTGTGCTCGCACACATCTGATGGGAGGTAGACAGGCTTTATGCATATAACCAGCTAGATTTTAATAAAGATATAGCCAGGCTGTAGCTAGCATACTGATCCTATTGCATTGAATTTTTATTTACATGTATTTCATGGATTTATTGCATATCCAAGTTTCATTGTTATAATGAGGCATGGTTGCATTAGTGCATCTTAATTAGAGCCTCAAACTCTTTGGATAGTCCTGCAACAGTTAAAACTCCATAGACACACTTTGAGAGAGAAGTGCTAGACTTGAGAAAATACTGTCTCGTGTCCTGCTGCTCCCCCCCCCCCCAATCTTCTTGTTAACAAGATTGTCTGGCTACACCTTCCTCAGTAGATAGTGCAGTGGAATGTCCCAGTGTCTGGTGCTGTTCTGCTGAAAGCGTGATTTACCTGGATATTGAAAACAATATATACTAACTGAATACAGTGGTGCCTCGCTTAATGGGCACTCCGTTTAGCAATGAAATCGCTTAGCGAAGACTTTTTCGGAGCGTTTTTGCACTTCGTTTAGCGATGGTCCCTATGGGCGATTTTTGCTTAGTGATGGTTGGGACCATGCTTTGCATAGCGATTAAATTTTGGGTCCCCTGTTTCGCTTAACGATGGTTTAAACAGCCTCATGTTTGCTGTTTTTTAAATGTTTTTCTGTTATTTATAAAGTTAAAGTTTACTGTTTAAAATGTTTGAAATCATAAAGTGCACTTAATAAACCCTTTGTTAACCAAATTTGACTTTGTTCTGACTCTTTTTTAATTTGTTGTTGTATTTTTCCCCCATTGAGATGCATTGAATAGGTTTCAATGCATTTCAATTGGGGAACCGCGTTTCGCTTAGCGATGTTTCCTATGGCGATTTTTGCTTAAGGACGGCAATTCGTTCCTATTGGAACAGATTATCCGGTTTTCAATGCGTTTCAATGGGAAACCACGTTTCGCTTAGTGATGGAATCGCTTAGCAGCGATTTTTTCAGAACGAATTAACATCGCTAAGCGAGGCACCACTGTAGTGGGGACAGTGATTATTACTCTCCCCATCAGCCTCAATTCTGATCTTAACTCCTGTGGCCAGTATCATGCGGGGATTTCCACACCAGGGACTGAAATTGTAGAACTGGCCACAACTATTTAGCAAAGTGCCTGTTGCAAACCTTGTCACACCACCAGGCATGCAACAAGCACCTCCACAAATAGTTGTGACCACTTCTGTAACTTTAGTTCTATGTGCAGTAATCTCAGCAAAATATCAGCCAATATGTTGGGTTGGTGGAGTGAAGAGGGTGGGGAAGAGAACGGGAAAAAAGGGTCATTATTTCTTTTTTCAATTTTCTTTCTCCAATCTCTGAAGTATTCAAGTAATGTTTACTATATTACAGTATAGTAAACATTAGGGACAGCCAGTCTGTGAGAATGATATAGCCTATCACACTTGAGAAAACGAATGTAGTCAGATCCTGTCTGCCACTCGAACCCAAGGGTGGATGCAAAGATAGAAGACATGTACAGATCTTAATACGTCAACGTTTGCATCAATTAGCATGCTGACTGTTTTGTTTTAGTGCACCACAGGTATAAGTGGTAGCCTGCTACAGTCAGTCTTGTACCTTTTGAGAAATCGTCCCATGCACCATAGACCTTATTTAGTCCCTTTGATCTAAATCTTCATGCAGTTAATCTCCCTTCCCTTGTTTACAGTGCTTTTCTTATTCTTTCTGGCCATAGATAATAATAGGAGAGCTGCAGAGCTGGAAGGGACCATATGGATTGAGTCCAGCCCCCGTCAAGGAGGCACAGTGGGGAACAGAATTCCTAACCGCTGGTTCTGCAGCCAGAGACCTAAACCACTAAGCTATCCAGCAGTCCAGTTATCTTATGGATCTCACCATTTTGGTCCTTCATCCTCATCTTTGTCCACACACCGATTTCTCATTCCCCTCCCCTCTGTTGGACACACAATGTAGCCAGCAATACTGATGCACACTATTTATGGCTATTTCTGCACAATGACTACTGAAGGGGCAAGGAGGATGCTCTCATCTTGCTCCCTTTCCATGTTGTCTGCCCCCTCTGGCCACTCCTGCCCTCTTCGTAATCTCCCCGTTTGTTCAACCGCCCTGTCCTTTTACCTCATCTATATCTGACCCAGGTGTCTGCTTCCTTCTGCCACCGCTCCATGCTCTCCCTGTCATCCATACCCTCCCAAAAATCCCTGGTGATTTTGTCTCCTTCACACAGTCCATCTTTCTGCATTTCAAACACTTCCAGGCCCTCACTCACTCTCTCCCATACTGAGAGGAGGCGGCAGCAAAGAATTTGCTGCTGACCGCTGCATTGCTAGGAGGCAAACACATGCCCAGCCTTGTGCAGGCCAGTTTCCGCCTGAGTGCCCCAAGTCACATATCCCCAGCATCAACTCCAGCACTGAGAAAACAGATGGTATAATAAATGAGTGCAGTCTGATAGGGGGGGATGAAGGGGGTGCCTGCCTGGGATAACCCCCCCAACCCCAAACAAGGAGACACAAATAAACTCAAGCAATATCCTAATTATCTGGTTTGAAACCAGCCCCCTCCCCAGCACTGCTGGAAAAAAAAAAGATTGGCGGGACCACCAAGAACACACAGAAGAAGCAGTGTGCACCCGAGAAGGAAAGAGGATATATTCCAAACGAGATTTACAATTAGGCATCAAAAATATGCTTGGTCAACTAGAGAGATGAGACCCATTATTGGCTTTGTAAAAGAGGAAGAGCTGATATGTACAGCAGTTCAATTTTGTTCTTTTTTCCCCAGGCTTTGACAGCGCTGTTTGTAGGCAGTGGCTAGAGACCAAGGCACAGCCCATTTCATCTTATTAGGAAGAGAAGAGATTATACACAGTTGCTTGCTGCTGCTGCTACTGCTGCTGCTTCTGTTTCTGCTGCAGCTGCCCAGCAGCCTCCTCTTTGGCTATGCGCTCTCTAGCCCATCTCTCCTGCAAGACCCTGTCACTTCTGTTTAGTCGTATCTCCTATCTGTGAGAACAAGCAAAAGCCACACCACTAGGCTGACTTCCGCGGCAGGGCTATCGGCAGCAGAAGTAGCAGCAGCTGTGACTCAATCCTTGCCCAAGAGAAACGTCCCCAGGCTTTCCAACATGAGAATGCAGACAACGGGAAGAGCTTTGTTTTGAGGCTCAGCTTTTGACACAGCCATGTAACGCGCTCTCATTAAACGTGAGTCTAATCTAGGAAGCTGATCACAGATACATTTATGACTATAACCCTTTTCAAAGAAATTCCTGCTGAGTTTCTCCATCTTAGTTTCTTTAAACAGGGAAACCATCCACATTGTGTCCCAGTGTGGATCCTGGGCTCAGTTAGCAACCAAGATCAAGAGCTAAACAGCAGTTTGTTTCCCTATTGAAATGGCAACAGTAAAGCATCGATCTGACCTGTTTCCAGAAAAGGGGGGTGGATGGGTTTGCCAAAGCCTAACCTCATCCCTCACTGCCTTATCTGCACATACAGATCTTAACCCGTTCTTCCCTTTTACTTGAGGGTACCCCTACAAGGTGTGCTGTCAGGTAGAACCAGTGGCTATTGCTGCTGAGAAAATGAAAAGCAACAGTAGACCATGTAACACATTTATTTATTTATTTACAATATTTTTAGCCACACCATTACCAGTGGCTTCTGGGCGGCGTACAACATTAAAACTTAAAAACATTTTAAAAGACAATATAAAATATCATATTAATGTACACATGTACACGTGCAATAGCCATTTACTACGTTCTGTATATCTCACAAGTGTTTTTAATTCTATTGCCCTGCCTTGTTCCAAAGTTCAAGTTCTACTAGAGATGAATGCTAGGGCTGAACTCCACAGATGATGATCAAGGCAAGTGAGATCTAAGTCATTTGCTCTCTTAGATATGCTATTTCCATAGAGAATACCAACTGAGAGCATGGAATGTTCAAGAGATGTACATAAAACTGACAGTCATATATGCAATTTTCCTTGGTTCCATCTGTACTGATTTTGCCACAAATTATTGGGTAGTATCTGAATGTGAGTGACAAGTGAAACCTGATATAGTAAATATAGTCCTGACCTACACTGACGCAATCCTTTTAGAATCTTTTTTCACTCTTTTAGCGAAAAGCTTTCAGCTGGGTCAACAGCTAAGGTATTTCATGTTCCTGCCAAATATTAATGAGAAAAGAAGTGAATGCTGATATATATTCTGGCTGTGACACTTATATTTTGTGTGTCCAGGATTGTTATTCTCTTCCTGTAGAGGCACTTGATTTGCATTATCCAGTAATTTTAGTTGTCCCATATGCAGGCAACTCTATGTTCTTTGCAATTCCAATATGTTTCCTAGATCTGTGCTGTTTCACAGAAGCCAAAATGAAAGTAATAGACAGAGCACTATTTCATATGTTTTGAAATGTGCAAACCTTTTATTTTCCTGAATAAATATGTTGCTCAAATATTCTTTAATTGTATTGTCTTTGTTGTTGTTTAGTCATGTCCGACTCTTCATGACCCCATAACACTGCTTGCTTGCCAGATGCATCTTCCTTGATTTAATACAGGGGATGGGTTGGAGAGACTGCTGTGTATCTCAAACACTATATCACTTACTTTCTGAGGTTTTAAGGATACCCAGGAGCCTACATAGATTCAAATATTAAAAGGAGTAGTGTGGAGGTGGTAGGGTAAAGCTATCAATCTGAAGCCTCAAAATGGAATCTGGTTTAATTACATCTTGCTCATATGAAAAAATCACAGAGAATGATCTGTGGTTGGTTACACTACTGCTCAATCTGAACAGAGTAATTTTGAGATCATTTTCTATAGAACTGCAGATTCTGTTCACAGTTAGCAAGTCAGATGACCTTTTGCCAAGAGCAGGGAGCAGCTGCAACAGGCAAAAACAAAAAAAGAGTATCCATTTTGTAAACCAACTCTGAATCTTTGCAAAGTAAGTCGATCCATTCACTACAGCGCTGAAAGTTTATTCTTAATTACAGTGTTTGTATTTAAACCTGTTTCATAGCATTAGTTTTGATGAAACTAAATTATACTGGATTCAAATGCCCAATTAATTCATATTGTACTTCAACAGCCATCACAGTAAGCAGTTACACAAAGAGCACCGAATTTGATCTCCATTGATGAGGATTCCAGTCCTATGTTATTCACTTTGGGGCTATTAGTATTGATTTTGCATTCAAAACAGCATTAATTTATACCACTGTTCAGTTCCTGTTTCTAATACTTTTGGGCCCAAAGCACTACACAGTCAGAATGATGTTGTTTTGCATTTACTTTACACAGCTAAAAATAAATGTACGAAGTGCTGGATACAGGGGAACAGATTATTTGATATTTTGAGGCTAAGGCAGACAGAGGAATACTATAATTTTAAAAATTATATAACATTATGCAAGACACTAAGAGGGATGTCTGGAAACTATTATAGAAACCTCTTGTGCATTTGTGTACACAAACCAAAAGCAGTACTTCTTCCTGCATATTGCCTTTTCATTGCTATTTCCATCTAGTCATTTCCTGGTTTTTGTGAGTCTGAAGCTTGTGGCAGCCCAGAGAGTTTCCTTTTAGTGCTATTATTTGGGTTGGTGGGCAGCTTTTTTACACTTACCTTAAATAGCTTTTCACAGGCACCATATTGTTTCTTTTCATATTTGCATGGCTTGAGGGAGATTCATGAAACTGACCCTTTCCCCAACCTGTGCTTGACACACAGAGTCTGTCACATTCACCATATTAACACTGGGTGATTTTTATGTGTTCTCAAAGATCAAGGAAAAGGGTGATCTTGTTTCTTTTTGAAGAAGGGAAGAACAAGCTCTAAGGAAAGAGATCCATGATGTGTAGATCTCATGATGCTGAGCTTAACTGCCTTTCAAGAGTGGGATGAAAGAGAAAACCCTAACTAATCAGAACAAGAATAGCCAGTGCATGTCAACACTAAATTGCACCAATCTCAGTGAAGTCTGGACTAGGCTGCAACACTCTGAGGTTAGCATGCAAGGAAGACATCTTGACCTCACTTTTACATGCCACTTTTCCAGAAAAAAATAGGGAAAAAGACAAGCTTCAATCATTTTCCCACAGCAACCATTGCAAAATATCAGAAGATCAGAAACAGCAAATAAACAGAATGACCAACTTCAAAATGTTGGTTTGGTAACCACAACTACAAACCAATAGCCTACTGCCTGTATTACTGTATAATGTATGTGTAATTTCTTAAACGGTATATAAGCTGAATGAATGAATAAGATGACAGAATGAAAGAAAGAATAAGATGACAGAAGCAACAAACTGTCTCTGTTTCTGCAGTGTTGCAACTCCAGCATAACTGGCACCAACCCAGAAGATGTTCTAATGCATTAGAAACTAACCTAATTGACCAAGCATTGTTTGACCAAGCGTTTGCAGATCTTGATATCAAGCTTACTAAGACTGTTGGCTTTAATGGGGATTTTAGTATTTGCATTTTAACATAATTGCTGTAAATTGTCCAAAGCAGTATCTACTTGTCTATCACATATACAGTAAAAATATCACAGACTAGTAAAACTTTAGTTTGTGGTATCTGTGACTGTATATGTGATAGACCAGTAGATGACGCTGTCACAACACGCAGCTCCTCTGTTTGTTTTCCCTAACAGACAGATTTGCCTTCGGGTATGACTGTTCCTTTTCTCCCTAATTCCGCTGCTACCAGAGGATTACTTCCTCAATTACCAATGATGAAGACAGAACCACTGATGTAAAATATAACAATGTTTATTTAGAGATTAACAGGTGGAACACACAAAGAAAATCATGGATGGTATTGTAGTTGGAATTTATTAAACTTCTTTTGCTTTACACATATGTTGGTTCGTTTATATTTGCTTTCAAGCATGGTGTAACTGTTTATTTAATTCTTTTAACTTTCACTTCTTTCAGTTCTCTCATACATTAACTTTCCAAGTATTCTGTTTTAAATCCTATCTATCCTTCTATATATCCCTATCCTTCTTCTCGCTAACTCTTCCCCTGTCTTAACTTTTCCTAACTGTCCACGTTAACTGATTCCAACTGTCCCTCCCTTTTTTCCCTCTTTGGTTCCACCCTCCTGTCCTATCATTGGCTCCCGTATCAGCGTTCTAACGTGATGGACAGGCATGACATCTGGACTGTCCATCACAGATACTTTGGAATTTTGCCCAGTAGTGATGGGGTTGAGAGTGGAGAATTGTATTCAGAACCAAAGCAGAGTGATATTTGGGGCCAAAGCAGAACACACCTTCCTTAGTTTGTATTCTATACGTAGGCAATTTTATGCAAATACCCAAAGCGTCTGAGCAAAACTGGGACAGCTGGAACATTTGGTGGCTAGGGATAACATTGATATAGTAGCCATAACAGAAACCTGGTGGAATTTGGAGAACCAGTGGGATAACACAATCCCGGCCTAGTATAAACGTTATAGGAGGGATAGGGAGGGCGTGTTGGAGGTGGGGTTGCCATCTATGTCAAAGAAGGGGTAAAATCCAGCAGAATAGAGATGGATGGCAGGTCTGACTCCATCATATAATCATAATTCAGATCTGCCCAAGCATTACAGATCTGCCCAAGCACTATCGTCTTTATATATCTTGTGCGAAACAAGTTTACTTCGTAGTCTTCTGCTTTAAAGAGTGGGCTCTACACAAGTTGCTGAAGAGTCCTTTTTCAGTAAATATAAGCTGGTACTAAATGGAGCTTCAATCAACAGATTGTTGCTTTTGCCAGTATAAAGCTGCATATGATTCACTTGGAAGATCCCTTGCATAAGCGGCACTGAAATGAAAGGGTCCTTGAAAGAACATAATGGATTGGATATGTGCCAAAACTCTTGGTAAGCTGTACCCCATGTCACTGCTCAGATTGCTCAAGTATTGCTTTTATTAGATTCATCCTTCTTATATTTTGTTAACATTTATAAATGTTACACTGAAATTCATAAGTCTCCTTTATTTGGATTGGCTTCTAGTAAGTGTACTAAACTCTCCATATGTTGGGATATATTAATATTGTTGGAGCCATGTAGGTTTTATAATGTGATATTTTTAGACTTCATTTTATCTGCAGCATGTTATGACCTGCCCTGAGCCCTTGAGATAAAGAAGAATAAAGATCAGAATAAATAAATATGTTATGACAACTCTTTCCAGCATAATTTCTCAACTATATCCTATATATCATTCCCACAAGATTAATTCTTTATACATCATTATGACGATGTCAAAAATCCATGAGTTACAACAGCACAATGTGACAAGCACTTGTAACACAGGAACAAGTTGTTTAACAAGAACAACTTTATAAACTGCAAGGGATTTTCCCCCACTTCAATATGGTGCCAAAGAGTATGTTGTGGGAAACCACTGAAGGCAATTGTTCCCTACCCCATATCACCTCCTTTAATAATCTGTGTCCCAGCAGAGGGCAGTGCCTTCTCAAGTTATAGAAGGTTGAAAGAAAGGCCTTTGGCACTGAACAACATCCAAAAGGCAGAGAATGGGCCAAATCAAAGTGCCCTCAGGATGTCAGGAATAGAGATTAGTTTTGCAGTAATGCAGCAAAGTTGCAAGCTATGATAAACCAATAAACCTTCCTCCAAAATGTCAGTCACCGTCATCAGGACATAAAGGTCTGAAGAGAAACCAGAGTATAAAGGTCCTATTTTGTGTCTCACAGTTTCAGCTCTTTCTGAAAGAGTATTTAATCTTATCTGTTCTTGACTGTTTGGTTCTACCAGGACGGCTGAGTTGTTTCAGGATTAAGAGACTATGGTATGTTGTCTATTAATTTTCTAAATTATTTTTTCCTTTGGAAATTTCTCACAGTTTGCATTTATGCTTGCTTTCACAATATCTGAGCAGCTGGAATTACACAAAACCATAACAAAATCCCACACCCCTTTTAAAAACATGGGACAGGCAATAAACAGCTGAAGCTTGAAATGATGCTTGAAGAAAAAAAATAAGTTTGTCTCAGAATTAACAGAAAGCAAGTTATGAAAAGATAACAAAAGCCAAAGGTTTACGTCCTCATATTTCATTCTGGGAATCTAAACATTCAAGTATTTACAAGGTTAAAGTAAAAAAGCAAGCTACAATTTAATGCACCTCATACCAGTGCATGAAAAGCTTCCACCTTCTCTTTGTATAGCTGATGGAAGGAATTTGCCACAATATTAAAAGGAGCTTCATAGTTTTCCATCTCCTTCTGTAAAGAGAAAAATGACATATGAGGAAGTGGGGAGGAAAAGCTCTTTCTTAAATACTTCAACTATTGCTAGAAATAACACAAGCATCTTAAGATAACAAGAAACTTCAGTGTCTCTTCAGTAGGAAAATGAACATAGTTCTTTGCCTACACCCAATTACATAAAGGCACTCACAACTGAAATCTCACAGTATCCCAAGCCATTGCTTTCTGCCCATCCTTGTGCTTGTTTTTGCTCCACAACTCGCCTCTCAATTAAATCTGTCTTATTGCCCACCAGCACACCTACAAAAAACAAAAGGAAGAGCAACAGAAATATCAAATTATTAAAAGTAAACACTAAAAAGGATGGGGAAAATAAATGGTTTGACAACTTAATGGATGGAAAGATCACAAGGGAGTCATTTAGAACAGTGGTTCTTAACCTTTTTGAAAGAAATGCCCCCTTGAGCCATTGAGGAAGTTATCATCATCCCCCCCTCCCCACCATGGCAGCACAATGCTGCCACAGGGAGGGGGGCAATAACTTCTCAATGGCGGCGGTGGCATGTCAGCTCCATCGCCCCCTATTGCCCGCCCTTCTGTTCCTTTGCTCCCTGTCGCCCCTTTTCGTTCCATCACCCCCCTGAAAACGAAATCGCCCCCTGGGGAGTGATATTGCCCAGGTTAAGAACCACTGATTTAGAACAGTGGTTCTTAATCTTTGCTCCTCTAGTCATTTTGGACTTCATCCTCAAAAAGCCCCAGAAAATGTGGCTCATAAAAAGGGATTCTTGGAACTGAAGAATCAAAGGTCGAGAACGACTGATTTAGAACATGTGCCTCCCATGTTCGTTTCAGATGCTGACTGATTAAGGAAGCCCATTCCAGCTACTTCAAATTAAGATGTGCCCATCTTCCAGAACTCATGAGTAAGTGGTATCAAACAAAACATATATACTAGTAAGTTTATAATTCCCTACCTGGAATTTGCCTTCCAGAGACTTGGGCCCTCACCTTCTCTAGCCACTTTTCACAGTTACCAAAAGACTGCTCATTGGTGACATCGTATACAATACATACAGCATTCGGCTGTTCCCACTATATAGTAAAAAGAAAATATTAGAAATTCAATTGACACAGATGTGATGCAAATCCAGGGACTTCATAGTGAAGAAAGAAAATAATTGTGCTAGATATAAACCCAAGCTAAACTGAAAGTGTCCAATAGAAAAGACCACATAATCCATCCCGTTTAAATGTTCCTGGCATTCAGAGAGAAATATAAATTTCTGTATATTTCTAAATTTCTTAATGTATATTTTAGCCGTAGTATTACCAGAGAACTTAGCAATAATTAACCACAATAAAGAATAAACACATTCACAAAGAGGTGGTCTGGGCATTTATGTTACTGTGTCAAAATAATGTAACAAAAATGTATACAATAAAAAAAGCAATCCTATATACACATACTTGTGGGAGGAAGCCCCACTGAACTCTTTGGGACTTTGTTCTGAACAGACATATGCATATTTGTACTGCAAAATAAAATAGCAGAAATCTAAAACTACCTTAAGGGAAGGCATTTTTGTACTGCTCATAAAAGCAAAGAGTTGTTTTAGCTCTAACCATGGTGATGTAAAGATTCATGTTAAGTCCCATCCCATTGTCCCTACCCAATTTCAATTCTGTGTGTTGAATGAGAAGGTCCGAAGAGACAGCTGTGGGCAAATTTAGCTCAATGTACTTTAGCTTTATTCATATCTGAACATCTTACAAGCATCTCTGTAGGCTTTCATTTTAAATTTGTGTATTTGACATCTGGAAGTCCATGAGGGCGGGGCTTACGTATGTCCTAAGCCATCTCACGATTAGATCCCTCTCTGCCTTCAAGCATTAAAACCAGATCAACCTTTCTTACATATACTGTAGTTTAATTTGGATATGGAGTTCAAGTTGGTTTCACAGATCACCAACTGAATTAGGACTTTTATATTCTATTTACCAGTTTCTCTAGCATCTCTGAGAAAAGTTCTTTGCTTGCTGAGTCAAAAAGGAAGAGTTCCTGAAAGCAGAAGCACAAATTTGGTGTAGCTACAGAATTTTCAAGGTAAACAGCTTTTGAATACTGGACTTCTAGCAACTATCACAAAAAATGAGCAACAAGTCCCTCCCTCCCCCAGAAACTACTCAGGCCTATATCTAACTGTTAGTCCCAAATAAAGTTAGACTCAGTAGCTGAAATCCACCAATAAATTACAACTAGAGTAGGCCCATGGAATCAGCAGGGATTTTGTGAGTCATCCTGCCAATCTAGCAGTTTGAAAGCATGTAAATAGGTACCACCACGGTGGGAAGGTAACGGGGTTCCATGTCTAGTCGTGCTAGCCATGTGACCATGGAAACTATATATGGACAAACGCTGGCTCTACGGCTTGGAGATGGGGATGAGCAACTTCCCCTAGAGTTGGACACGACTGGACTAAATGTCAAGGGGAACCTTTACCTTACTCTAGTTGAGATTCATTTCTGGATTTCAGCCACTGGATGAATGGCAACTTGGTGTACATTTCATTGATCCAGTGGATCTGTTCCAGTTAAGATGAAAGTTGGATTTAGGTTTCACCTTATAGCACACAATGTACTGTATATGTTTCCCACAAAGTTTTGGACATGAGCTCACAATGTTGCCTTCAAAAGATACACACTCCATAGCCCAGGTAGACCGTATCTAAACTACAAATATTGTATCATCCTGTTCCCCTGCTGGCCACTCCTAAAATAACTGGTGACTACATTTTTGTTGTCAGCATTTTAACTGCTAATATTAACATATAATAAAGCTGTACTGGGGCAGGGATGACATGGGAATCTTTGCAGGCTTGAAATGGTCCACAGATTTATGAATTTCCAGATTCCACTTCTATGTCAACATCAAATCACCGCATATACAAAATGGCACCTGGGGTTCTAACAAAGTCATATGTTTTTCAGAGTGGTAAGAGTTTCAATGGTTACTAGCTTAAAATAAGCATCATGCCTAGTTTCTGCATGGCTAGTCTTAACATTTCACAAGTATTTAAAAAGAAACATGGAGTCTTATCCAACAGAATGTAAATAGCTGAAAAGCCTCCCACCAAAAAATCCTAGACAAGTGTTTCTAAAAGCTCAAAACAACATAGTTGGACTCACCACAGTGTCACTAGTTTCTGGAATTGGCACTGCCTTCACTAGAAGTTCTACTCCTGTTGTCTGCCAGTCAGCATAAATAATACATTTTAAAAATTGAGAAAAAGTCAGAGAAAACTTGGAGTCAACTTGAAATATTTCTAAATGACAACTTTATTTCAGTCAATCTGAAAAGTGGATGCTCAGGACTAGAGAAGAAAAACAAAATTAGACAGAGAAACTCTGTACAGAATTTATTTTTAACATAAGCTGGACACTTGCTTTAGATTCTTTAGCATATGGTTCATATCTTTATTTAGTCAGCCATCTTTGGAAGAGAGACTAGTGCATCCTTCTTTTCATGCTAGTCTAATACTGTATAGTATAAAAAGTTGGCTTCAAGATGGATAAAGTATACAGAAGTATAATTTGCACAATTTTCCTTTAAAATGGCTTCTGAGTGGGATATGTGTTCTACTTATTTCATGTGTGTAGCAGAAACAAAATGTAACAGGCTCCTGCATATAAAATAACTGGGTAAGGATATGAACTTAATGTAGATAAAGGTACCTGGTGATCTTTTCTAATTAAGTTGTCCAAAATACAGTATGTCCAAGATACTTGCAATTGATTGCACAGTCCCTTTATACAAGACTAACTTTCAAATTTGCAAACATAATGTTGCTTCCTCCCCCCTCATACCCATCATTTGGCCACACAGCTCACCAATGTATAGTTTTTCTGGAAATGAGCCCCATCATTGCAGAACATCTGGACCAAGGCACTCTTCCCTACTGCTGAATCACCTGCATTACAAAAGACAGGAAAAGAGATTTGTTCTAAATTAACTAAGCAATTTATTTCTAGTTTACAGGTCCTAGGTCCTGAGAAATGTATGTTCCAGAGTTACACAACTTGCAATATAAGCAAACAGACAGACGAACAAAAAAACCGCAAACCTCACTCAAATTTTTCTAAAATTAAAGTTCTGTAATTCTGTAAAGAATCACAGCCAAACTAAAGTTAGGGTTAGTTGTATGACTACAATTAATAAGTAAGCTTTTGTTTTGCAAATAGCAGTCAAGAGGAAGTCTAAGGAGCAGGATGGCAGGAAGGATGGTAGAATTTCCTCTCTACTTGTTGAGGTTGAACACAAGTCAGCCTGACTTGTTTAAGTACCCCATTGCAATTTAATCCAAAACTATCCTTTCTTCATCATATCACACTGCTAGATAGCATTTAAATTTTCTATCACATCACTCTGTCACTGGAAGCTGTCCAAACATGTAACAGGAACAGCAAGAATGTAATGAGAGGTGTTCTCAATTCCACACTCCCTTCCTTAAACCCACTACACTTACAATGTTAGTGGACTAGCCCCAAAGGTTTATTGGACTTATATCTGAAATCCAAATTTCCTGGTGTGGGAGAATAGGGATATTTCTGCCTGCACATCTGCATAATTAAACTGCATGCTTGCCCACTGAGGCTGAGCCTGCGAACATCTTTTATGAGTCTTTCATTCTGGCAAAATTCTTGTATGTTCACAATTTTGAGAGGCAAATATGTTGCAGCACTTGGTAGGGTTGTACGCAGTTGTTAACTCATAAGCAACAATGCTGCATTTTACCCATGCTCCAGTCAGAGTGAATAGTATATCAGGATGACAGGCTATGTATCTATACGTATGTGTTCTCATTTTGCGGCAAATAAATTCTTTAATGACAAAACAGCTCATGTGGCTTTAACATTACAACATGGACATTGCAGACTACTGATGATATGCTGAGTTCTACTGGCACAGGGGAATGATATCACTACCACGAGCAGAATGGCACTAATTAAATAATTCCTTTTACAATTTCAGGATTGGTGTGACTTTGCCTTATTGTGAGCAATGGTGTTCACCCCAACACTGGAGATAAATTTTTTAATTAGCAGCATTCTTATAATATTTAACCATTTCAAAATATCTGAAATTTTCCTATATAACCTGGGGTTTATGATCAACTTCCCATGCTTTCAAAATGCAGAATGGCACCCTGAAAACTACAAATATACTATCAGCTTCTTGTACTTGACATCATCTGTAGATAATGGTATCACTAACAGTGCTTATGAGAGAGTATCTCCTGTTATCAAGTCTGCCCCTGATAGGTATAAAATCTTGACAGTGAATTCTATCATCTAAGGATAATCTTCAGATTATCAGAGGATATTCAATCTGTTTTGTCTCCAAGAAGGGATACAGGAAACTTATGATCTCTTTGTAAGGCAAATATAAAGCCAACAAAGCATGTTCAGGTCAGATTTTCCTAGCTTGGTGTCTCAAAATGTGTTGGACTCCAGTTCTCATCACAATGCATCTTATAGTCTAAGACATTTGGAGAGCATGAGGATCGGAATGCAATGTCTCCCTCATTGTCAGAACTTAATTTTCATCTTGCGGATATCTTGTTTCTATTGGTTGAGTGGTTTTGGAACAAAAGGAACCATGGCTCAATATCCTGTGATTTGACATTGCTGTAACACTCCAACCAGTCTAAAGGATGAAGTACCTGTGGCAGGTAGCATCTCCCAAGTAGTGATACACTGGGTTAGTGGCGGGAGGGTACACGAACTGAGTACAATCTTTATCTTTATTGGAAGTTGATTATCACAGTGAGACTCAAAATCTATTTGCTCCTCTCATAAATCTGTCACTTTGTGTTATTCAGAGTGATACCTTTCAGGTACAAAAATTATGGAACCATTCCAAAAATATGCAAAAATGCTAAACATCTCTGGATTATGGCTGAACCTTTGAGGGCCTGGTGCACTGTGTATGATTCAACTTCCAAAATGAGAAGTTGAGATTTAGCAAGAGTTACTAAAGTATAGCACTCAGTCTTTTGTGACATCTAGCTGTACTCTTGTTATTCCAAGAATTAAAATATCAGCATGGAAGGCAGAGAACACCTTTCACATCATCTCTAGCATTTGTGATATTTTATGTACCATGGTTGTTATCCAGCCATTTGTTCCCATGAGCTAAAGGCATAATACATGGCTTATCACCTCTATATTTTCTTCTCCCAACAGCCCAGAGAGGTAGGTTAGGCTGAGAGATTGTGACTAGCTCAAGGCCACAGAGTTTTAAAGATGGATGGAAATCTGAACTTGGGTTTCCTAAGTCACTATCTGAAGACAGGAGGGCCTGGCGTGCTCTGGTCCATGGGGTCACGATGAGTTGGACACGACTAAACAACAACAATGTCATTGTCCAATACTAGACTACATCCATTGGGCTAAGCAAGTTCACACAGATAATCTCTTATAGGTATTCAAAACAGGGCACATCTGTTGATTTATAATGTTGCTCAGTTAAGAGAATCTGCCCAGACTCTGTGACATTATAAAAGCCATGGTTTCTGCTAAATATATTTTGAAAGCAGGATGTGCCTTCAATCAGATCAACATAATCTTAAATTCACTCTTGAGTTTTAACACCACAACCAATGTCTCAGGGTGGATGGTGTGCTTTTCACCTTCAACACTTTTCTATTACTTTGCCCATCAGTGGCAAAAGTACATGTTTTGTTTAATTATGGCAAATGGAATTACAATGGCTTTCAAATACATTCACTGATACCTCCCTCCCTCCACTATCTTTGAAGACAAATGCTTTGTGTTCTTTGGACAGCGGTGCTGATATTAGGATTTTATTGGTTTGATTCTCCATAGAACTGAAGAACTCATGTCATAATCTTCAGATTTTGTATGTAAACTGGGGGCTTCTCTGAATCAACTGAAGCACCTAGCTGACGTAGGCCAAATTTCAGGGGATGGAAAATAAATCTGTTCTAGTGATACAATCTTGATTTGCTCCCTTCTGTCCATGACCAGTGCATACTGGGATACGCTGGCAGTGCCCTGCTACAGCTTGTTCTGTCATTCCTATATTGCTCCTTTTTACAGTACCTGTTTTCACTTTGCTGGATCTCAATACCCTGTTGCAACACACTTTTCCTGAGTATGAGAAACCCCTCAAGAGGCTTGCTCTTCCACTTGCAGAATATGGTTCTTCAGTAGTTAGTGGCACAACTGAGAAATTGCTGACACCACTTACAAAACAGGCCTACGCTGTTCAACCAGTACACTCTTGAAATTGTGTAGCTGAACAGAAATTCATTTTTTCTTGTACACCTGTTCCAATTTTAAAAAAATACCTTTGCAAACTTGCCATTTTAAGTACCAGTCCATTTCTGAATAAAACCAATAACATCTGAACCAGCACCCACCTCTCCTCATTATTTTTGCTTATCTGTTTGGAGGGAGAGCTTTGCCTCAAAAGCTGGGATCTCTCTTGAAAAAATAAATGTTTTTAATGACTTGAGTAAACTATGGTCAATTTCTGGTCACAAGCACATTATTTACGGATTAGGTTTACCCATCACCGGCCTATCCTGATCGTTTGTAACAGCTACAGTGGCAAGCCACTAAAATTTGCAGCTCATATGATAAAATTAGAGACAGAGAAAGAGGAAACGAGTGCTGCTCCGAGCCTGGTTATTTATGTTTAGCACTGGAAGGTCCATAGTTGGCTTAAATTGCAACGCCTAGCTTTTTTGTTTTTACGTGTCACCAGATTAGCTCCATATTTTATGGAACGCCCTACCCAATCCTTGCCATGCTGAGCCAAGAAGCAATTCTCACTGATTTCTGGGGGCAAGATTTGGAAGCAAAGAACCACGGCCAGCCACCGTCTTCAACAGCAAGTTGTGAGGTCTCCGGCGGGCTCGCTCCCCGCAAGGATATGTAAAGAAAGGCCACGCTCCTAAGGAAGATCCGTTTTAAGCACTCACCTGCCACGATGCATTTGGCAACCAGCTTCACCATGGCTCGCAGATCTCCTCACCATGGGAAGAGGGCTTTTGTGAGAGGGGACGGGAAAGAGACCCACAATTACTGGGTCTCTTTCAATTACTACACAATTTGAGTTGTGTAGTTGTGTCTCAGAGACAGAACGCGAGCCCTAATGCAGTGGGCAGAAATACTGGAGGCCTTTCTTGGAAACACTCAGGAGGGCCATTAGGCGTTACACGGCGGATGGAGGGGAGCAGGGACCCACAGCGGCTCCCAATCCCCGCATAGTCGCACACGCTCCCCTTTCAGCAAAAGGAGGCTCCCCACCCCTCTCCTAGCAACAGTACACTAAAGATCCGGCCCCTCCCACCCTCCTGCTAACTATGTCCCTATTGGCAGAGGCTCTACAATTCGCGAGCTGAGATTGGATACATGTTGAGCCTATCTGCCTTTCTATTGGTTTCCCTTTTCAGCCTTTCCGCCGACAGCTTCAGTCCATTGGCTGTCTTGAAATGCCGTTAAAAAGAACACCGGCTAGCGATTGATTGGACTGGCGTTCAATCTCGACGAAACGAATTTCCGGCCCTCCGCGGCGATAAACGCCGTCCTCCCTTCCTCACCCGTGGGCCAGAGATGACGTCATTTTAAACTCTCGTTTAGCATGCAGCGCCTTATTCTACCTAGTAATTTATGATATGTCACTAAGCCTATTTTATGATTGGTTCCATTCAGGAGGACTGTACCACTGGGGCGAAATGATCCTTTATTTTAATTGTTTGAAAATCCTGCAGGAAAAAAGAGCGATAAAAATTTCCGAATACTTTGTGGATTCGATTAATGAAGCATTCGGAAAAATTGTTTGAAAAAAGACATCGGCTTTCCTATACTTCCAATAGATTCGCAACCACTACCCCTCACTAGTGGACAATCCCACACCCCTGTGCATATACGATTTCTCGCGTCTACTGTGGCTCTCTACACAAGGTTAACTGAGTTTTTTGCGTCTGCGCAGAGTGAGCCTTGCTTCTCCCTGCCCCCTCCTTCCCCTTTGGGAGAGGGCAGCGAACGGTTGCGCTCGCTGTGACTTGGAACTGTTTTTTTTTTTTTTTTTAACGGTTGCTGGCTTCACGCGGCCGCCTTTCCTTCATAGCTGACTGACAACCACATTTAATGCTTGTGTAGCCCTGGCGCCAGTTTGGGGGTGGGTGGGGCGCGGATGGCAAGGGAGGCATCATGTCGAACAGTCTCTCGCCCCGCTTCGGATGAGGCGGGTTCTCTTGAGGCCAGGGCAGACCCTCCAGGGTCTGCAAGCAAAACCAATACTGTACAAGCGATCTGCTTCTCCGCTGGCAAAAAGGTGCCGAGAGAAGGGCGGCTGCTTTCACATTTGCCCCCCCCCCTTTGCTCCAGATATCTGCACTGGAAAGCTGGAGAAAATGGAGGGGGGGAAATGGAAACTGTTGTTAATCTTAGCGATTATCTCACAGCACTTGTGATGTGTGGGATCACTCCAGGCTTGGAAACGGATGCCCTGCTTTGTAATTATGAAATGTGCAGTCCATTTTTCCTCCAAGGAGTTCAAGATGGCATCAGGGATTATCACTGTCCACATTCTTCACAACAATTCACCTGTTAGGTGGTCTGAGCTGAGAAGTAGTCATTTATCCAACAGCAACCAGTCAGTTGCTTGGCTGAGTGGGTGTTTGATGGTGGCTTTCTCAAGGTTACCATGATACATTGACCTAGGATGAGGCAATAGGGTTGTCTGGTCTTCCACCTCAGTGACTTGACTACAGGGAATTGAGGGGATCTTCTGATGAAGAGTCAAGTTCAGGAACAATTAAGTACCAGATGAAAAGAGGACAGCATCTACATCTTTAATACAGTAGTTGTGTAGAAACAGGCCTTTAGCCATATATAGATTATCATGGCAGCTGTCCCTGATGAAATAATTAATAACAATAATTGTGTGCTCCCCCCAAGTCAATTTTGACTTAAGGAGACCCTTCTCAGGGTTTTCTGGGTAGAAAGTACAGTATTCAGAAGTGGTTTACCATTCCTTCTGAAGGCATCCGGGGTCTGTGGAGCTTGCCCAAAGCCACAAAGCCTGGCTTCCTGGGAGGCACAATGGGGAATTGAACTCCCAACCTCTGGCTCTGCAACCAGATGCCTATCCAGTCAGTTAGCCAGCTGCTGAAATTTTAGAGCCTCAGTATAAATTTTAAAGGTGCAGGAACCTTGTCCTCTTTTTACTTGGCCACTGTACTGATACTGTTAGTATGGGAATGAGCCATAGACTCTTGCTTTTCCCCCCTCCTTCTCTATGCATGTCTCATTCTAGCAGAGTTGGCTTAATTTCTTAAACCACAGTTTTCTGCAACATCTGGACTGGAAAACTGCAGCTCCCTTGAAACGTAAGATTTATTGTGTCTGAACTAGATCACAGCCTCATGGTAGCTCAGGTTTACAGTTCACTCAACATTTAAAATTAAGAAAGCAAAATAAGAGATATTCTAGCTGGTAAAATCAGGCAAAACGTTAGAATAGTTGAAGCCAGCTATGATAACAGAACTTGAGTACCCTGCTTTATAAAACTGTTTGAAATCTATTGTACATTTTGAAATCTATTGTACATGCATCTGTCCGTTGTGATTATTTGCAGGATTTAGCATAGTAAGCTCTAAATAAAGCAGTGGAGAAGGTATATATTGACATAAGTGTTAGGAAGCTTGCTCTTAATAGCCACCTGGGACTCAATAAGGTGTATACTCGGCTGTCTTGTATTCATTTTATCAAAATTCAATTCACACTACACTTCATTCTATCTGCAGAGATTAACAGTTCTTGTTTTTCAAATTGGTGAGGTGGTCAGACACTGTGGGAGACAGATCTAGCAAGAGATTTAAAACAGTTGCAGTGCCAACATAATTGGTCTGAACAAACTATAAAACCACAGTTCTTGAAGGAGGTGAAAGGAAAGTCCAATGCTGTACAACACAAACAGTTGGAACATGAAATGTGAGAAGTATGAGTCAAGGTAAACTGGAAACTGTAAAGCAAGAAATGGAATGTATAAAAATGTACTGCTTGGTGCCAGTGAACTAAAGTGGACTGGATTGACATATTTTCAGTCAGACAACTACAAAAAGTTCTACTCTGGAAATGACAAACTCAGGAGAAATAGAGTGGCTCTGATACCAAGGTAAGTTGTGGCACCGGCAATTTGGGGATATAATGCAAGGTCTGACTGAATAATATCAGCCAAACCTGTGGAAAACCTATCAACATAACAATATTTCAAGGTGATGCTCCAACAACCAAAGCTAAAAAAGATGAAACTGATAGCTTTTGCACAAGTACATCAAAAAGCACACTTTTACTACATCGCACTGCAAAACAAGACGTGCTTCTAATCACAGGTTAGTGGCATGCAAACAAACCAAATGATGTTGGAAAATTACGTCTAGCGGTTAGTGTGAGACCAAAGGTGAGAGCAAGCCTCCTCTTACGGGAGTGCCATCCCTCCTGCCTACTGCCGATAAGGAGAGTCAAATCCCGCCAATTTATTTATTTAACTTATATGCCGCCCACACTACCCAAAGGTCTCTTCCCCCACCCAGGAAGACAAGGCCACCTGGATCAGACCTGGGGAGAGTAGAGGAGGAGCTGAGAGACTTAATGGTCCAAGAGACCAGGACTGTTTTGGCAAGAAAGGAGGAAAAAGCATGGGTAGTTGTGGTTAGCAGACATAAAAGGGGGTGAAGGAGGACTCCCACCAGGATGGGAGTGAATGTGGGTAGAAGACCCCTGGACTGGAAAGGTGGAGAAGCTGAGAGTCCCAAAGGAGGAGGCAGATTCCTGCAGGAGAAGGGAGAACTCACCCAAACCGTTGTACTGGGGGGAAAGGGAGACCAAGGAGTGGAGGAGGAAATTAACGAAAAAGAAGGAGAAGGTGGAGAGGGAGAGAAGGGAAAGACTAGAATGGACCCCCCCTCTCCCAAGCGGATAAACCCGCCTCGAACGTCCAGACCTACTCACCTCCCATCGGACTCCTTGCTGCTTTCCTTTACTTCGCCGATCCCTCCATCTCCAACGAGGAATGAACCATTCCATGCTCCTAGGCCGATGGTCCACCTGACACCCCCCTTGATCCCCTCTTCTCCTACCTTGCAACATTCCTCTACTTCTCTGGAGAAGCCTCAAGTCATCACCTCAGATCTCCAGCCGACCAACGTGTCTCCCTCAATCCAATCGGAAGCTTGTGACTGCCTTCCTGCATACTCCAATCCTTCTCCTGCTTTTCCTCCCTATATTCCCCTATCCCCTGCATGTATTGTCAACCGGGGTGCGTCAACCAGTTCCTTCGCATTGGTCGATGCTACGTCCCAGGAACCCCCTCCTCTTAATTTTGATTATATCAACCCTACACCTGCAACAGTTGCTACAGCCTCACCCTCTGACCCTGTCTGTCCTCCAGTCCCTGTCCCCCTCCTGCCTTCTGTGGATCCCCCTCCCCATCTAGACTCTAACACTGCCCCCTGCTGACTGACTGTTCCTCCCCCGGGCCCCCCATCTCCCCAACCCTCCCTCCAACTGATCTCATGGAATATAGGCGGCTGGAGGAAAAAAGCCCCGGACAAGGACCTGCTTAAGTTTCTCTCTAGCTTTGATATTATTCTCCTACAGGAGACCTGGTCATTAACCCCTCCGTCTATTTTGGGTTTTTCTACTTTCCATCTCCCTGCTGTTAAATCTAAATCAAGAGGACGTCCCTCTGCGGGTCTTTGTTGTTTCTTTAAACCCTCTTCCTTATTTACCCTCATCTCTATCCCTTCCCCCTCATCCTATATTCAAATTTTCCTCCTCCAGTACGGCGAACTTAAAATTCTACTTCTTAACCTTTATTTCCCGCCTCCATCCTCTTCTCTGAACAGCTCCTGGATGGAGGTAGAGAATCTTGCCAACCTTAATCTGGAAGCCAATCCGTGTGTGTGTTTAGTCGTTTAGTCGTGTCCGACTCTTCGTGACCCCATGGACCAGAGCACGCCAGGCCCTTCTGTCTTCTACTGCCTCCCGGAGTTGTGTCAGGTTCATGTTGGTTGCTTCGCAGACACTGTCCAGCCATCTCATCCTCGGTCGTCCCCTTCTCCTCTTGCCATCACACCTTCCTAACATCAAGGTTTTTTCCAAGGACTCTTTTCTTCTCATGAGATGGCCAAAGTACTGGAGCCTCAGCTTCAGGATCTGTCCTTCCAGTGAGCACTCAGGGTTGATTTCCTTTAGTATTGATAGGTTTGTTCTCCTTGCAGTCCAGGGGATTCTCAAGAGCCTCCTCCAGCACCACAATTCAAAGGCATCAATTCTTCGGCGGTCTGCTTTCTTTATGGTCCAGCTCTCACTTCCATACATCACGACATGAAAAACCATAGCTTTGACTATTCGGACTTTTGTCGGCAAGGTGATGTCTCTGCTTTTCAAGATGCTGTCAAGATTTGTCATCGCTTTCCTCCCAAGAAGAAGGCGTCTTTTAATTTCAGGGCTGCTGTCTCCATCTGCAGTGATCATGGAGCCCAGGAAGATAAAATTTGACACTGCCTCCATATCTTCCCCTTCTATTTCCCAGGAGGTGATGGGACCAGTGGCCATGATCTTAGTTTTTTTGATGTTGAGTTTCAGACTGTTTTTTGCACTCTCCTCTTTCACTCTCATTACAAGGTTCTTTAATTCCTCCTCACTTTCTGCCATCAGAGTGGTATCATCTGCATATCGGAGGTTGTTGATATTTCTTCCGGCAATCTTAATTCCGGCTTGGGTTTCTTCCAGTCCAGCCTTCCGCATGATGTATTCTGCATATAAGTTAAATAAGCTGGGGGACAATATACAGCCTTGCCGTACTCCTTTCCCAATTTTGAACCACTCAGTTGTTCCATGACCAGTTCTAACTGTTGCTTCCTGTCCCACATATAGGTTTCTCAGGAGACAGATAAAGTGGTCAGGCACTCCCATTTCTTTAAGAACTTGCCATAGTTTGCTGTGGTCCACACAGTCAAAGGCTTTTGCATAGTCAATGAAGCAGAAGTAGATATTTTTCTGGAACTCTCTGGCTTTCTCCATAATCCAGCGCAAGTTAGCAATTTGGTCTCGAGTTCCTCTGCCTCTTCGGAATCCAGCTTGTACTTCTGGGAGTTCTCGGTCCACATACTGCTGAAGCCTACCTTGCAGGATTTTGAGCATAACCTTGCTAGCGTGCGAAATGAGTGCAATTGTACGGTAGTTGGAGCATTCTTTGGCACTGCCTTTCTTTGGGATTGGGATATAGACTGATCTTTTCCAATCCTCTGGCCACTGTTGAGTTTTCCAAACTTGCTGGCATATTGAATGTAGCACCTTAACAGCATCATCTTTCAAGATTTTAAATAGTTCAACTGGAATGCCATCACCTCCACTGGCCTTGTTGTTAGCCAGGCTTTCTAAGGCCCACTTGACTTCGCTCTCCAGGATGTCTGGCTCAAGGTCAGCAACTACATTGTCTGGGTTGTCCGGGATATCCAAATCTTTCTGATATAATTCCTCTGTGTATTCTTGCCACCTCTTCTTGACATCTTCTGCTTCTGTTAGGTCCCTCCTATTTTTGTCTTTTATCATGTTCATCTTTGCGCAAAATGTTCCTCTAATATCTCCAATTTTCCTGAACAGATCTCTGGTCTTTCCTTTTCTGTTATCTTCCTCTATTTCTTTGCATTGTTCATTTAAGAAGGCCCTCTTGTCTCTCCTTGCTATTCTCTGGAAGTCTGCATTCAATTTTCTGTAACTTTCCCTATCTCCCTTGCATTTTGCTTCCCTTCTCCTCTCTGCTATTTCTAAGGCCTCGTTGGACAGCCACTTTGCTTTCTTGCATTTCCTTTTCTTTGGGATGGTTTTCGTTGCTGCCTCCTGGACAATGTTACGAGCCTCTATCCAAAGTTCTTCAGGCACTCTGTCCACCAAATCTAGTTCCTTAAATCTGTTCTTTACTTCCACTGCGTATTCATAGGGGATTTGGTTTAGATTATACCTGAGTGGCCCAGTGGTTTTTCCTACTCTCTTCAGTCTAAGCTTGAATTTTGCTATGAGAAGCTGATGATCAGAACCGCAGTCAGCTCCAGGTCTTGTTTTTGCTGACTGTATAGAGCTTCTCCATCTTTGGCTGCAGAGAATATAATCAATCTGATTTCGATATTGCCCATCTGGTGATTTCCATGTGTAGAGTCGCCTCTTGTGTTGTTGGAAAAGAGTGTTTGTGATGACCAGCTTATTCTCTTGACAAAACTCTATTAGCCTTTGTCCTGCTTCGTTCTGAACTCCAAGGCCAAACTTCCCTGTTGTTCCTTTTATCTCTTGGCTCCCTACTTTAGCATTCCAGTCCCCTAGAATGAGAAGAACATCTTTCTTTGGTGTCAGTTCTAGAAGGTGTTGTAAATCTTCATAGAATTGTTCAATTTCAGTCTCGTCAGCAATGCTGGTTGGTGCATAAACTTGGATTATTGTGATGTTGAATGGTCTGCCTTGGATTCGTATTGACATCATTCTATCATTTTTGAGATTATATCCCATTACAGCTTTTCCCACTCTTTTGTTGACTATGAGGGCTACTCCATTTCTTCTACGGGATTCTTGCCCACAGTAGTAGATATGATAATCATCTGAGCTGAATTCGCCCATTCCTGTCCATTTTAGTTCACTGATGCCCAGGATGTCGATGTTTATTCTTGCCATCTCCTGTTTGACCACCTCCAGCTTCCCAAGGTTCATAGATCTTACATTCCAGGTTCCTATGCAGTATTTTTCTTTACAGCATTGGACTTTCCTTTCACTTCCAGGCACGTCCACAGCTGAGCGTCCTTTCGGCTTTGGCCCAACCACTTCATTAGCCAATCCATCTGCCCATATTTTGATCCTGGGGGACTTTAATACCCGGTTAGGACCCAATAATTCTGCCCTAGCCAAATATATAAATTTGGAGTTTGATGAGTCGTTTCCCCCCTGGCTCAATTGCCCAAGGTCCTCTAGAGACAAGATTATTACCCCTCATGCTATCTTTTTAATCATTCTTTGTCTCAACCTTCATATTGCCATTCTCAACGGCACATGGGGTAAGGATATTCCTGGGGAATATACCCACCTCTCCACTAGGGGACCAAGCGTAATTGATTACGCCATTGCTTCCCCAGCCCTCCTCCCTTTTCTTTCTGATTTCTCTATTGGAGTCTGTGCCGACAGTGATCACTTGCCTCTTCTTCTGTCCCTAACTTCTCCTTCCTCGATCTCCTCCCCTCCTACCCTCCCCTTACAACCTTCCTCTCGCCTTAAATGGTCTCCTCAAACAGAAACCGACTTCTTCTCTTGGATTCTATTGCCAGAGATTTCCAATCTCCACCACACTATTGCTACAACTGACTCTATCTTCACAGCTATTACCTCCTACAACACTCTTTTAGATTCCTTAGTTATCTCTCTTAGCAGTCCAACTAACCACCCTTCTCATAATCGAGCTACCTCATGGTTTGATTCTGACTGTTGGCAGGCTAAGAAGCAGGTTAGGTCCCTCTTTCACTCTTTCCGCCTTAACCCTACCCCAGCTTCCTTACAACTCTACCTTATTGCCAGAAGGTCCTGCTTATTAATTCTAGACTCAAAAAAACACCTCTTTGCCCAAAGCAAGTGGTCCGACCTGCTACAAGCAATTTTATCACATAACTACAAGGCCTTCTGGTCTCTGGTTTCCTCTTCCACTACTTTCTTTTCTCCCGATCCTTCTTCCTCTATCCCCTCGGAGGAATGGATAGCCCACTTCTCCACAATTTTCTTCTCCCCGAACCCTAATCCCTCCCCTGATTCCTCACTGCAGGCCCTATCTGATTGGCCTCCCGTTACCTCTGATGAAATATTGGATTTAATTAGTTCATTGAAGTCTGGTAAGGCCCCAGGCCCAGATCAAGTTCTTACTGAGATTCTGACTAGTAACCCTCATTGGTGGTCTCACTCTTTGGCCAACCTCTTCACTTTAGTTAACCATTCTGGTATCTTTCCCAACTCCTGGTTAATTTCCACCCTGATCCCAATTTTCAAAAAAGGTGATCCCTCCCTTCCCAGTAACTACCGTCCAATTAGTCTTTTATCTTACATTGGCAAACTTTATTCAAAACTTCTCCTTTCTAAACTTTCTGCTTGGGCCTCTTCTATCAACCTTCCGGGGAAAGAGCAAATAGGCTTTCGCTCTGGAGCCTCCACCCTTGATCACGCTCTACTTTTGTCCCATCTAGCAGAAAAATATTCCATCCACCATAAATCTAGACTGTTCGCTGCCTTTGTAGACCTTCGAGGCGCCTTTGACTCCGTTAATAGATCTCTTTTATGGGACAAACTATCCCAATGGGGCATTGACCCTCGTCTACTTTTTCTGCTTAGGCGTCTCCATTCTTCAAACTCATGCCAGATCCGCTTTCCAAACTCCAATATACTATCTGATAGGTTTCAAGTTAATAGGGGTGTCCGTCAAGGGTGCATATTAGCCCCCTTACTGTTTAACCTGTTCTTAGCAGATCTTCCCCCTTTCTTATCTAAAGCTGCCAACCCTTCCCCCTCTCTTAATGGTGCCCCTCTTTCAGTTCTCCTTTACGCAGACGATGCAGTCCTGCTTTCTCTTTCCAAAGCCGACTTGCGTCTCCTTTTAGCCAAATTCCAAGACTACTGTTCCGTCAACGATCTTTGTATAAATTCCTCCAAAACAAAAATAGTTGTTTTTTCTAAATTCAGCCTTCTGTCCACTTGGACAGTTGGTACACATTCCTACCAGCAAGTGCCAACATTTAAATACCTTGGGCTCACTTTCCATCACAAACTAAACTGGATCCCACATAAAAAATTGGTTATCTCTACATCAACTACCCAACTCAATGCAATTTCAAAATTCCATTATCTTTCGGGCAACCAATTTGTTCCAGCAGCCCTGCATATTTTTCAGTGTAAACTTCTATCCCACCTTTTTTATGGGGTGCCCATCTGGATAGAGGCTGTAAATCATGACATTGATTCCATTGCTGCTGTTTTCCTTAGAAAGATCTTAGGTGTTCCCAATATGATCCGCCTCTCCACCATGGTACTCGAATTGGGAACCCACCTTCCGTCTACTCTTGCCTGGGTCACCACCTTCAAATACTGGCTCCGCATTCATCTTCATTCTAACCCCAATTCTCTCCTTTTTGATCTTCTTAGCGATTCTTACACATCGAACTGGTTCCAACTGATCGATTCTAAACTTCTTTCCTTAGGACTGAACCTAGAATCCCTCTTCGATGTTGGATTACAACAGGCCCGCTCCTTGATCAAGCACAAACTCTGGCAGCTTGAGTATGAGACACTTTCAGCCGATTTGAACCCCACCTGTTCTCCTCTTTTTTTCAGTCTTCCTCCTTCCCTAGGACGTCCTTCCAACTACTTCTCTTCACTGACTAATCCTGGTCAGAGAAGAGCTTTTATGCTAGCTCGCCTGAATATTTTCCCTTCGGCGGTCCATGTAGGCCGTTTCTCCAAGATTCCCCGTGTAAACAGGCTCTGTTTTTTCTGTCATACTCTACCAGACTCCCTGGACCATATTTTATTTCACTGCCCGGCTCATTCTTCTCTGAGAAAGCTTTTCCTAGAACCGTGGCTTTCCTTTTTCCCCAACTCCTTAGCCTTTTTCCTGAGTGATTCTTGTCCTTTGATTACATCTGCCGTTGCAGGATATCTATTGGAAATTTCTATTTTAACCCATAACCTATGATATTACTTGCTGTTTTGAGTGTATTTCTCACTTTACTTTTCTCTTGATTATTGTTTGGTTTGTATCTACGTTTTGCTCCTGTCTGTTCATATGCCAATAAAGGTATCGAAATCGAAATCAAATCGACTAGAATGGACAATCTGGGAGATGCAACAGATGGAGCGACGGGAGGACCCTGGCAGACAGTTGACCCCACTGCAGAGCTGGCCTGGGTGGACCCCAGAGATGAAGACACAATCCCCTTGGAGAGGGAAATGGACAGATATTAAACCCGGGTACAACATTGGACTGTATGGGGCCCTGGAATGTTTCAGATGGAAATTCGTTTAAAGTTGAAGATTGGAAACCCCTGTTAGTCCCGTTGTTTGAGAGGGAGAAAAACTGGAACACATTTGCAGACACTGGACTTTTGTTAAATCATGCAATAAATGTTACCCCGATTTCCAAACCTCGCAAATCTGATGATTTATTCGGGGCTACTTGGGAGCCAGGAAGCGAACCCTCACAGTTAGAAATGAAGTGGGAGAATGATTCAGACAATTCTATGACGGCAGCATTTTTTTTTTTTTTTTTGCAAATATGTGTCTCAAGCAACCGAACAAAAAACTGTACATGTGGACATCATCAGATGGTCAATATGAAAATAAAATAGATTTTGTAATTGGAAGCAAGAGATGGATAAGCTGTATTCTCTCTGCCAAAACAAGACCAGGAGCAGATGGTGGTACTGATCATCACTATTAATGTCCAATATCTGAGAGGTGAAAGAGAGCACTGAAAGAATCATAATGCTAAAATATAGTTTCAACAACATTCCTGAAGATCAGCCCATGCTTTATAGATTATAACAAAGCCTTTGTGTGGATCATGAGAAACTATGACTTGTTCTGAAAGAAGTGGGAGTGCATCAGTCCTTGTTTGTCCTGATGCACAACTTGTATTGTGGACAAGTAGCTACCATTAGGACAGAGTATGGAGAGACAGAATGGTTTCTTATAGGCAAGGGTGTCAAACAAGGCAGTATTTAACCCCTTACCTGTTCATCTGTACACAGAACATATCACAGGGAAAGCTGGACTAGATTCAGATGAATGAGTGATAATTGGTGGAAGAAACATCAGTCTTTTCAAATATGCAGATTACCCCATCTTATTTGCAGAAAGTAGCAATGACTTGAAATGACTTTAGTGAAAGTGAAAGAAAGTGCAAAAGCAGGACTGCAGTGGAACATTAAGAAGACAAAAATCATGAATACTGAAGAACCACAAAACGTTGATGTTGACAATGAAGAAATTGAAATAGTGAAAAACATATACATGAGTTGGAGGTGATGTGATGGCACATAACTATAACACCAACAAGCAGGATGAGGAGATTTGGGTCCTTGACAAAAGCTCTGCAGAGATTTGCTCTACGAGAGGGAAAAAACAAGGAAGAAATGGAAAAACTTCAAGAACAGGGAAAGAAAAGAAAGAGAAAGAGGCAATGATGAGGAAATTTCCACCGTGGATAATATAACAGCATACAATAATGATGTATGCTTTTATTTGAAGCAAAATACTTTTGCTATTACCAGGAACCGTTCGGTGCTACAAATTTAATGCACAATAACATTTGTTTCTGAAAAGAAGACATTTGCTCAATGAATTTAAAATGCACAACAATAAAAAATGATGAAAAAACTGGGTATGTTTAGAGAAAACAAAACCAGGGGCCAGATACTGGCAGTTTCCAAATGCACATTCCAGAATTTAAGAAGTTATAAGAACGTTAGTCATGAGAGTATCCACTGGTTAAGAAGGGATATCAAATATGTCATGGTTAATTACCATCCCATCCAAATACTGAAAAATGGATGTTGCAAAAACACTTCTTTTTGGCTTCACATTAGAATATATGCCATTCCAGTAATACAGTATTTCCTTTATTTGCAAATATACTACTAGGGCATAAGCAAAGGCAAAGAACACAATGTCTGTCTCCAGTTTCCTTGAGCTGGTGTGTGTGCGTTTCTACTTGCTAAGATTGATATCTGATTCAAAGATCCCACAGTATTACTACTGCTACTAGTATTCCACTGATTTGGCCAGGGGCTTATGAAGAGCCATCCGGGTGCCAAAATCTCGCTGCCTGGACTAAAGGAATTCTGTTCAGCTTTCAGTCTCCTTTCTGAGGTTTCATTCAACAATTCTGTCCAAACCCTTTCTAACTCGCCTCCTTTGTCTTTGGAATTAGAGACTTGATTAATTATTAAAATGAAAACTGAGATTCTCTGTAGTTTGAATTCTATAGTCAGAATCTCCCCCCCCCTTTTTTTTTTGTTTCTGCTTATGGAAAATATGTCTTGCTTACTTTATTGTAGTTTGAATCCCTTTTCATGTCCGCAGTGGTGTGTTGACAGGTAGAGTCCTGCATGTACATGGGCAAACGGTTCCCATACTGCAAGTTTCATATTTGCGGATTTAACAGTGGAAATTGGGGTGAGGTATTGCTGGAAATAAAAATCACCAATGCATATAACCCACACCACTGAATTGGGGTGAAGGAGAGTAATAAATTCAGCACAGTAGGCATCTTGTTCTCACCCTTCCTAAGTGACCATTTGCTGTTGCTGCATGCTACCAAGTGCCTTCTGATTTAATAAGGTTTTCGAGGTATATAGGGTGTTCAAAGAGTGATTTATCAGTGCCCCCCAGTGAGTTTCTATTGCCAAGTGTGGATTTGAACCAGGTCTCCTTAGTCCTACCTAGAATGTGATCAGTCAGCAATATAGCTTGTGTTTTGAAGCACTTGAACTGAGCTGAAAAAATGGGGACAGGCTGCATGGACATGGAAGTGTTGCTCTGAAAGAGATCACATCCAGTGAAACAGCCGTTTCTAGTACAACCCAGTGCAATCTAGCATCCCTGACTGATCACATCCCTGGTCTGATACTATATTACACCACACTGCCTCTCACTAAGGGTCCATTTGGTGAGGAGTAAATTGAACTGCAATTAAAGAACCTCTTAATGAGGGTAAAAGAGAAGAGCGCAAAAAATGGTCTGAAGCTCAACATCAAAAAAACTAAGATCATGGCCACTGGTCTCATCACCTCCTGGCAAATAGAAGGGGAAGATATGGAGGCAGTGACAGAGTTTATCTTCTTGGACTCCATGATCACTGCAGATGGTGACAGCAGCCATGAAATTAAAAGATACCTGCTTCTTGGGAGGAAAGCAATGACAAACCTAGACAGCATTTCAAAAAGCAGATACTGTATATCACGTTGCCACAAAAGTCCGCATAGTCAAAGCTATGGTTTTTCCAGTAGCGATGTATGGAAGTGAGAGCTGGACCATAAAGAAGGCTGACTGCTGAAGAATTGATGCTTTTGAATTGTGGTGCTGGAGGAGGCTCTCGAGAGTCCCCTGGACTGCAAGGAGAACAAATCTATCCATTTTGAAGGAAATCAACCCTGAATGCTCACTGGAAGGACAGTTCCTGAAGCTGAGGCTCCAATACTTTGGCTCTCCCATGAGAAGAGAAGACTCCCTGGAAAAGACCCTGATGTTGGGAAAGTGTGAGGACAAGAGGAGAAGGGGACGACAGAGGATGAGATGGCTGGACAGTGTCATCGAAGCTACCAACATGAATTTGACCCATCTCCAGGAGGCAGTGGAAGATAGGAGGGCCTGGCGTGCTCTGGTCCATGGGGTCACAAAGAGCTGGACACGACTAAATGACTAAACAACAACAACAACAACAAATTGCACTGCTTCCTTCTGTTCCTTGTAAACCAGTTTGTTGTTACCCTTTCTTAGAGGAAGATAGCCACACGTTGAATCTCTTCCATAATTGCTATAAGCATGTCCCAATGCTGGAAACTAGCTCTAGGAGCTTCTGTAACCAAGTTTTGAATTCATTCCCTTGCATTTGATTAAATGGAATTCCCAAAGAAGAGATGTACATTTTCTATTTGTTGTCTAAACATGGGTTACTGAAGTAGTTACTCCTATTTAATAGCTATAAGCTCAATACTACTGTCCTGCACTCTGCTCACCTAAAATACTAAATATTTTTACAGATTCAAATTCGCTGTTGAAAGAATTTTACAAATAAGCACTGAGAAGAAGCAAAAGTCAATAGCACATTGTCTGTCTAAAATCATTTTTAGCTAAGGGGGCTTTCGAATAAAAGGAAAGCTGCATGGAAAGATGGTAGTATTTGCTAATTATCTCTTCTGGATAATCACTGAAGATTAGAGGGCAAGGTCATAAGGACAGCCCTGACACTGCAAAAAAAAAAAAAAAAAAAGTATTTATCTTCCAGCTTGCTGCATGCTTAGAATTCTAATGCCTATTTGAGCATTGACTTTGTGGACCAAAGGAATGTAACCTATGTAAATTCTGATCACATTTCTGCCTAGAAATGCTCTCCCCTAATAAGAAAACCATCCAACATGAACTCTGAAGTTAGTGAGTGTTCAAGACTGTGTAGTAAATGGTGAACGTTAGAAAGAGCAACCAAGCATAAAAGGCAGCAAAGCAGAAAGACTTGAATGACAATGACACAAAATCTTTCTTTTGATTCGCCTCTGTGACTTAGGACAGATGCAAGGTGATGGGTCAGTTGAAACGTACCTTAGCGCCTGTACAAGTAGATGTGGTCGTGCTGTGTCCAGCAAGATCCGGTGTTATTTTGAAGGGAGGAAGTCTATGTATATTGTTTCTGATATGAAACATATACCTCTCAGCTGTAGGAGAAATATCTGCAGTGGAGCAGAAACCAAATGGGCATCCAGATGAGTAGCGTTATACTGCCGCAGTCAGGGATGGCTCTACCATTAGGCAGAATGAGGCAGCTGCTTCAGGCAGCAGACTTTTAGTGTCTTGAAACGGCAGTAACTTTTATTCCATTTTTATTCTAGAAATGGAGAAGGGTGCTGAAAGGATTTTCTCTTTTCTGAGTCAAAAATTACTTGGCTGGCTCTGTGTATGATGCACCTTAGTTTTGGTGGGTATGGACCATCATTTCCTTCTTCATCATCTCAGACCACAAAATTTCATGTGGTGGCCACCTCTGTTTAGCTGTACTGAATTCTGACCACTGCATTTGACATGGTTTCTGGATTTTCAAGGGCAGTTTCAGTATCTGGTTGTACACCACAACATGAGCGTCTATGGCCAGGGTGACCCACTGCTTACTGAATATAGTACTGTAGTTTTAAAGGCTTTTGATTTCCCAGTCATTCATCAACTTACACATTTTTCTATCACTCATTTAAGGTTAGAGGGTGGTTTGTGTAGGACAAGGTTGGTCGAGGCATCAGATATAGGAGGTAAGAAAGCAGCACCAAGAAGGAGAGGTATCTGTGCCCTGTGCCCTCAGCTAGTTTACACCCTCAGGTGTAGTCTTTTTATGAGTACTTACGTAACAATTGGTAGCTTCTATTTGAGGAAGGGAGACCTTTATGCTGTCTTTTGGCCCAGTAAGCAGAATGCCTTGGACTGGCCCTGATAGTAGCCAACAGTGATCAAGACTCTTCTGCCTCCTGCAGCAGATGGAGAAGGACTATTACCTCTGATGCCTTCACCATCAATGCTACTTGTTGCCACTCCCTGTGTCACAACATGCAGGGAGGTTCGTAAGACACTTACTCACAGTGCTTGGTTCTGAGGAAGGATGCTTCATAGCCAAGCATTTGAAAACTTCACAGCTTTGGAATGAGTGGTCAGAAAAATTCTCTCGAGTAGCGGTAGTCATGATGCACACTTTGTAACTTCCCATGACCTACCACTTGAGCTGGGTGCTTCACTGTACCTAGTGGGAGGGCCTCCATTGTCTATGTTAATTGCATCTGAAACAGAAAACCACAGCCTCAATCAGATATTACTTTGTAAAAATAGTATATTTTAAATATTAAGATATTCATTAATCAACCAAGAGTTTCAGCACCTGAAGTGAGGCTGCATGCCTGTCTGAGCACTTTGTCTACACTTAGAAAACCTGGAAGGAGGTTCTAGTCCTTTCCCCAACCTTTCAGCTGCTGCTATCATAGAGCAACTGGTTGATTGGACTACCTCTTTTAGATTCCCCCAGCCACCATGGCCAATGGCTGGGGAATTCTGGGGGCAGCAGTCCAGAAAAGGAACTCTTCCAAGCTCTATTACGAAGAAAGAAGCAAGGTATCTGTACGCAACTACCATGTTTCCTGATGCCGATGTGTCCCTCTTGCCAGAACTGAATGTGATGGTGGCAGCAGCCAAGCAGAAGAGTGAACTTATGAGGCATTTGGTTGGCTGGGCAGTACTGTATATATTTTCTGAATCACTGTCTTCCCTGGTTTTGCTGTATTAAATTCTCTTTGTCACAGCTGGAGGAGCATTGAAAAGAGTATTCAGGAGCGAGTTCCAAATTCTACATGCCCAGCAATTTGCAATTTCAGAACTAAGGTTCCCAGGCCAAGCTTAATTCATACGCCTCGCATAAGCACACAGCGGTAGGTTCTTTCTTTCAATAAATAATCACACAACATTAAGTCATGTGCCTAATTTATGTGTAGAACAGTCAATTGAGGCCCTGAATGAGCAACTGCAAGATTGACCTAAATTCTCTTGTAAACCTCCTGCATTCTTCAAGATAGCTGATTAGAGATTCCGCAATAGCCTTAGATGCATTTAAAAACTGAAGATTGTAATGAATTAAATATAATGCTGAATAATGGACTTGTGATATCAGTCACCTTCCATTATTTAATCTGAAACTTGATTTTAGGTTACAGTGTCCCCAAATGTAAATTTCCTCTGCGTTGCTGATATTTAATGGGAAATACATCTCAGCATGGAAGGTAGCGTCAACAGGCTGATAATAGTTTTGCCAGATGCAAAGGAAAAATCCAGATGTCTTGTAAGGTGTGGATGGAACATGATTATATAATTGATTATAATGTTGGCAACTAGTATGTGGCCAGGCTAGCAGTTTGTTTGCACAATTTGCTATTTACAATTCATATATACATTCATGTGAAAAATAAAGTTCACTCTTTTTGAATTCTGAACACTTTTAAAATTGCATTTTGTATATTTTGTTCAGTCGTTTAGTCGTGTCCGACTCTTCGTGACCCCATGGACCAGAGCACGCCAGGCCCTCCTATCTTCTACTGCCTCCCGGAGTTGTGTCAGGTTCATGTTGGTTGCTTTGGTGACACTGTCCAACCATCTCATCCTCGGTCGTCCCCTTCTCCTCTTGCCATCACACCTTCCTAACATCAAGGTTTTTTCCAAGGACTCTTTTCTTCTCATGAGATGGCCAAAGTACTGGAGCCTCAGCTTCAGGATCTGTCCTTCCAGTGAGCACTCAGGGTTGATTTCCTTCAGAACTGATAGGTTTGTTCTCCTTGCAGTCCAGGGGATTCTCAAGAGCCTCCTCCAGCACCAGAATTCAAAGGCATCAATTCTTCGGCGGTCTGCTTTCTTTATGGTCCAGCTCTCACTTCCATACATCACGACAGGAAAAACCATAGCTTTGACTATTCGGACTTTTGTTGGCAAGGTGATGTCTCTGCTTTTCAAGATGCTGTCAAGATTTGTCATCGCTTTCCTCCCAAGAAGAAGGCGCCTTTTGATTTCAGGGCTGCTGTCTCCATCTGCAGTGATCATGGAGCCCAGGAAGATAAAATTTGACACTGCCTCCATATCTTCCCCTTCTATTTCCCAGGAGGTGATGGGACCAGTGGCCATGATCTTAGTTTTTTTGATGTTGAGTTTCAGACCGTTTTTTGCACTCTCCTCTTTCACTCTCATTACAAGGTTCTTTAATTCCTCCTCACTTTCTGCCATCAGAGTGGTATCATCTGCATATCTGAGGTTGTTGATATTTCTTCCGGCAATCTTAATTCCGGCTTGGGTTTCTTCCAGTCCAGCCTTCCGCATGATGTATTCTGCATATAAGTTAAATAAGCTGGGGGACAATATACAGCCTTGCCGTACTCCTTTCCCAATTTTGAACCACTCAGTTGTTCCATGACCAGTTCTAACTGTTGCTTCCTGTCCCACATATAGGTTTCTCAGGAGATGGATAAGGTGGTCAGGCACTCCCATTTCTTTAAGAACTTGCCATAGTTTGCTGTGGTCCACACAGTCAAAGGCTTTCGCATAGTCAATGAAGCAGAAGTAGATATTTTTCTGGAACTCTCTGGCTTTCTCCATAATCCGGCGCAAGTTAGCAATTTGGTCTCGAGTTCCTCTGCCTCTTCGGAATCCAGCTTGTACTTCTGGGAGTTCTCGGTCCACATACTGCTGAAGCCTACCTTGTAGGATTTTGAGCATAACCTTGCTAGCGTGTGAAATGAGTGCAATTGTACGGTAGTTGGAGCATTCTTTGGCACTGCCTTTCTTTGGGATTGGGATGTAGACTGATCTTTTCCAATCCTCTGGCCACTGTTGAGTTTTCCAAACTTGCTGGCATATTGAATGTAGCACCTTAACAGCATCATCTTTCAAGATTTTAAATAGTTCAACTGGAATGCCATCACCTCCACTGGCCTTGTTGTTAGCCAGGCTTTCTAAGGCCCACTTGACTTCGCTCTCCAGGATGTCTGGCTCAAGGTCAGCAACTACATTGTCTGGGTTGTCCGGGATATCCAAATCTTTCTGATATAATTCCTCTGTGTATTCTTGCCACCTCTTCTTGACGTCTTCTGCTTCTGTTAGGTCCCTCCCATTTTTGTCTTTTATCATGTTCATCTTTGCGCAAAATGTTCCTCTAATATGTCCAATTTTCCTGAACAGATCTCTGGTCTTTCCTTTTCTGTTATCTTCCTCTATTTCTTTGCATTGTTCATTTAAGAAGGCCCTCTTGTCTCTCCTTGCTATTCTTTGGAAGTCTGCATTCAAGTTTCTGTAACTTTCCCTATCTCCCTTGCATTTTGCTTCCCTTCTCCTCTCTGCTATTTCTAAGGCCTCGTTGGACAGCCACTTTGTATATTTTAGCCACATAATATGTTTTATGAACTCGTTGTACATTTTTAAATTGCATTTTGTATATTTTAGCCATAAATATGTTTTATGAGCTGGTCATTCGACCGTAATAAATAAATTCAAATTCTCTTTGAATTCTATGGTTTTACATATCAGGATGTAATAGAAATCATCTGGTTCTTAGCAGCTCTAAAAATTAGGTGAATACAACCTCAGATGAACAATAACACATGACATATTACATAATGTCATGATTTATTTTACAAAAATAAAGCCAAAATGGAAAAGCCATGTGTGTAAAACTAAGTACCCCTTACTGCTTCCATAAGAATTAAGAGACTAAGTAGCAGCCAGGTGCTGCTAACCAAATGTAAGTGAGTAATGTAAATGATCATCAGCAAATGTGATTACTTCTATAAAAGCAGTTTCCTTGTCTGGAGCATTCAGGTGTGGGTTAACACAATGCCAAGGAAGAAACACATCAGCAATGATCATAGAGAAGCAATTCTTGCTGCCCATCAATCTTCGAAGGGTTATAAGGCCGTGTCCAAACAATTTAAAGTTCATTATTCTACAGTGAGGAAGATTGTTCACAAGTGAAAAACATTTTAAACAGTTGACAGTCTTCCCGGGAGTGGATGTTCAGGCAAATTCACTGCTTGGTCAGACCATGCAATGCTCAGAAAAACTGCCAAAACCCCGAGAGTTACATTTCAGACTCTACAGGTCTCAGTTAGCATGTTAAATGTTAAAGTTCGTGGCAGTACAAGTATGGTTTGTTTGGAAGGGTTGCCAAGAGAAAGCCTCTTCCCTCTAAAAAGAACATGGCAGCATGGCTTAGGTTTGCAAAGTTGCATCTGGACAAACCAAAAGACCTCTGGAGCAATGTTCTTTGTGGGCAAGACCGAAGTGGAGATGTTTGGCCATAATGCACAGTGTCATATTTGGTGAAAACTAAACACAGGATATCAGCATGAAGACCTCGTACCAACCATCAAGCATGGTGGTGGAGGGGTGATGATTTGCATCCTGCAGCCACAGGACCCAGCCATTGAGTCAACCATGAACTCCTCCATATACCAAAGCATTCTGGAGTCAAATGTGAGGCCATTTGTCCCACATCTAAAGCTTGGCTGAAATTGGGCCATGCAACTAGGCAATGATGTACACCAGCAAATCTACAACAGAATGGCTGAAAAAGAAAAGAGTCAAGGTGTTGCAATGGCCCAGTCAAATTCCAGGCATCAACCTGATGGAAATGCTGTGGCAGGACCTTAAAAGAGCTGTGCATAAACAAATTCCCACAAACATCAATAAACTGGAGCAATGTTGTAAAGAAGATTGGGCCAAAATTCTTCCACAATGATGAAAGAGACTGATGAAATCATCGTAGAAAACAATTACTTCAAGCTGTTGCTGCTAAAGTTGGTTTTACAAGCTATTGAATCATAAGGTGTACTTAGTTTTTCACACATGGCTTCTCCATTTTGGCTTTATATCTGTAAAATGAATCATGACACAGTGTAATATGTCAAGTGTTGTTTTTTCATGTCCATGTTGTTTCTGTTCATCTAAATTTCAGACCTGCTAAGGACCAGATGATTTTTATTACATTCTGATACGTAAAACCATAGAATTCAAAGAGGGTGCATTTTCTTTTTCACATGAATGTAGTTCTGTAATCAGTCATTGTTTGTACTTTATTCCCTCTGCACTTGTGTTTTTCCACATAAAATCTTGCATCTCATAAAGGGAATATGATCTTTCCTTCAGATGTTTTTCAACCCCCTTGCTTCTTCTTGCATGATTGTCCTACCTGGGTTTTTTTTTTCATTAGCATAACATTCTCCCCCTCCCCTTTCCCCTTTTTATTAAGCAGTGCATTTGCAGTGTTGTGCCTTTCTGCTCAATCAGACCAATGCTTCTTGATCACTCACCATGCTAGCTGAGGCTTCTTGAAGTTATAGCTGAGAACAACTGAAGGACCAACGATTGAGAATCTCTGATCTAGGCATCTTGTGTAACTTTGTCTGCTGCTTTCTTTTAGCAGAAAAGTAGTATGAGGACTTCCTGATATTGGTTCAAGGTCCCCCTTCTTATTTCCTTTTCCGTATATAGGATTGGCTTTGTCAAGGCTAGTAGGCAGGTACATGGGTACAAGAGGTCAATTTCTTTCTCTCCTCACAGTGACAGGGAAGCATTTGTTTTAGATGGTGTGTCGTGGTAAGCAAGGCAACCCACATGCTCTGTGTTTGTGCAGTGGCACCCTAGCAATACAGATGTATCTTCCTCTATCCCCAAGGCAGCTTAAAGAAAAATAAAGTCAAAAATTTACTAGCTTCATCGGTGCATGGCCAAAATCTGCTTCTTAAGGTGTTCATTTAGTGTTGTGGACTGGCCCCTGTAGTGCTTTTTCTATCAGATTGCTTTCAAGGTCATAATTTTAAGTTTATAAAATGACAAAGCAAACATTATCTTGCTCAATGAATAATAATAACAGCATAGGGTTTTCTTTAAGCAAAACAAAGCATTAGAGTAAGTCATTTGAAACTTCATGAAAGTAATATGGGATTGATTTATCAGAGCCTTCCCATAGGTGGGGGGTGGAATATGCTTAACCAGGCCCCTGAGATGCAGGAGGACTTACACCAGGCTGTAATCTCATCTGTTTTGGGACGGAATGAAGACAAACAATAAATCATGCTGGACTATAGAATAGAATGAGAATTGCAGGGCTAGTGGCTTTGTTACAAGTCTCTATCCCTTCAATAATTCTCTTGCTCATTAGATTTACTTTTCAAGATGCCCATCTGAATGTAAGGTGGCTGTGCTGGATGTTTCTGGGGACTTGGAGGAGAAAAGAAGTTGCAAACAATGTTGGGTTTTTCATATAGTAATACCCAACACAACAACTGCCTTCAAGTTCAGCAAGAAGACATACAGATTTTTTTTGGTGTTTTGTTTACTTTAAAATATGTCTTAGTGTCACATATCTAACACAGTCATAATTCTACTTTCTGATCCCAGATAACAGGATGGAATAAGTACTGTATCCTTCTCCTCCCAAAGAAGCTGGCTGCTAGTCATGACTGGCTTAGAACAAACGTTGACATGACTCAGTATAAGCCAACTCTTTGCAATACCTTCAGGGCAGAATGAGAAAGATAAAAGTAATTTTTGCGCTGGTGTGGACTTAGAAGTCATGTGTCCAGCGACACCAGATATAGAGAAAGCTATTCTGAACTACACTTCTCAGGATGGACTTAGGGTATTTTGGCAGCTGCGATCTAAAAGTGTGGCGTAGTGACAAATTCGGACTCAGGAGATCTGGGTTCAAATCACCACTCAGCCATGGGAACTCATTGGGAAATAGCACTGGTAAAACCACCTTGAAAACCCTACTAGGGTCTCTATAATTTGGATGTGATTTGATGTGAATTTATGTCTTTAAAAAAGGTGTTTCCCCATCTCTGATCTGGATAGCATTCAGACACAATTTGTTTATTCCTGTGAGGGAGAAAGGGAATGACTTTCAATAGAATTACCCAAGGGTGGCTGGTTCATTTAAAAAGTGATAGCACTAAACATTTATCTAGAAAAACTGTCATAGTTTTTAGTTTTCACAAGAACTTGGGTTGCATGTAGAAAATGTAATTGCACCTTATTACCACAGGAGGTCAGTGGCTGCTGCCAAAATACTGGTATTTCTGAGGCTGCAATCCTATATAGACTTGCCTGGGAGTAAGGCCCCTTGAACGCAGTGGGACTTGTTTCCAGACAGCCATGAATGGGATTAGACTGCCTGAGATATCTCCATATTTTCTTTCATGTTCATATGCATGAACATATGTAGTAGGGTTTCAGAGAAGTAGAGCTGATACACTTTGATCTTCTGCCTGCTCCTCTCAAATCTCTAGCTTGTGTTCAAGATTACAGGGCTAGCTCAAGTGCTGCCTGAGGATAAGGAACAGATTTTGCCTCTTTTCTCCCATTCTACATACAAAAACTGACTGGACTCCCTGTTTAATACTGGGAAGGAAGTAGTTCAACCACACAGAAGGTATAGCTGGCCAATTTGGAGGTCAGGAGAATTCCATACTCCACCAAATAGTCATGGGTGGGGGAGTCCAGAAGAATTACTGTATAAAAGGTGAGGCCAACCCCTAGCATCTGCTACCTGAAGAAGTTGTCTCTCTGTGTCTAATGGTACAGCTGGCCCTGCAGGACAGTGTTCTCAACCTCATCCATGTGACATAAGTATTCTGTTTGGGTGAGGCAGCTTAATTGTGAGGAAAAGTGATGAATGAAGCAAATTTTAAAGGTGCCTAATACACCAACTACTAAAGGTAGCAGGCTTACTCTCCTCCTCATGTACTCTCCCCATCAGTGCAAAACCAAAAATGTGACAGCCCTTTTGATTTTCCAGTGGACTGGTTTCACAGATTTACGAATCAATTCACATCTAGTACACAGGCTGAAGAAGGATACATTCCAAAGCCCCAGCTTGTCAGAGGAACCAGCGCACAGCTCTAATTTAAGGTAATAATGCTGCATTATAGCATACAGTATTACCCTCACTTTTTAATATAATGATATTACTTTTGTGGTATACTTTTAGAAAAAAATAATAGGGCTGGTTTGGACAGATATTTGGCCATTCTTCTGTTCCAAGGCATTATTAAAAGTAACTGTTCATTTAAAATAAGAAATAGAGAAGCACTATCTTACATGTAAAGCAATAATCAATGGGGAACTCATTGCTTAAAATATTATAATAATGGCTGGTGCTAATGCATTAATTTTAAAAAGCAGCCCTTCAAGCTCAGCAATAAACAGTTAAGCAATTGCCTCAGATGTAAGATGTTGGAGGATGCTGTGGAAGCCTTCTGCCGGTTGCTGCCCTTTGAAAGACAAAGTTAAGCCAAATATATAGCCTAACCTGATCTCAATTAGTTGTATGCCTAACATTTAGTGGTACGTTTCAAGGCAGTCCAGTACTGCTGTCTTCTAGGAGATGACAGGGAGATGTCATTTGGTATTTTGCCTCAGACAGCAAAATGGCTTCGGCTAGCTCTGCCTTACATTGATGTCTTTTCAAGTACAGGAGGAAGACTTTTTTAAAAAAATTGTAAGTCTTGTTTGATGTCTGGTATTTTAATTTGCTTTTATTGCCCTTTTAAAATACTTCCCTCCTCCTTCTCCTTGTCCCTTTCAGTATGTAGAGCCCTATTTCAGATATTCTGCCTCTATGTATTGGAATCCTGTTAAAAGAGTGAGTGGGGTAACATTTGTCAGCCCTTCCTCCTTTCTAACACACCACTTCTCTCAGCATCATTGTCTCCCACGCACTGGATGGTAAATACCCACAGCTGAGGGCCTTCTATATCTCTGCAGACTCCCATAAGACTTTGAACCCTGCGTGATCAGGATTGTAAAGTGGATGGAAAAGTGGAAGCCCACATAGGTAGGGTGACAATGACTGGGCCTCACCTCCTGTAGAAGCACCTGTTTGATGTGACTGTCAAGGGCAGTGAAGCCGAGCGACATGAATTTGATGGAAGAGGTGAAAGAAGTAGATAAACTCAGTCCTGTTTTTCTGTGTGACAGGTGAACACCTTACACAAAGCTTCACTTGCTAGTTTATTGGCTTATTTGCAGAGCTGGGAAAGTTCCTTTTTTGGATGGTAATTTCCAGAATACCTTTGCCAATATGACTGTGGCCCAAGGTAGCTGAGGTATTCCTGAAACTGTAATCTAAAATATGACCTTTTCTGAGCATGTGTAGGTTAAGCCAAGGGAAGATGACTTACCCAAGGCGGCATAAATGTAAAAAGAGCAGTAGCCCTGTTGATCCATAAAAGTAAAACAAAATCCATGGGGGTGGGTGGGTGATACTGATACCTATATTAGGGCCAAAACCAATTCCACGATAGCATTCAATTCACGACAAAGCAGAGTTTCTCCAGGCCATGCTCATGACACCTCCTGCTGTAGGGTCTACCTTGCTGGATCACAAAATACAGTATGAAAAAGTCTGGCCCTGCCATTAAGCAAAGTGAAATGGCAGCTTCAGGGAGCAGAGACTGACGTGGACGCCAAGAAAAGAATGGCGGGGAAGTGTTGGAAAGGACAGGGCTAGGGCTGCCAGATCAGCAGGATCCCATTCCATGAGATGTCAGGTTAGACACCAGAGGTGAACTGTTGTGATGCCACAGAGGTGAGCTAGGAAAATGTTTTAGGTAGTGGGTTGGGACAACTGATTGTGGAAACAGGCAGAAGAAAAGGACCCACTAACATTCCACTACCCATCTTTGCTCCTAATTTTTTGATGCACCACTTTTACACAAGCATCAGCCCATGAGCCTCAGTGCTAGCTGGGAATGGGTGGAGAGGGATGCCCAGGTTTAAAGGCACCTTATATGTACCACCAAAATAAATATTCGCATCTTTTAGCAGTGGTCACCCCAAAATTTGTCTCCCTGCCTGGAAGTCCAAGGAAGCATGGTAGTTCCCAGGATACTTGGGGGCCCAATACAGCGCTGTGCCCAAACCCTCTAAACTAGCTAGCTGCCTAAAGATATAGTGGAACTCGTGGTCTCATTGCATGATTTATAGTAAGAATCAGCATTCACTCACTCCTGTAAGTAGAACAGGAAAGGTCACCATCTTGCGCTTTTCTTCCATGAGGAGAATATCTTGGGTTGGCCAGGAGTGTTTTAGATCTCAGCCAGTGCAGTCTATACTTCTGAGTTATTACATATGGGATTTAATAAACACAATGACATAGCTAAGCGCTGGCAACCTTGCTTAAACTTTACAGTTGCATCTGAGGGAGTGGCGTCACCCTTGGTTTACAGATAACTAATGCTTCATAAGCAGCCATTTTTTAAATCAACAGGAAATATTGAAGCCATTTGTTGCCAAGGATAAATCTGTTTATATGAGAATGGACAAAGAATTTCTCAATACAACAAATAAGAGAACTGACATGGCTACATAGACTAGCTTTGCAGTAATTGCTTAAGATATTGAAAAATGAAATGAGATCTGTACTAAAATAAGCTTACACACACTTGAAAAATGAGACAGCTGGGAAATAGGAGAGAATAGGAGTAGTAATAAAATAATGCCAATACTTGAATCAGAATGTGGAAGTTACTTTTTTTCTTTTCTTTTTCACTATGATGTACAAGAGTGCTGATGGGGATTCTGGAAGTTATAGTCCAAAAAAGTAATTTGCCTAAGCATGTTCAGCCGGGAGAAGTGGTTTAGATATGTTCTTATCAGATTTCTGCCAACAGTGCTGGCTTGATCTGAAGGCAAAACAGGTTTCCTTCTATTGCACACCTGTTTTCTGCAAAGACAGTTTTCTTTAAAGCCTTTCAAGGCAGCACTTCTACATCATATTGCTAGGTCACTTTAGGGAAAGTAAATTAAGGGAGAAAAAACAAGTGGAAATTCACAATTATCACCTTGTCAAAGGCAGTTCCTGCTGAGCAAATACAGCTCTCTGTCTCTGCCCCTCCTGATTGACTGCAAACTGACTGATGTTTGGACACCTACAGTGATTTCACCCTTGGAAACCCAATTTGAAACAATCTGGATAACAGTGGATACAAGCATATTTTCCCTGCTGTGTAGCTGCATCCTTAAACTTTGATTCTAAGATGGTATGAAAGAGGAGGCATTGCAATATTTTAAGTTGCCAGGACCATCCTATGAGAAGAGTAAAGTACAAAGGAGGGGAACAGCCTCTGGAGAAAGCATGCATTCTGTTTTAGCTGATACACAGCACCATAACTTATTTAACATAATGGCTAATTTATAGCAGAGCACTTTTGACAACTCAGAATCTAGGCAAATAGAAACAAAAGGGCCTGAATTTTTCTTGTGTTCACTTAATTTGGGTGACAGACAGTAGCATAAACCCAAATATCTTCCCCTTCTTGTCTTTTCTGTGTCCACCTTACTGGTACGTACATTGCTGCTCTTGGGTTCACTTCCTTCCTACTCCCTTTTCTAAAGGTGAATACATGTTGTTTGCCATTGGTAGAGGAGCTACAAGCAGAGTCTCCATAATGCCTATCAGTAGATCCACATGTATGAAAGAGGTTTTTGTAAGTGAGATACAATCCCTTCCTCTTGCTCTATCTCTGAATGGATTTCCTGAAACAGTAACGTGCATTTTTTGCCCTTTTCTGCTTGATTATGAGTTTCCACACTAGTGGCTCCTGTTCAGTAGTCATACTCTTGGTATTAAGCCACAATGCTGTGTCAGGAGAAATATTAAATAACTCAAACAGAGGATTGTGTGGTTGGTGAGATATTGGAGCTAGAAATACCTGTTCGTTGCTCTGTTCTGGAAAATGGTAATATGAGAGATTGGGATAATTCTTCCTTCTAAATTTCTGGCAACAACATTTATACAATGCACAAGTAACACAAGAGGTGCATTTGGAAAGTGGACGTGTGTACAATTGGACAAGCAGGAAACATAGACATGTTTTCTTTTGGGGAAACAGCACTGGAATGGAAATTTATAACAGCATGAGCATGCACCAACCACAAACTCTTGCAGTACCTTGAAAAGCATCCAGTTATTATTATGACCCTGGGGATGGGAAGAAGCAGTGTTTGAGAAGTAGTGCATTTTGGGAAGATACATTTGATGCACTAGTAGGAATAGGCATGTAATTTTATTACCCAGCTAAGGCACATTAAGAAACAAGTTCTTTCTGCACAGCAGATGAGAAGTGTGGGTTCTGATGAAGAACCATCTCTGATGAAGATGGCAAACAGGGATCAAAGCACGCTTTATGTTTGGCTATTGAAAGGATGGATCTAATGAGGTATTTCTGAAGTTGAAAAATCTCCTTTTTAAAAAGTCCATGTATTTTCCTGTAGAAAAATAGCACAGGCCCCAATAAGAATCTAAAGAGAGTTTTCAGCCTGAAAAGCAGCCATTGTATTGATTCAGATTTAAGATAGATATCAAATTAATTTCTGAAAATTAGAAGAATCCTGCAATCTTCTGTATAGTGCAGGAGCATTACTAGTGGTATAGAGATCTCAGTGAAGCTATTTCCTTTCTAATTACCTAGATTTCTTCAAGCTACAACAAATAATTCTATTCCCCGTTTCAAATGACTGGCCAGCACTGCTGATAGATGCACAGTATTGTTCATCCTTGATAATGACAGCATTACAGCTATTTGTGAAGACGTCTTTGAGTCTGACTGACATGTGGATACAGTTATATGGCCTTTTGTTCAAATCTCTCTCTGCTTTTGGAAAACATAACTCGCTGGATATATGGAAAGCCTCACTGAGCAGTAAAAACAAATTTTGACAAAAATTCTAAGGTTACCCATTCTATTAAGATCGTTAAAAAAAAAAGCTTCAAGGAAAGTGAAATCAAAGGAATTGGCTCCCAAATGAAGTTGTGTTCTTGCTATCACTAGCAGTTTGTCAAAGGCATGTGTGTGTGCATGGGTGCGTGTTCGTGTGTGCTTCCATCAAACCAGGAGACTTTAAGGACAAAATCAGTTTTGCCTCAAAGTAGTAAGATAAGATTGAATTATTTACCAGTCACATATTTCTGCTGAAGCAATTTTGCTAAATGGTTCTGTCATTAGTGCAGTGCAGGGTGGGGGGTGGGTGGGTATCTGAAGATGCAAGGAAAATACATATTCCCCAACCTGATCCCAGTTTTAGCTCCTTCCATCCTACTTTTTTCAAGCCACAGTGAAAATGAGGCGCATATGAAAGGCAGAGAGAATGGAGCCCAGATTGATGTGACCTTTATTATTTTAACAGCATCTTTCAGCACAATTACAGAGTTTCAGGGCTGCAGAGAACAGAGCTGGAGTATAAAACAACATAAATAAATAGAAGAGGAACCAAGGAGGTCAGCAGAAAACAGCTGAAATCTGGCGGTCAAGGGTAGATGGAGGGTTCAGATTGGTCAACGCCTTTATGATTCAGCCACCAAGGTTGCAAATTCTGGAGGAGAGATCAAGGTGAGAGGGAAAGTCAACAGAAACCATGCACCATGGACAAAGCCGACTCTCCCACTAGGAAGAGTGAGGCAGCTTCTTCAGGCATCAGATGTTGTTGAGAGATAAAGTATTAGATGCAAGAGCATTGTGTGCCATGCAGCCTGTCCTGTACCATCCTCATCATTTCAGTTTCATGAGATCCAGCATGGCTCTGGATTCTCAACTCACTGATTTGCTTGGCAAGTGTGGCACCATTTAAATTTTTTTTTTGCCTAAAACTTCCATTGATCATTCATACACACACTCACACACACACTCACACACACACACACACACACACACACACACACACACACACACACACACACACACACACACACACACACACAAACACTACACACACACACACACACATTACCGGAGTAAATACTTAAAGCGTTAAGTTTAAAGTTCTAAAGCTTGCCAGCTCAAAAGTCTGTTCTTTGTTTTTTTTCCTTTTGTCTAGTTCTATAGTCAGTTTACTAGCTTACCTTATTTACATATTATTGAAGTAATAAGTCAGCTATCTGGCGCCCGCCAAATGTTTTTGGTCTGCCACTCTCATAAATCCCAGCCAGCAGGGCAAACGGTCTGGGAATATGGGCATTGTCATCTAAAACATATGGGAGGTACCAGGTTGTCTTCCCGTGACTCAGACCAATTTCAGATTTCTTCAGTTCACTACAAGGCTATGTGTCCCACCCACCAGCAAAAACAATGCTGCTAACTCTTTACCCAGTTTTTGTCCAGACAACTTTGCTTGGGGTGGAGAGAGGGACATGACACACCTGCAGCGCCATAACTAGGGCAGGGTGACTTGGGCTTTGACTTCAGGGTACTGAAATTTATAGGATGTAAAAATTTGCCTCTCGAAGAAGGTGAGCCTGTCCAATCATATTTGCTGCCAGAAGGGTGTAAAGCCACTTGATCAAAGATCCAGAAGCAGAAAGAATCACCAAAGAAACAGGCCCTGCCACTCATCAGTTTTGCTAGTCTAACGCAGAAAACCAGTGTGGTGTGGCGGTTAGTGTGCGGAAGCCCTTCAGTGTTGTGAGACCCACTGAGTGACCTTGGGCCTGTCATTCTCACTCACTCTGACTCATCCCCCAGAGCTGCTGTAAGGATCAAGTCAGGAGAAGGAAAGCTATGTATGCCACCTTGAGTCCACTGGAGGAAAGATGGGATATAGAAGTAACTGCTAAAAAGAAAGTAGTGTCGCCATTTATGGCATTGCATTAGAAACTGAAAGTGACTCAGGGTGAGTTGGTTTCACACCCCCTTGAGATATCCTCTCATAAAAGTAGGGGGAACCCTTAAGGCAGTGGTTCCCAACCTTGACACCCCAGATGTTCTTGGGCTAAAATTCCCAGATGCCTTCACCACTAGCCGAGCTGGCTAGGGATTTCTGGGAGCTGTAGTCCAAGAACATCTAGGGACCATTGCCGTAAGGAATGGATTACCCAGTACAATTTCCATTGGTACGGCCGTCAGGTTGAAACCTAGAGCTCTGATGTTATGGCACGACCAATCAATTTGAGAACTAAACAAATATGGTTTATCCTTCCTAACATTTTTGTCCATCTGCTATAATAAGCAGGACTCCAGGTGTTCCACACAGGAGTTGGAATAAAGGCAGACAAAAACACTGGATGTGCAGGTCTGCTGCTGTTGCTGGGTCTCTCTGAATTCATGGAGAGTTTTTGAAGATGATACTGCAGAAACATAGTTTGATTTTTTTGTAACTGTCATGCACTTTTTTCTTTTTAAGGCATGTGATGTTGTGTACCTATGGGCACACACTCTTGATTGAAAACATGTTTTATTTGAGCATGGTACACCACACAGTGGCTTATGTATGAAACAAGATGCTATGGCTGCAGGGTTTTTTTAAAAAAAAATCAAGAAAAGCATCAGAATAGCATCCATGCAACGAGTGAACAATAATGCAATAAAGAAAAAAAATAATATCTAGATGAGCATATCCACTAGCATTTGAACATTTTTGTCTAATTTAATGTTGCACAGACCCCTAGAAATCAAGCAGAAATGTTGATATACAGTACATGGTTAAAAAAAAAGATGTTTGTTTTTGACTCATTAGAACACAACTGTTTTAGGTGATTGAAATTAATTGCTGGTGCTTTTCATGGAGAAACACAGCCCAGGAGAGATTAGCCCTTTTGCACCTGCAGAGCTTTTGACATCCCAACATGAAGGCAAAGGGTTAGAATCATTAACTGGCAACAATAATATTTACAGTGACTGTTGCTACCTTGTATCTATTGTTTAATTTCTCCATAAATCTAGCGACCATCAAGGCTGACTTTTACTGGCATGCTTAATGTTTGCTTCGAAGAGACACTTTGGTTGATCTCCATCTCCCTCTGGGATTGTCTTTCAGCATATTGGAAGGACACTAAATGCACGACAGATATCTCTCTGGCCAGAGGCACACCTGAAGTGCAGGTTCTGGGACATAGGCCAGCTCCTGTTTCTGGCACACCAGTTTGCCCTAGTTTCTTGAGTGGTGCATTTCTACTGATATGCCTCACCGGCAAAAGAAGACAAAATGAGAACTTACAAGGGTGTGAGAAACCTTTAAAAACTTGCAGTCCAGGAAGATCCAATAGAAAAAGGGATCTTAAAAAAAATGTCCTTTTGTTATGCTTCCCAACCTTCTTTTCTGATGATGTATGACTTGATATATCAGAACTTTATAAAGGTTACTTTTTCAGACTATAACTCACAGAATCCATGAGACAATAAAGGCTTGCAGTTAAACTAGAAGCAACACATCATCCTTACTCCCAGAAGCTACTATCCTGTTGCTTAAATGCTGAGTGGAAGAGAAATCACATGAGCGTTTCTCTCCTCCAGTAAGCTCCCTAATTTTATTTATTTATTTAACTTATATGCAGCCCACACTACCCGACGGCCTCTGGGCAGCTTACAGCAATGCATGTCCCTTCATTTCACTGATTGCAAGATGGGTCGCACAATTGGTTACACAGTGGGGAACCTGCAGGAACAAGACGGGAACTCATCATCTGTTCTATATTTAGGCAACAGAGTACTAGCCGGAATAGTTTCTTCTAAGGCAATCGCTCACAACCTTGGGTCCCCAGATGTTCTTGAACTAAAACTCCCAGAAGCCTTCATCACTACCGTGTTTTCCCAAAAATAAGACAGGGTCTTATATTAATTTTTGCTCCAAAAAACACAGTAGGGCTTATTTTCAGGGGATGTTTTGTATTTTTCATCCACAACAATCTACATTTATTCAAATACAATCATATCATCTTCTTCTGGTGGCTGCACAATGGTGGAGGGCAGGGTTTCACTTAACTAGGGCTTATTTTTGGGATAGAGTTTACATTGCGAGCATCCTGAAAAATCATACTAGGGCTTATTTTCAGGTTAGGTCTTATTTTTTGGGAAACAGGGTAGCTGTGCTGGCTAGGATTTCTGGGAATTGTAGTCCAAGAACATCTTGGGACCCAAGGTTGGGAAGCACTAAAGAATGAAAGAACACAAACAACTCAGACTTAGAAATATTACTTCCTTGGAGTTATGGTAGCCATGCTGGCTAAGAGATTCTGGGAACTATAATTGCAAAGAGTAATTTTTTCCAACACCCTTAAAACAACAACAACAAAAACCAGAGGTGAATTTATAAAGAGTCTTGTGGCAGCTATAAGACTCATAGATTTATCACCACATGAGCCTTCATGGACATTCAGTCTCCTTTTATAGACTTGTGCTATATGTCCACAAAATCTCTTGCTATAGTAAATCTATTAATCTTAAAGATTCCACTTGACTCTTCATCACCTTGCTACAGCATACTATCATGCCTGCCTTGTGGAATCACGCTCATAGTTGTACCGGTGTATGACTTATGGCCCCACTCATGCTTTCTCATTGAAAGAATATTCACAGAGCAATGGCTGTTGCAGAGATTTAGTGGTCACCCTCCTGAAAAAAATGGGCAATTCTATTGCTTCTTTGCAGTGTGATTAACTGTCTGATCCAATGATATCCAATACTGTTGTAATGCAGAATGACTAGCCTCTTAGAAGAGACAGTGAGGAAGCAGATGCCAAGATACAGTAGGCAACCTCTGTTGGCTAACAGAAAGCCAAACCAAAGGTGTCTCTTCTGTGCAAGCACACACTAAAATGACACAGTGGGAACCACCATATTTGAAGGCATGACATTCTTTGCATCATTGCTTTCCATCTGATCTCCTGGTGCCAAACCTGAACTCTCCAGGGCAGAACACCTACCATCAATGCCGATTTTGCCGTCCCCATCTTTATCTCCAGCAGCTAAGAATGCTTTAGTTTCTTTATCAGAAAGGTCCCTGCCATCAGGAGTAAAGCCCTTCAATACGAACCTAAAATTAAAAAAATGGGTATTATTTCTATGTGTTGATTGCAAAGGCATTCAAAGTAGTTTACAAAACAATTAAAACAGGATAAACGTAATGTTATTCAGATAAAAAAATAAAAACAAGCTGATATAATATGGTGCATAACTGGGACATGGGAGACCAGGTTTTACCCCTCTACTAGTAGGCATCCTTCAGTCTTGAGAGACTATGGTAAGGTGCTCTGAATAGAGGTCTTGGAACAGCATCTAGTGTGGCTGAGAAGGCAAATTCGAGAGTGACAATCCCTTCCACACTGAAGACAAATACAATCTGTCCCTTGTCCAGCTCCCTGATTATGTTGCTTTTGGGACTGCCTCTTTGCTTTGGCCTGCTGAACGAGTGTCTCTTCAAATTGGGAGAGGCCATGATGCACCGCCTGCCTCCAGGCCAAACGCTCAGATGTCATGGTTTTCTATCTGTTGAGGTCCATTCCTAAGGCTTTCAGATCCGGCTTGCAGATATCCTTGTATCGCAGCTGTGGTCTCCCTCTGGGGCGCTTTCCCTGCACTGATTCTCCATCCAGATGTTTTGAGACTACAGTTCAACCTCTGCAGCTGCCAGTAAAGCCTATGTTGAGAGATGCTGGGAGATGCAATCCAACAAGATCTGGAGGACTGCATTTTGCTCATTCCCAAATGGAGGACAGGGCTTTTGCACCTTCAATAGTTGAACGCTATGAGGAATTTCAGCCAGCATACCATGCATGACTTACACTTGATGAGATTTCCTTTTTGCACAGAACTATTAAAGGTGTAGGAGCCTTATCATCTCCTGCATCTCAGGGTCTTCTTTCAGTATTGTCTAGAGAGAGCTTCTATTTATTCATTCTCAAGTGGCTGTTATTGAGCTCAAGCTTTACAGACTAAGATGGGGAGGAACAGTTGGTTCTGTTCTTGCTGGTGAGGGTGACCTTCTTAATGTCACAAAAAGAGAAGAAATTGTCACACGAAGCCGCTTCAGGTAGAAGAGAAGCTCACTAGGGAGAGCTCCATTTCAGATGCTTTAGCAGTTATTTCAAGCAATGTTACAGATTCTTTCCACCCCACTTTGTTCTTTATTTTGAGAATATTGCTCCCGTCAAGCACTGTCTTTCTTGGCCCAGCCATTACAGAATAATGGGGTAGGGGGTATGCTGCTGCAAGATTCTCTCAGGGTTATTCCAGACTCTCTTCCTTGAAAAATTCATTATTCATTGAAACACAAAGAAACAAATGTGCAGGCAACATTCAAACCCATTATAAGAAGACAGTTCAACACTAATGGGCACTCTGCACTTACATGTGGTTTTTATAAAAATAATATTAAATGATATTCAGATGAGTTTAAGCTGTAATCCCATGGACCCAAGGCTCACAAGATAGTATGAATCAAGGTTGGGGACTCAAGTTGCAGGACTTGCTGTCAAGCCAGACTTGAGTCACACCGGTGACATGACTCAGACTCAACTCAATATTTCCCCCCCAGTGATTTGGACTTGTTTGGAAAAAAGCTTGTTTTTAAAAGAGGCTTGGGGCTCAATACTTGGTACCAAAGACTCAGACTTAGAATTGGAACCTGGATTCAAAGACATGCCAACATCTCTGATATGGATTACTCTTTCAGAATATGGAGAGGGTGATCCTTGGGCACAGAGAGAGGTCTGTCATCATATCCTCTCCCTTGCTGGTGCAAGGGAGTGTTTCAGAGATGGTCCTGGCACAAAGCGGTGGCATCTGGAGGAGATGCAGGAAAACTGTTCTCCTCACACCTCCACCCTTCCTCACACACATACCCACACTGGCTGTTTTCTACTGGATCATGCCCAGCAGAGCACTTCTGCCATCAGATTCCTCTGTTGGCAGATTTCTGAGATCAACTGACAGAACTGAGTTTGCTGGTAGGAAATTGTTTCTGGCAGCAGATGAGGACCGTACTTCACTCTATTCTCCATAAAGCCAGAATACCTTTGAATTAGAAGTTCACTTCCGTGCCAATACATCTGGAAGTAAATTTTATTAAACTTAGTGGCACCTAATTCAGAGTAGACATGTGCAGCACTGCACTGAAATCTTAGTCTGTCTGCATTTAGGTGTGTGTGGTGTGTATTAATAGAAGACATATGGTAGCCATTGTAACACTTCTTCAAATAGCCATGGGCTATCCTACAAATTGGATGGTTGAATCAAAAAAGAGGACAGGGAGTTCTTGAGTTTTAATTTTAATACAAAGGGGAATTTTAGGAAGTATTGTTTGTTACACAAGGCACTGTTCATTTTTCTACACAAGTTATTAAGGTACAAGAACTCATTTGCTTCTAGATCTATCCTGTTCATGGAAGTGGGACAAGGACTTGGCAGTCAAAGCAGTTTGACAACGCAACCAGTGACCAGATCTGTTTGGAAGGCTGGAAAGAGCATGACCAATAGGAAGAGGAAGATGCACGTGGATGGTTCTCCTCCCTCTAATGGCTCTGGTATAGCTGAGAAAGACATTATATAAGGACAAAGGCACAGAGGGATATCCTGCAAGTATCTATGGAGGGAAAGGGTATTCTCCTTCCTGCCAGGATCCTATGTTTATTTACCATTTTGATGTCCACAGATGAACAGCAATGTTGACTTATTTTAACTTAACACATTCCTTGCCCGGAAAAAATTTTGCAGACACCCTTGGGATGACTCTTTTCATGTATCTTCCCACTAAGCAGTGGACAAGGCCTGATTCATATATTTGGCTTAGATATAAACTTTGGTGTCACTGTGGGCTATCTACTTTCCCGTGCCCATAGTATATCTATCTAGAGGTCCAAACTGAAAATCACAACATCTTTAGTGGAGATCTTGCACTTGAATATTGCATTGGCTATATTTCTCCACTGAAAACAAGCAAATCATGAACTCTGCACCTGGATTTTATACTGGTTCATTGTACTTACTCCTTGTAATGGTTTCAACAAGTAAGTCACGTTTCACAGTGCCCAGCATCCTATAAGTGATTGTGTAAAGTTTGCATAACTTGCTGCAGTTAATTGTGGCTAGTTGACAAGGTGCTGGGATGCATCACAGTTACGATTCAGTCATGTGGCTCAGACACCTCTTCCAGCACCTCATCAATTAGCCACAGCAAGTTGCATAAACCTTATATCTATACCAGTTCAATTCTGGCAATAGCTTTTTAACCCCTCTGCTTGAAAATAGAATCCTTTAGGAAAAATTCCTGTCAAATGCCCTTTTAAAATATGTTTAGGGTAACTAAATGTTTCTCCTTATGGAAATAAAATAATTTCCTTTTCACATGCTATAATACTTTTGAAGTGTAACTTTGTTATGCTTTTTCAAGAAATCATCATAACCAATATAATCATTCATTACTTCCAAGAACTGGGCATAAATCAAAAGATAGTAACTTAGGAATTCTGCATACACTGGATTCCACCTGTGGCCACTTTATAATGGCCAGCTGCAGCCACATGTAAGATTAGCTTGTGTTGTACATAATGATCCACATTATGTTGTTATTGTTATGCATTTTCAAGTTTGCAACCCTAATGGGGTTTTCAAGGTTAGTGACATATTTTAGGAGTAGTTTTGCCAGTTCTGCATCCCCAGTGAGGTTCCGTGCCTGAGCAGAGATTTGAACCCAGGCCTTCTGAGTCCTAGACCATCACTCTATTCACTGTACCACACTGGGTATCCCACACATTATGAGTACCACCCATCTTTCATCTGGTATGCAAGGTGAGAGGAAGGCCCATCTTTGCTTACTTTAGTTCGTCCTCCTCAATAAAGCCACTTTGATCTTTGTCCAGAATTTGGAAAACTTTCTTCACTTCTTCATGGGACTTCTTTTTCAACCCCGCCAGCTCAAAGAACTTCTTGTGATTAAAAGAGTCCACAGCTGTAGGAAGATGAAGAATTGAGCAGCCATTACCTCTGTTTACAGCTGTTACCAAGGCACATTTGCAACTTTCTCCCCCTGTAAGATAGCACCAGGATCCATCTGCATTCAACAATGCAGAAGCTGTGGGGCTGGTTTTGATACATGTCAATTCCCAGGAATGGACCAAGACATTTTGCTGCCACTCCCTCCATTCTATTAACAGAAGCAGACTGGACTGGGAGTTCTAATTGACAGCTTGAAAAAAATCTCTCTTTTTTGCGACTTCAGCTACCATAAATCACAGCCAATATGATCACTGGCCACCCTGACCAGCAGTGCTAGGCACTGTAATCCCAAAAAAGTAACTTTTGTAAGCTCTGTTCTTCTGCACTGGTGACGGAACAGCATCTTCACCATATATGAGGCCAGCAGACTAGCTTAGAAGACAGAGAACAGGTCACATGGTAGTTATAGCTAAGTCATCTTACTCCTTGCTGTCACTCCCTTCCCCTCATAATAGCTATTGCTGGAGAAAGCTTCCTCACTCTGCCTTACAGTAGGACTGGACTGGCTCTTTCTTTGATTAAGACAACAATATCAGATGATGTCCCGTGTGTGTGATTAAATGATCACAAGCAGTTCTGTGATTTGGAATGCTAGAATCTCCCAGCTAACATGACCACTGCAGAAAGAACACCCATCTACCTACCCAGTCCTCTTATCAACTTCTGTATAACAGACAGCACAAATCATCAAAAGCCTTAGCTACGATAGCCAATAAGGGCTTCTGGAAGCTCTATATGAATGCCTACAAGTTTCCTATTATTGCTTTTTTGCAAAATTGCCATATTCTGTGTCTCCTAGCCACCCTACAGGGCAGACATGGGGAAGGTGCGACCTTCCAGACATTGTTAGACTGCAAATCTCATCAGTCTGGCAGATATATTCAAGGATGAAGTGAGATGAAATTTATAGTTCAACAAATATTTGGATGGCTTCCTAGCCTCAGTGTATCATCTAACCAAGAAGCCAAACAACCAGATGTAAGGTGGTTAATTATTTTCCTTTGCAAACTGTGATTATCCCACAACTGTCTATATGACTCGGACATAAACAAGCAATAGCTGGGCTATTAACATTTTTGAGCAGAGGGCAAAACTAGGTATTATAATACTCCGCCTTTCCCAAATATGCAGGCATATGGTATCCTAGAGCTGAAAACAAAATGTTAACACCAGTCCAGAAAGGGTCACTGTAACTCAGAATCATCTTGGTGGTCCAAGAGCGTAACATCATTTGGAGGAGAGACACAGAGATATAGCACCTCTTTGCTGCAGTTGTCTTAAAGTCCATATTTTGAAATAGCAAGTTGTTGACTCCCTAAACCAACTTGTCTCCAACGTGCTGCCCTGTATACCTAATATCATGGCTGTGCTGGCTGAGGATGATGGGAGTGATAGTCTAGGGCTGCTGGAAGGGCTGAGCTGGGCAACCCTGGTCCTAAGCAAAAGGGCAAGCTAGGAAGAGGACAGAACAGAAAGGGCCAAAGAACAACTGTAGGACTTACAGCGAGATGTAGGGACCTCTCCCAAGGCTGTTTTTTTTTGGGGGGGGTGTCTGCGGGGCGCATCTGGCTAAATATATTAGTGGCGATCATCACCCAAAGAGAGCTTCGCTGCAGCCTCTCCTTTCCAAGTCCTTTTTGGAAAAGAACAGGGAAAAGGACATGGAGCGGAGGACTTTCGAGGTTTAAATGCGTCTGAAATTTGTTTGTTTGTTCCAATTAATCACTTCCAATGAATGGCGTTTGCGTGGTGGTGACCTCTAACGAGTGCCCCGACTAGGCAGCAGAAGCTCTTTCTCCCGGCGGTCGCTGGTCGCCACCGCTGCACGCAGGGCGGATCCAGGAATGGTCCATGGACGGAGAGGAAAGGAGGGAGGCGGAATCAGCGCGCAGAATTAATCCGTTCCTGGAGGAAGCGGGTCTGCTTCCTCCCCACGTCCCGCCTGGACGACTAATTGCTCGCCGAGCCGGAGGAAGGAGGACGAGGCGAGAGCCCGCGACTGAAATAAAGCAGTTTCTTAAGGGCGGATTCGTTTCGCCCTCGGGTCTTCTTGGTCCACCGCGGCGGCTCCTGCGCCGGGTTTCCTGAGGGCCTCGGCTGGGCGCTCGGCAAGGTCACCGCTGGAGCAAGGAGGAGAGGCGGGGTTGGGAGGAATGGGCCTCGACCGCCGGGATGCGAGGATGTGAGCAGGGGAGAGGGGGCGGGTTTAGGACGTCTGCTGGAGGGTCCAAAGGGGGAAGAGGTGGGCAGGATGCTCTGCAAAAGGGATCCTAGGGAGAAACAGGCAGGTTGACGGCGATTCCTCGAAGCTGGGCGAAGCGCCTGCTGCAGTCGAGAAAGTGGATCGCGCCTGCTTGTGATCGAGATTTCACAGGGCAATTTCTGTGCTTACGCAGGGGGTTGGATTCGATACGCAATGTAGTCACTTGGGGGCTAAAGAGATCCCTGGACGGGTCCCTTTTGCCCAAGGTACGGAGAAGGCAGGCGCCTCCAAGCGGGCAACCGGGACCGGGCGCCTCTGCAGCCTCCCCAACCTAGCGCATCTTTCGCTGAGCTCCACCACAGGTCCCATGAGCCCCAGCCAGCCCTGTGATGGGAGTTGCGGACCGGCAACATCTGGAAGACGCTGCATTAGGGGAGGATGATGGAAGAGTGTCCAAGAGGAAAAGAGGGCAAGGGTCCTGCTCCTTACATAGTTGGTGCAGAAGGTTGGCTTTCACCCGGTGTCGCTGGCAGGACAAAACCAGATGCTGAAATGCCATTTTTAGCATTGCTCTGAAAGGGACAGGACACCTTCCCCGCCATTTGCATCTGACTCAGAGATTAGAAAAGTTTCTTCTTTTTCTTCTTCTTCTTCTTCTTCTTCTTCTTCTTCTTCTTCTTCTTCTTCTTCTTCTTCTTCTTCTTCTTCTTCTTCTTCTTCTTCTTCTTCTTCTTCTTCTAATGGTTTTGACATTCGGGTTGGTTTTTCATGCCTTTAAGATTTTATAATTACATTTGCTTTTACTTTTCTGAACTTTGTGAGTGGCCTCGGGTTCTCTCTTTAGCGCCAAGCGGGATATAAGTGTAATAAATACAACAAAATAAAATAAATATTGGAGAACAGCTCCTGGAAGCCCCTGAGCGGCCTGGCCACCGGCCACCTCCGGGAGCTGGATGCGTTTGGAGAGGGGCGTGGGCAACTCGTCCGATCTCCCCAAGTCAGCTCCAAACTGCCCCAGAGTCCCGGAGCGACAGCTGACCACTGCATGCTGAAAACAGCAAGGCAGAAGAAAGAAAAGGGAATAGATAGGCAGAGGAAGTGGGATCGGGGCTGTCCCCAGACCTGTTTCTGCAAACCCTTAACGAAACCCCACTGATTTCTTCACGCGGACAGGCACAAACTTCTGCATCCTCACACTCCAGTCCTTGGAAAGGTGGACAAGGGAGAAGCGCCATCTGCTTCAAGCCCCGACGATGCGAGGAGGAGGAAGAGGAGGGTGTCAGAAGAGCCTAGGCTTGGGATGGGTGGTTTTCTGTGCCATGCTTGGGGCTGGTAAAATAGGGGCACTCCCATGCTACCTGCGGCGCAGAATCTACCTGCAGTGGGTTTCCCTGGTTCGCCGCCGGGAAAGGACGGGAGCGCTTTAGCCCAGCTTGCCAGCAATGAGCCCGAAGGAAGTTAGCGGAGGATCCGACCCGAGACTTGGCCTGCTTGCTTGACCCTCTTCAGCCCGCCACCCTTCCTGCCTGCACCCCGGGGTCTTTCTCTCTCTCCCCCCTCTCCCCTAGCCCCCATCCTCTCAGCCAGCCCGCTAACCTTTCCTCCTCTCTGTCCCTCCGTCTCTCCCCCCGCCGCAACCTCCACCTTAGTTTTCCTGAGTCCGACTTTTACCATGTCCAGCCCCGACTCACCCTTCCATGCCGGTGCAAACCAGGAAGGCAGGAAAAGACCGGCTCCCCCTTTCCGCCCTCCGCCCCCCCCCCGCGGGCTCACCTGCAAAGGCTCCCACCGCCTTCTTGATGTCCTCAGCGCTCAGCACGTCAGTCATCGCCATCCTGGGAACTGTTGGGAGAAGGAAAGAGAAAGAAAAAGGAGCCGGAGGCGAAGTGGGGGGATCAGATTTAAGGAGGAAGAGGAGGAGGAGGAGGCGACCGAGGAGGGAGGAGGGGGGTGGGGTGGAAAGTGCCCTTCTTCTCCTCACTTCTGCTCATATGACCAAAGCTGCAGTGCCGGGCGGGGACAGGATTGCACACCGCGGGAGCGCCTGGAGCTGCGCCAGCCCGCACACTCTAAGAGGCTCCCGAGGTGTGCGTGTCTGGTCGGCAACTAGGCGCCCCCATTGACAAAAGTGGACAATGTGGACTCAACGAATAATGGTTGTGGCTGGAAGTCGCGGGGGTGGGTGCTTTGTGGGTTTGTTCTTGGGATGGGGTGGGGCCGAAGGAAATGGGGAAGAGGAGGAGGGTCATGTTAAAGTCAAGCTGTCCGGGCCAGTGTCCCACAGAAGGGTGCAGCAGGAGAAAGCAGGGGACTTATTTTCAATTTTGGAATGATCCAGCATCTTATTAATCTTCCCTTCCCACCCTTCCTCCAAGAAGCTCTGAACAGGGCACCTAAGACTCTGCTCTGAGTGAGGTTACAGCCCAGATCTTGACTGGGTCACCCAGGGTAGGATTCAAATCCAGGTCTGGAAGTTCCCCACTGGGATGGGGAGAGACCTGATTTGCTAGGCCTACAGAACAATGGATTTCTGCGGATATAGCTGTTCTTAAGTACAGTGATTGGCAGTTTTTATTTTACAGTTGGGTATTGTACTGCATACCTTTCAACCTGCAAGTAAAACCTTTCATGACCTTAGAGGAAACGCCAAGCAAGAAAACCAAGAGGACTCCTACACCATCTTCTGTGATCAAAGCTGCAATCCAGGTGGCAAACCAAGCTGCATTCCTATGCCTAGTTAGCTGGGTAGGATTTACAATGGAGCACCTTTAGATTTGAGGCACCTCCCTCTGCAAAACCACTGCTGGCTCTGTGAATACTCCTTGATGCTGAGGTGGGAACTCCTAGGTCCCAGCTGCTTGTGGACTCCAACTCAAATCAGTTACACCCATCACAGCCAGTAATAGGTGTGAGTGGAGCTGGAGACAT